>NC_054699.1:5775196-5995196 GCF_016097555.1 Gigantopelta aegis
TTAACGGCCGACTTAATCGTTAAAAATCGGTAGTGTTCGTAAACTAGAATGATGAATAAATTGGTTTACGTGAGTCTAGCATCTTAGTTGCAAATTAAAAGTGGTAAAATTATTTTTCCAAATATAGGTTATCAATTTGTAACCCTTTATCAGCCATAAACTCCATTTATATGTATATGTTATTATGTGCAGTATTTTAAAGAACCGATTTATGTCACTAACATAAATATAAACCACCGTAAGTAAAAGAATTGATTTATTAAAGTAATTATGATTGACCTGGTTTTTATATACCAAGGGACATAACTTTTGAATTTCTCGCCACTAATTTTAAATTGTTTCGTTCATAGCGCACACAGAATCTCAAACTTGCATACATATTGTTATTATAAACAAGACTGATTGATGCCAAAAATAAAATAAATAAATTGCAAACAAGATTTAATAAGCATAAATCATTTCCAGTCTAGATTTTGCCTAATATTTGACTAAATACAGTTATGGGCCAAAGGTTTTCAGTGTCACAGTGGTAAACCAAAAGTATAAATGTAATACATAAACATGACAATTTGGTATATTTATAATGTGAAAATGAAAGACAAGTATGTACTTAAACTATACATTAAAAAAAGGTATTGCAATTTGTTCACATATGAATATTTATAGTTCACATTTATTTACCTGTAAATTAATTTTCACCGACAGCCCATAATGACTCCATACTAACGTCTCAATGCTTTCTTTATGTCATATTAAAAATACTCTACACCAAATAATTGGTTCCCTACCCTGGGTTTCTGCTAGAGGGTACGCAGGTAGAGGGTACAATTACATGCATGTACTAAAAAATCTCGGAAATTAATGTATATGTTTTGTTTTAATTTTTTGATAGATTATAGTAAGATAATTGCTGTTTAAAATTTGTAAAATTGCATTAAATAAAATGGTCCAATAAAACATTTAAAATTCATAACTACCCAATATATGCCTTTGAATATATTTTGTTTTTATTACGTAACCTCGAATTATGTTCTGGCAGAAAGCCTGCTATCTTTGACAGAGGTTAAAACAATTGGTCGTCTAATTTTCGACTGTTACCATAAAGTAATATACTTAATCACTTTTGGCATCTAGCAATTTAAAGCAAATTTTACAATAGTTAGCACTTGGAATAAGCATCAAATATTATTTTGTTTTGTTTTACCTGTAATATATTTTACCTGTAATATATTTTCACCAGGACTTCCTTCTTTCTCCATGAATGATTAAAGAAAATAACACTGGATATATTGTAGTTATTTTTGTTTTATTCCAATATATAATAACAAATGTGTTTTATGTCAGTATGTGGAGCAAACTAGCTGATACAGTTGGTTTGAAATCATGATTACAAAATCCTAAAGATAAAAGGAACTGGCTCCTAACGTCAGCCTCTACATATTGTCCACATCTGTACCGGCCTGTAGGAATGATATTTGAAGTGTGTGTGTGTGGTGGGGGGGGGGGGGGGGGGGTATACAGTCTCTAGTGAGGGATACAAACTAGATTTTCATTTTTATATCATCTTTATTTATGTGGAGTAGTGAACATTTTAAACATACATTTTTGTCCTCAAGTGTGGGATGGAAAACAAGCCCCTAGGCCTGCCCCTCACACACCCACCCCACCCCACCCCATCCCAGTTCCTACGGGCCTGATGTATTTTATATTAATAAATACAAAGATTACACAATGATATTGTCTACAGGACATATCAGGTGATTGTCAGCATGTGACAACATTATAATATTTTCCAACATTTCTGTGTTTCTGTGCCCGGCTGTGGACAGTTTTGGCAGACGGGTAACACATTTGCTTAATAATTGAAAATACACAGTTTAACCAAACATATTAAAACTTGGAGGATAACTAGCTAAGATAACAAAAAAAAAAAAAAGTGCTAATTTTAGTTTTTTGTTAAAGTATTATATCTTGCTTTGGTGAGGAGGGGACGCTTTTTAGCAAATTTGCGAAATTGGCCTCTGGAATATCCATTGACGTGTCATGTTTACATCTATGCTGGACAAGATTTATGATGAAATGTTATTACATTTTGTGTGTTTTTCTTCTAATTAGGTCCATTTGCTTCAGTTTACATTATAAAAGTCATAAAAAAGTATGTTAAAAAAAATGCTTGTTGTATGCTACATTATGCTTCCAACTCTGTTCAGTTTGGTTTCTCATGCATGGTTCATGTAATCATCCAATTTGGGCAAGACTTCCGAACGTTCCAGCATTTAGTTCATTCAGGCTTAGGGTAAGGGTTAATGATATTATTAGCATGCATGCAGGAATGTTCAGAAGTCTTTCCCCAATTTGTTGTCGTCTGCTTGTGTTTCATTTGTAAGGTTTTTCTTCACATTTCAAGAAATTTGCATTAATAATAAAGTTCAGACAATCTAAACATAAAACTTTACAACCCCCTATAACCATTAATTTTATGAAGTCGTTTTTGTTTATTCCTGAAAATTACCGATATCGGGTTCACATGACTCGTAGAAATTGACTTAAAATGGAGGAAGATGTATTAATATTTGGTGTGTCAGACTTTCGTTTTTGAAAAACCCAGGTGTGCTAAAAATCGCACTCCTCCTCAAAATGCTTACGAGGGGGTGGAAATAATACTCCTCAAAATGCAGAAGAGGGAAAAATCGCACTCCTCAAAATAATCAGAATTTGAAGCAAGAGACCGAGAGGAATCGCACTCATGAACATGATTAAGATTGAGGAGTAATAGTTTCTAAATTAAATATCTTAAAGGTTAATATTTTGTGTTTTCAAAATAAATATCCTAATTTAACTAATGTGATGGTTGTTCTCAAAGATGAAGGAATGGGTCATTGCAGTCTTACACAAGAAAACCCCCCACCATGAATACAACATTTATCGATTTCTTATGTATTATATGCATATTATGTTGCATTAAAATTCTGAATCATGATAACCTGTTGACTATTTATGAATAAGGAATTGAAACTGATTTGTTTGTGCTTATTCTGTTTTATTTAAACAAGTACAATAATTTTATTTTTAATCGCAGAATGATATGATTTCTCCATGGACACAAACCTGTGTACTGAATGTAAAAGTGTAACAACCACATGGCACAGGGTTATCACATTTATCATAATTTCATAATATGCATGTTATGTACCTGCAAATTCTCTATTTTAAAAACATAATAATGTCATAACAGAGAAAATGTCAACATCTATTGTTTTCTACCCAAATATATCTTACTACAATTTTTATAAATATATATTTTTACAAACAGGATTAACTTTGATTATCGGTGTACTGTAGTTAACACGTCATTTATTATACTACTAACTCGAATCATAGCAACCCATCAAAAAAAAAAACCCAACCTAATGTAAATTTAGTTTTAAAATATACATGCTTTACACTAGCTAAATTCGAATTACTGAGTTACTGAATTAAATCGGTGTAGGTTTGTTTCAGGTGCCCGACAACCGATTACATGTACTAGGAATCTGACTCTACAAAGGTCAAAGTCCTTGGCTTTAAATCACGTGGCAGTATCGTGAAATAGAAAGTAGAAATATCTGGAGTATACATGTCGCTGTGCTATTAAAGAAAACAAAACCTGCTTTACTAAATTTGTTTTTTGTTGGTGTACGCGTTTAATGTGATATCAACATGTATTATAAACATTATACGCATCATAGAATTATTGGACAACGCACCTACCGTATTATGTTTTCTGTACGTGATCAAAACGACGACAGTGTAAAATATATTTTGTGATGTTACCTGCATTGTACGACATTAAAGACAACAAAACCGACAGGATCTTAATAATAAGTGAACTCCTAGCTGATTGGCTCAGTGTAAAGATTACCAACCAATCGTGTTTCAATTTATAAAAAGTATTCTAGGAAGTTCATTGTAAACAGAATGGAAAGGTTTTTGGCGTTGTGGATTGGATTCAATAAACAATTAAAATGAGAGTTAAAAAACAAAACAAATACAAGCGTGATTTGTTCAATTTAGGGGCGTTATTTCGCACCCGTCAGATTGAGTTGACGGGGTTTCACGGGCGTGATAGCGCTCGCACCTTTCAAAAACGAAAGTCTGGTGTGTGTCACATAATGTCGCACTTGCCAGATCAACAAGGCCAAATCAGTTAAGTTTTAAAATTTTTAAGCCCCCTGTTGTTAGAATTTGTTTCAATTATTAATTTTAATCTGCAAAAGATATGCTACATGTACATTTTTGTGCCTCTACTGTATTGAATAGTATTCATAATCCATTCATAACAATTGTAAATAATTTTGAGTGTATAAATTGTGTTAATTAATTAAGAATCAATTCATCAGAAATATAATTTTTTACAAACTATTCTCTGATATGAATGTAATGCCTATCCATATTGACATCAAGTGCTAATGATGGGTGTTGGTAAAATGTGGATGCTTGACAAACTGAAGTTTTCCTTTTTAAAAATATTAAACAAAGTGTTTGTTAATTGCATAGTTAAGAAACATATTTTTTTCATGTAATGACCTTTAAAATGGAAAATGACAAACTGCAAATGCTCGGTACAATACTTTTTACAATCGCATACACTTGAACGCAGTTAGAAAGGCTACACTCTTTCCTGTTTACTGGAGGGTGCTTCACTTTTATTTACTTGAATTGATTTGTTTTATGTTCACATTGTTGATTTTTTATTTAAACTGATTGCAATCTATTTTGTTTCACTTATTGTAGCTGAAAAATGTAGAATAGTATTTTTATAAATATCGTATCCCAGTTTTTGTCATTAAGTGAATGCAGTTTGGAACGTCAATGGTATATATTTACTCTTTTTCTGGCACACGGTCTGGTTTATCATTATAAGCACATCCAGTAATTCATCGAACTTGGTAACCCATGCTTATAACACCAATATGACCGCCGTGTACAACGTAGATAGCCAGTATATAGGTGATGGCCTCCATTGCTATTGAATTTATAGATTTGATATTTATACGCAATATCTAGCACAATGTATATAGGGTAATCGACAGGACCTAAGCATGAAACGATCCTTACGAAGTGTGGCATCACGTAAGTACAAAGAAGGCTGTCAGCAGTACAGATCAAATAAGGAGAAGTGATCAGAACGATGGGAAAATGTTAAAACAGCTGTATGTAATATTAATTATATTATAGATCAGGGCCCGTGCTTATAAAACTTTTAAAGTCCAAAATCAATCTGAAATGATGTCACATGCATGCAATTTGTATGGTGTTGCCATGACTATAGGGTGTATACTACCAAATCAAATCCCATAGACGACAGTAGTAACATATGTGGCTAAAACTCCTACCTGCAACGTATCAATCGACATAGACACCACGGATATAAATACTACCACCCCTCACCCTTAAAGTGAATCACAAAAAAGTGGGTGTCAAGCTGCTCATTTCTGAGATAACGGGTAGCGTCTATGACTACCCTAGTTCCGCACAAAATTTTAGTACTTTTTTTTACAGGTACCCCATACATGTTCCAAGCACAAGCCTACTTGACACAGTGGTACTAGATGAAATAAAATTGCACCCTATAACTTAGCACCCTATAAATATGTCAAAATGACAATAAAAATCAAGTTCTTTACACATTTGAGTTTTCAGAATTTCATACATGAAAAATTAACTATGTTAATGGAAACTAAAGACATTAACCCACTATTGACACATGCTATTTTTAATATAAAAATAAATTGGTTTTAAACTCTTAATTCAGGTTGCCTATATATAACACCATATTTAAGAGCAGTTGTATATGGCAAGTCTAATACCATGTAAAAAGAAATTATTGAAATATTTACAATATGAATTATAGGCGAAAACCAACTTTTCCTCAGTGCTAACTTTGATTCAAACTCCATTCAGAGCCATGTACAGTGATTAGTGTCAAGGTCAAGGTCATTGTGAACTTGTGTGGTCCAGTGACGGCTAATTAATCAACCAGTATAGTTAATTAAATAAAATCACAAAATCATAACATTTTTTATTATGCACTGAATATGTGCTATAGGGTGTATACTACCAAATCAAATCCCATAGACGACAATAGTAACATATGTGGCTGAAACTCCTACCTGCAAAGTATCAGTCGACATAGACACCAAGGATATAAATACTACCACCCCTCACCCTTAAAGTGAATCACAAAAAAGTGGGTGTCAAGCTGCTCATTTCTGAGATAACGGGTAGCGTCTATGACTACCCTAGTTCCGCACAAAATTTTAGTACTTTTTTTTACAGGTACCCCATACATGTTCCAAGCACAAGCCTACTTGACACAGTGGTACTAGATGAAATAAAATTGCATACTTTTTTTGTAGCCCAGATGAAACTAATTTTTTTTACAACCAACACACTCACATTTATAACCAATCACAGGACTTGTGGTGTTCACTTCTCTATTAAAAGTTGGGTGCACCTCGAACTTTGACCCAGCCGGAAGTTATTTAGTTTAGTACTACCTATACTGATAACATACATTTTTCAAAAAGTGTCCAGCTATGTGTTTTTATGACAACCAGGATCTAGTGTATTCTGACATAAAGTGACAGCCTCACTGAAACTGTTGTTTCTACAGTGCAACCTAATATAATGTACACCTCATAAGGCATATATATTGTATACAGTTTTGTACAAATGCAATATGTCATATTAAACAACAAAATGTTTTTAAAAAAACTCCTGAAGATATTTACTGTGAGTTGGGTGTGTGTACTCAGGTATATATGTAGAGACAACAAAGATAGTCAGAGTACCTCTACTCCTTTAAAGTATTCCATTAAAACACATGCACTTGACTGACCCCTAGATTAGGAGACCTGAACAGGTACATCAAAGAAATATCAGTATTAAAACAATACACTGTCTGAGGAAAGAAACACAATCATGACTGTACCTGTATGAAGTAATAACTTAATGTCCTGGACATTAGTGTTGGGAGGAAATCCTGTATGCAGGGTGTGGCCGTCTTCAAGTTACCAGATGTGGGAATTTCAAATCCATCGGCCATGCTGATTTTCATAATGAACCATCAAAACCATTGGGAGCCACCCATATTCCTGACTATATTTTATTTGTAGCCTACTGTAGTTGGAGCTTTTAATATTTGTGATATCTGGAATTATCATCCAGCTTTCACACATTTATTTTTGATTAATTACTGAAAAAAACTATTTTTAAATGACATAAATACCCGAACATCTATTTTATTGCATTCTTTTCTAATCCAGATCAATACAATATGTATATTGGATGTATTCCTACAATCAGTAATCAAGCATTTTATTTAGCTAGTAACATTGGGTAATACAGCTTTAACAATAAAATAAATTATCAACTTACTCCAAGGCAGATAATCAAATCTAAAAAAAATTGGTTCTGAATCCAGTATAAACCTAAAATGGTCTTCATGAGAGCAAACTAAGTGATTATTTAAAAAAATATTTGATCTGGAGATCTAAAGGTATCTTTAACAAGCTTATTGTTATGTACGTGTATTTAACTAAGAACAGAAGGCACAATAGTGACAACAAATTTAATTATGTCTTTGGTGAAGTTTTTCTTTAAATTTATTTTAAATTTTGCATAAAACTACAAATTTGTCTAAAATATAACTTAGCACCCTATAAATATGTCAAAATGACAATAAAAATCAAGTTCTTTACACATTTGAGTTTTCAGAATTTCATACATGAAAAATTAACTATGTTAATGGAAACTAAAGACATTAACCCACTATTGACACATGTTATTTTTAATATAAAAATAAATTGGTTTTAAACTCTTAATTCAGGTTGCCTATATATAACACCATATTTAAGAGCAGTTGTATATGGCAAGTCTAATACCATGTAAAAAGAAATTATTGAAATATTTACAGTATGAATTATAGGCGAAAACCAACTTTTCCTCAGTGCTAACTTTGATTCAAACTCCATTCAGAGCCATGTACAGTGATTAGTGTCAAGGTCAAGGTCATTGTGAACTTGTGTGGTCCAGTGACGGCTAATTAATCAACCAGTATAGTTAATTAAATAAAATCACAAAATCATAACATTTTTTATTATGCACTGAATATGTGCTATAGGGTGTATACTACCAAATCAAATCCCATAGACGACAATAGTAACATATGTGGCTGAAACTCCTACCTGCAAAGTATCAGTCGACATAGACGCCAAGGATATAAATACTACCACCCCTCACCCTTAAAGTGAATCACAAAAAAGTGGGTGTCAAGCTGCTCATTTCTGAGATAACGGGTAGCGTCTATGACTACCCTAGTTCCGCACAAAATTTTAGTACTTTTTTTTTACAGGTACCCCATACATGTTCCAAGCACAAGCCTACTTGACACAGTGGTACTAGATGAAATAAAATTGCATACTTTTTTTTAGCCCAGATGAAACTAATTTTTTTCACAACCAACACACTCACATTTATAACCAATCACAGGACTTGTGGTGTTCACTTCTCTATTAAAAGTTGGGTGCACCTCGAACTTTGACCCAGCCGGAAGTTATTTGGTTTAGTACTACCATTAGTGTCTCAGACTCTATTAAAATCTGGAGTCTAAACTCTAAAAGTTTTATAAGCACCAGGCCAGGTGTTGTTTATCATTAATTTATTAATATATCCAACACCATGTCAAACCAATGTAGATGAGTCCTTTCTGAGGGGTTTTAATTGTTTATCATTAATTTATTAATATATCCAACACCATGTGAAACCAATGTAGATGAGTCCTTTCTGAGGGGTTTTAATTGTTTATCCTAAAAGAAACCTTGCGGTAAATAATGTTCGAAATTAAAATGTTAAAAAAGAAGTTTTGGAATTTACCAAGATGAAGAACTTGGCACTACCTGAAAAATATTGCTGTCCTTGTTGTTTGAATTCCCCCCGATTCCAGCCAGTGCTTTGCGGCTGATATATATCAAAGCAGAGTTTGTCGGATTGTACAGAGGGTGAAATTATGTACCCTAAATTTTTTGTTATTAATGGATACATTTTAATAATCTAACTAAGAGAGCTGCTGTTTAAAATTAATCTAAGTACATGAAATTAGATGATTCAAACCAATTGCCTAGAGAGAGACTCTAATGATCTGTTTTGTTTTTATTATGTACTCTCAAATTGTGTTCTGGCAGAAAGCCTGCAAAGGCCGTGATATGTGCTGTCCTGTCTGGGAAAATGCATAATAAATGATCCCATGCTGCTAGTGGAAAAATGTAGTGGGTTTCCTTTGAAAATTCAGTGTTATCAAATTTTTCGCATCCAGTAAGACGGGTGGGATGTAGCCCAGTGGTAAAGCGCTCGCTTGATGGGCAATCGCAGTCCTCTACAAAGCAAGTTCAAATTTACTCTTCCCTGGCCAGTAAAGTATAATATTTTAGTCGCCAGACACTTATATTTAGTAGCCAGTTAATATATACTTGTAATTAAATCGATTCATCTGCCATTTTACGGCACATTACTGATGCACTAATTGTTATTAGGACTGCATTCGAATGAACTCGTGAAGAGGTGATTCCTAGTTGTTAAATAGTAATTACAAGTTACTGTTTGTGTCCGGTTCCACTAAAACAGTGAACGATCATTATAAAATTCCGTACCCAATAATTTTATTAGAAGAATTTAAGCGAATTACTATTTTAATGGCACTGCTAAGATACGCATTTAAATTTCAGTACTTATTAAAAGTTAAATAAAATCATTGTGATAATATCTACCAGGCTTCAACGTGTTACTAGTAGTTACCAATCGGCTACCTTACTTTTGATTTAAATAATATTTATTTTCGTCACATACTGCCTTGTAAATCTATAAATACTGTTTTGTAAATAGTTGTGTCTTTAAAGCCGTCTAAAGTCGAGTCATGAAAATAGAAACATGCTTTCATCCTCCACTGGTGAACATGACTAATTCCGATTTGATTAAAACAACATTCACAACTGGAGACATCGTTATCGTGGAGGGACGCGTTATCACGATAAGCACGAGACGATTGAAGCGCCGCATAACACATATATAAGTCGACATTTAAAATAATTAACGTTTGAGTTTCAAACAGACAAGTAAAGACACAGTGGCTCAACAATCTCATTTTAATACATAAATAAAACCTGGCTCTAAATGGGATAGGACCGACTTGGTCCAAAACTGAACTGGAGTCGAATTATTTTCAAAGGCTTGATATTCAAGTTAAGGGAGATAACATCATAACGAAGTACTGCTTCCCCATTAACGTCACCATGTTTACTCTTGAATACTGGAAAATTGTTACTCATAGTCCGATTAACATGTGTCAAACTTTTATTTTTCAAACAAACTACTGATAGAAAACATGTTTTATATGGAAGATAAATTGCTACTAGTCCGAATGTGATTTTATTTTTTAGACACCAGGGAATGTTTTTAATCGTCATGGCGAGTATTTTACTCGCTTTGTAGAGCATTGGGTCGGTCTGGGATCAATCCCTGTTGGTGGGCCCATTGGGCTATTTCTCGTTCCAGCCAGTGCACCACGACTGGTACATCAAAGGATCGTGGTATGTACTACCCTGTCTGTGGGATATATCCCTTGCTGCTAATCGAAAAGAGTAGCCCATGAAGTGGCAACAGCAGGTTTCCTCTCTCTATATCTGTGTGGGCCATAACCATATGTCTGACGCTATATAATCATAAATAAAATGTGTTGAGTGCGTCTTTAAATAAAACATTTCCTTCCTTCCTTACATAGCATGGCCTGTTACACTGGTAAGAACTGGAAAACGGAAAATGGATCCACTGAAAGGGTTTGATCCTTTGATCCAAACACCTTAGGAAAGCCGTTTAATATTAACTAAGGGACATAGATCATCCTGCCCATTTTACCGAATAAGATACAATTGTCTGGGTCCCCCCCCCCCCCCAATGTAAGCCTTGATATATTTTGTGGTCTAAACTGTAATTCAGGTAAAAAAAAAAAAAAAAAAAAAAATATATATGCTACATTGATTGTGAGTGAATGCACATAATGAAGATAACATGATGAGAATCGATATGTTTTCCATTAGCTCCTGTTGATAATCCTGGCAGCAGGTGAATGTTGATTTAGATAATAACCTTGGGAACTAATTAACCTACATACAGATACACCAACCATCGTTAGTTTTACAGCTGATGCCAAAATCCTTATTCTTATTTCCATACTTATATTGAATTAAGGTTGAAGTACACTTACCTGGGCAGACACCTCAGCTATCTGACAGTTTAGCTTAGTAGTTACCAAGTTGAGTATGTGCTTGTTTCAGGTTTGATAAATCATGGTATCGAGCACTCTACCCACTGAGCTAGAGCCCATCACCAGGTTTTATCAAAACGTGCATGTATTCAGCCATGTAATAGTCATAAACACAGACCTCTGGAAATTGTTACAACGATCGTTTCGTTTGTGCCGCAGTCATGCAAATCTAATTAGAGCGTAACCTATTTTCCGTTGACACATTAAATTTTGGACATTACAGTTATACATGGGACACATGGGACATTAGTTATACATGGACATAATGGGTTACGCAAGAAGATAATGGGGTACCTTAATTTATTTTTGCATAACTGATAAATGGTTTATACTCTAATATTCACTTCTCAACGACCTGAAACATACCTTTGTTTGACACTTACTTTAGCCAATTTTTTATATTATTTTTTAATTTATCACACTGGGGTGTGATTAAACATTCATTCATTCATTCATTCATTCATTCATTCAAGTTATGTACAGGATTAATTTGGTATTACATGTAGTTTGATTTGTGTATCGGGTGTATGTGTTGTAGCCCATTGGTAAAGCGTTCGTGTGATGCGTGGTCAGTTTAGGATTGATTCTCATTGGTGGGCACATTGGGCTATTTCTCACTCCAGCTATGCAGTGCACCACAACTGGTATATTAAAGGACGTGATATGTGCTATCCTGTCTGTGGGATAGTGCATGTAAAATATCCCTTGCTACTAATGGAAAAATATAGTGGATTTTCTATCTTAAGACTGTATGTCAGAATTACCAAATATTTCACATCCAGTAGCCAACGATAAAGAAATCAATGCGCTCTATACTAGCCTCTAGTGCTGTCGTTAAAGAAATCAATGTGCTCTATACTAGCCTCTATACTAGCCTCTAGTGGTATTGTTGAAGAAATCAATGCGCTCTATACTAGCCTCTATACTAGCCTCTAGTGGTGTCATTAAAGAAATCAATGTGCTCTATACTAGCATCTATACTAGCCTCTAGTGGTGTCGTTGAAGAAATCAATGCACTCTATACTAGCCTCTAGTGGTGTCATTGAAGAAATCAATGCGCTCTATACTAGCCTCTATACTAGCCTCTAGTGGTGTCGTTGAAGAAATCAATGCGCTCCATACTAGCCTCTAGTGGTGTCGTTGAAGAAATCAATGCGCTCTATACTAGCCTCTAGTGGTGTCGTTGAAGAAATCAATGCGCTCTATACTAGCCTCTAGCGGTGTCGTTGAAGAAATCAATGCGCTCTATACTAGCCTCTAGCGGTGTCGTTGAAGAAATCAATGCGCTCTATACTAGCCTCTATACTAGCCTCTAGTGGTGTGATTGAAGAAATCAGTGCGCTCTATACTAGCCTCTAGTGGTGTGATTGAAGAACTCAATGCGCTCTATACTAGCCTCTAGTGGTGTGGTTGAAGAAATCAATGCACTCTATACTAGCCTCTAGTGGTGTCGTTGAAGAAATCAATGCGCTCTATACTAGCCTCTATACTAGCCTCTAGTGGTGTGATTGAAGAAATCAATGCGCTCTATACTAGCCTCTAATGGTGTCGTTAAAGAAATCAATGCGCTCTATACTAGCCTCTAGTGGTGTCGTTAAAGAAATCAATGCGCTCTATACTAGCCTCTAGTGGTGTCGTTGAAGAAATCAATGCGCTCTATACTAGCCTCTATACTAGCCTCTAGTGGTGTGATTGAAGAAATCAATGCGCTCTATACTAGCCTCTAGTGGTGTGATTGAAGAAATCAATGCGCTCTATACTAGCCTCTAGTGGTGTCGTTAAAGAAATCAATGCGCTCTATACTAGCCTCTAGTGGTGTCGTTAAAGAAATCAATGCGCTCTATACTAGCCTCTAGCGGTGTCGTTAAAGAAATCAGTGCGCTCTATACTAGCCTCTAGCGGTGTCGTTAAAGAAATCAATGCGCTCTATACTAGCCTCTAGCGGTGTCGTTAAAGAAATCAATGCGCTCTATACTAGCCTCTAGCGGTGTCGTTGAAGAAATCAATGCGCTCTATACTAGCCTCTAGCGGTGTCGTTGAAGAAATCAATGCACTCTATACTAGCCTCTAGCGGTGTCGTTGAAGAAATCAATGCGCTCTATACTAGCTTCTAGCGGTGTCATTGAAGAAATCAGTGCGCTCTATACTAGCCTCTAGCGGTGTCGTTGAAGAAATCAATGCGCTCTATACTAGCCTCTAGCGGTGTCGTTGAAGAAATCAATGCGCTCTATACTAGCCTCTAGTGGTGTCGTTAAAGAAATCAATGTGCTCTATACTAGCCTCTATACTAGCCTCTAGTGGTGTCGTTAAAGAAATCAATGCACTCTATACTAGCCTCTAGTGGTGTCGTTGAAGAAATCAATGCGCTCTATACTAGCCTCTAGTGGTGTCGTTAAAGAAATCAATGTGCTCTATACTAGCCTCTAGTGGTGTCGTTAAAGAAATCAATACACTCTATACTAGCCTCTAGTGGTGTCATTAAAGACTATACTAGCCTCTAGTGGTGTCATTGAAGAAATCAATGCGCTCTATACTAGCCTCTAGTGGTGTCGTTAAAGAAATCAATGCGCTCTATACTAGCCTCTAGTGGTGTCGTTAAAGAAATCAATGCGCTCTATACTAGCCTCTAGTGGTGTGATTGAAGAAATCAATGCGCTCTATACTAGCCTCTAGTGGTGTCGTTAAAGAAATCAATGCGCTCTATACTAGCCTCTAGCGGTGTCGTTGAAGAAATCAATGCGCTCTATACTAGCCTCTAGCGGTGTCGTTGAAGAAATCAATGCGCTCTATACTAGCCTCTAGCGGTGTCGTTGAAGAAATCAATGCGCTCTATACTAGCCTCTAGCGGTGTCGTTGAAGAAATCAATGCGCTCTATACTAGCCTCTAGCGGTGTCGTTGAAGAAATCAGTGCGCTCTATACTAGCCTCTAGCGGTGTCGTTGAAGAAATCAATGCGCTCTATACTAGCCTCTAGCGGTGTCGTTGAAGAAATCAATGCGCTCCATACTAGCCTCTAGTGGTGTCGTTGAAGAAATCAGTGCGCTCTATACTAGCCTCTAGCAGTGTCGTTGAAGAAATCAATGCGCTCTATACTAGCCTCTAGCGGTGTCGTTGAAGAAATCAATGCGCTCTATACTAGCCTCTAGTGGTGTCGTTAAAGAAATCAATGTGCTCTATACTAGCCTCTATACTAGCCTCTAGTGGTGTCGTTAAAGAAATCAATGCACTCTATACTAGCCTCTAGTGGTGTCGTTGAAGAAATCAATGCGCTCTATACTAGCCTCTAGTGGTGTCGTTAAAGAAATCAATGTGCTCTATACTAGCCTCTAGTGGTGTCGTTAAAGAAATCAATGCACTCTATACTAGCCTCTAGTGGTGTCATTAAAGACTATACTAGCCTCTAGTGGTGTCATTGAAGAAATCAATGCGCTCTATACTAGCCTCTAGTGGTGTCGTTGAAGAACTCAATGCGCTCTATACTAGCCTCTAGTGGTGTCGTTGAAGAACTCAATGCACTCTATACTAGCCTCTAGTGGTGTCGTTAAAGAAATCAATGCACTCTATACTAGCCTCTAGTGGTGTCATTAAAGACTATACTAGCCTCTAGTGGTGTCATTGAAGAACTCAATGCGCTCTATACTAGCCTCTAGTGGTGTGGTTGAAGAAATCAATGCGCTCTATACTAACCTCTAGTGGTGTCGTTAAAGAAATCAATGCGCTCTATACTAGCCTCTAGTGCTGTGGTTGAAGAAATCAATGCGCTCTATACTAGCCTCTAGTGGTGTGGTTGAAGAAATCAATGCGCTCTATACTAGCCTCTATACTAGCCTCTAGTGGTGTGATTGAAGAAATCAATGCGCTCTATACTAGCCTCTAGTGGTGTCGTTAAAGAAATCAATGCGCTCTATACTAGCCTCTAGTGGTGTCGTTAAAGAAATCAATGCGCTCTATACTAGCCTCTAGCGGTGTCGTTGAAGAAATCAATGCGCTCTATACTAGCCTCTATACTAGCCTCTAGTGGTGTGATTGAAGAAATCAATGCGCTCTATACTAGCCTCTAGTGGTGTGATTGAAGAAATCAATGCGCTCTATACTAGCCTCTAGTGGTGTCGTTAAAGAAATCAATGCGCTCTATACTAGCCTCTAGTGGTGTCGTTAAAGAAATCAATGCGCTCTATACTAGCCTCTAGCGGTGTCGTTGAAGAAATCAATGCGCTCTATACTAGCCTCTAGCGGTGTCGTTGAAGAAATCAATGCGCTCTATACTAGCCTCTAGCGGTGTCGTTGAAGAAATCAATGCGCTCTATACTAGCCTCTAGCGGTGTCGTTGAAGAAATCAATGCGCTCTATACTAGCCTCTAGTGGTGTCGTTGAAGAAATCAATGCGCTCTATACTAGCCTCTAGTGGTGTCGTTAAAGAAATCAATGTGCTCTATACTAGCCTCTATACTAGCCTCTAGTGGTGTCGTTAAAGAAATCAATGCACTCTATACTAGCCTCTAGTGGTGTCGTTGAAGAAATCAATGCGCTATATACTAGCCTCTAGTGGTGTCGTTAAAGAAATCAATGCACTCTATACTAGCCTCTAGTGATGTCATTGAAGAAATCAATGCGCTCTATACTAGCCTCTAGTGGTGTCGTTGAAAAACTCAATGCGCTCTATACTAGCCTCTAGTGGTGTCGTTGAAGAAATCAATGCGCTCTATACTAGCCTCTAGTGGTGTCGTTGAAGAAATCAATGCGCTCTATACTAGCCTCTAGCGGTGTCGTTGAAGAAATCAATGCGCTCTATACTAGCCTCTAGCGGTGTCGTTGAAGAAATCAATGCGCTCTATACTAGCCTCTAGAGGTGTCATTGAAGAAATCAATGCACTCTATACTAGCCTCTAGCGGTGTCATTGAAGAAATCAATGCGCTCTATACTAGCCTCTAGCAGTGTCATTGAAGAAATCAATGCGCTCTATACTAGCCTCTAGTGGTGTCGTTAAAGAAATCAATGCGCTCTATACTGGCCTCTAGCGGTGTCGTTAAAGAAATCAATGTGCTAATGCGCTCTATACTGGCCTCTAGCGGTGTCGTTAAAGAAATCAATGTGCTAATGCGCTCTATACTGGCCTCTAGCGGTGTCGTTAAAGAAATCAATGTGCTAATGAGCTCTATACTAGCCTCTAGCGGTGTCGTTAAAGAAATCAATGTACTAATGTGCTCTATACTAGCCTCTAGCGGTGTCATTAAAGAAAACAAATTGTAACTTTTTTGTTTTCGTTTTTCTTTATCTTACTGTAGTGTGTTTAAATATTCATTTATTTGTTCATGTCGTGTAAAGGATTAATTTGGTAGGCATATTACATATATACATATATATATATATACTATAGCTTGACATAGTATCGGTGCCGTGTTGGTACAGTACTTGTATGTGTGTATTAAACACGACTACATATAGTGGTGAGTACTCACATGGCTAATGTTACCATTACTACTTGAAAATCCAGTCAATAGTTGTTAGTTGTCCAGACCTTTAATTAGATGGTTGCTACGGCAACGGTCTTGTGGTCAGTGTTGCTGGTGCAATGTTGGTACCTATTTTCATGCATGTGAGAAATGGATGCCAGCGATGTTGACTTGAGTGGTGAGATATACGAACCCACAGAGGAAGAATCTACAGGTATATCATGTGGTATATACTTTGTTAATTAGCCCACCTGTATGCATGACATAGGTGTACATGTATGCATGGATAGTGTGTGTATGTGTGTGTGTGTGTGTGATTATGTCAATTTATGTGTGGCTGCAGTATTGCAGATTTTCGTGGATGATAGTTGACACTATTTGGCACTGGCCTGAGTAGTGCAGTGGTTAAGCCATCGGACTACAGGCTGGTAGTTACAGGGTTTGCAGTTCTTAAGGGCTCAATGGGTAGGTGTAAGGCCACTACACCCTATTTTCTCTCACTAACCACTAACCAACTAAAAACTAACCCACTGTCCTGGACAGACAGCCCAGATAGCTGAGGTGTGTGCCCAGGACAGTATGCTTGAACCTTAATTGGATATAAGCACCTTAATTGGATATAAGCACCTTAATTGGATATAAGCATGAAAATAAGTTGAAATGAAATGACATTATTTTCTCCATCAGTCATACAGGTTGTAGCTTGATGGTATCAGGGATTGAAATTAACTGGGATCAAGAAAGCAATTGCCACTCAAAATACACTATATAATATGTAATAATCAGGTTCATGGGCAGCAGTTGATTGCTATCTTTAAGTATCAAGCAAAGCAGAATTTATATCAATACCTGTGAACTGTAAAAATATGCTGTTCAATTTTTAGCTTTTGCTTCAGGATTAAACTTTGAGACGCAAAGATTGGTTCCCCACTATATGAATTTTGAGCCTTACGTTTGAGTATATATATGGATGTCTTGTACTAATTACCTAGGTCATTCTCCACCAGGTGGGAATGGCAGGCAGAGTTTATGTGGGGTGGAGGGGGCTGAGCGAAATACCCTGATAGGCTAGTGAAATTTGCCAGATTCAAAAATGTTATTTATAAATGACTTTCAAGTCAAAATTGGTGGAATTTTAGGTAACCATATTAGTGATTTCCCTAGAAATTTGGCAAGGCATGGTAGACAACACACTTTTGGGGCATTTTCACCATTTTCGGGGCACTTGTTTTTCATTAAAAATACACAAAAATTAATTGAAATAAACATTAATGTAATTTATGTGCTTGCTTTAATAAATGAATGGCAAAAGATATAAAAGGCATATTTTATTAATTAATAATACCTTTTTGGGTGTTTTATAAAGGCAAGTTTAGAATTAATTAGTGAAAACGGCTTGTTTAATCTCAGGGCAGCATGCATGGTGTTGATTAAGGCAAGATGGTGCTAGCCTATTGAGGCCTGGTGCTGCACCATGCTAAAACAAGCTAGTGAAAACACTACATATAAATAGTATTTGACACATATATACATCTACTGTTGAAGATTACTGCACAATGGTTTTAAGGATTCCAAAATGGATCAAATCCTCTTTGAGACCATCTATCAAAATTATCAAATGTTTGACATGCAATAGCCGATGATTAATACATCAATGTGCTCTAGTGGTGTCGTTAAACAAAACAAACTTTAAACCAACTTTAGGTTTGTAATTTAAAAAAAAAGTTTTGTTAGCGACACAACTAGAGCACATTGATTTATTAATCATCACCTAGTTTTAACATATAGGTCTTAGAGAAAACCTGATTCATTTTTCAATTATTAGCAAAGGATCTTTTATATGCATCATCCCACAAACAGGACAGCACATACCACAGCCTTTAATATACCAGTCGTCGTGCATTGGCTGGAATGAGAAATATCCCAATGGGTTCACTGACGGGGATTGATCCTAGACCAACTGCCCATCAAGCGAGCGCTTTACCACTGGACTATGTCCCGCCTTTATTATGTCATGCATATCACAACCACCACCGGCCTCGGTGGCGTCGTGGCAGGCCATCGGTCTACAGGCTGGTAGGTACTGGGTTCGGATCCCAGTCGAGGCATGGGATTTTTGATCCAGATACCGACTCCAAACCCTGAGTGAGTGCTCCGCAAGGCTCAATGGGTAGGTGTAAACCACTTGCACCGACCAGTGATCCATAACTGGTTCAACAAAGGCCATGGTTTGTGCTATCCTGCCTGTGGGGAGCGCAAATAAAAGATCCCTTGCTGCCTGTCGTAAAAAAGAGTAGCCTATGTGGCGACAGCGGGTTTCCTCTAAAAAAAATGTGTGTGGTCCTTAACCATATGTCTGACGCCATATAACCGTAAATAAATAAAATGTGTTGAGTGCGTCGTTAAATAAAACACTTCTTTCTTTCTTTCTTTATCACAACCACCTTACAATAAACATATTTTAACAGCATAATGTGTTCTTAAGTCATTCATAATCATATGAAGTGCATTTTTCCTGTCATGAAATACAAGGTAATTGATACACTTGTTGCATACACGAGGCTGTAGATACATAGTTTTGAAACCCCCATTTGGCGGGTGATTTTTTTTACTTATTAAAAAAAAGAAGAAAGATTTCCTGTGGAGTTTCTAGTGGCTACAAATTGTTAAACTTAGTCTCCTTGATAACAGAGCCAGTATTGCGGCATGAATGCGAGTGTTTCCTGTTGCATTGTGATCCGCTGTCATTGATAAATTGTCGTGAAATGGGACCCAGTCAGTCCTGTCCTCTGATAGTACAACCCTATCGAAGTCTTGTTTCTTGATAAGTCGTAAAAATCATAAAGCATAAAATGTAGTGTTTTTTTTTCTTCTGTACACCTCATAAAGGCAGGATATATTGTGTGCATGGCTGTTTTTATGTCATTGAATTAAAGGTAAACCTCAGTTTATATGATGCAGTTTTCAATGACATGTCACCCATGCTTCTCCCACCCCCCACCCCATCCCCTTCAGTCCTTCACAAGTGAGGTGTGCGATTGCACTTGCATGCACTGGCACACATTAATCTAGTTACAGCCAGTGCACCACGACTAGTATATCAAAGGCCGTGGTATGTGCTATCCTATCTGGGATGGTGCATATAAAAGATCCCTTGCTACTAATTGTGAAAAATGTTGTAGGTTTCCTTTCTAAGACGCCATGATTCTGCCAGAAATAGATTTTTGGGAATGGCACTATGGAATTGAATGCAACCACAGTCAACAGAGGGTGTGTGGAGCCTCCCCCAGAAAGAAAATGGGTTAAGTTTAGGGTTAGGGTCAAGAAAATCATACAGTAACAATAGAGTAATTAATTTTTGTCAAATTGTGGGTTTTTTTTTTAAATACAACTGCATAAATATTTAGGTATGGTGTCATATCTGTTTTACCCTCTGTGCTCTAGTGGTGTCATTAAACAAAACAAACTTTAACCACTACACCACCCTAGGCTGTTCAGGATGAGTTCCCATCGCCGTGACTGTAGTGAGTAGCCGGTACATTAAAGCGGTGGAGTGAAGCATCTGGTGTTTGTTTATACTTCTTTTCTCTTTTTATATGCAATTAAGGCTCAAGCATGCTGTCCTGGGCTCACATTGAGAGCTAGCTGGATTGTCTGTCCAGGACAGAGGGTTAGAGGTTAGTTGTTAGTGAGGGAGATGTCGGTGTATAGTGGCCACATGACATTGAGTCATTAAAACTCTAGGTGGGAGCTGGTACTGGGATGAGAACCCAGAACCTGCCAGCCTTTAGTCTGATGGACTGAACCACTTCACCACCTAGGCTGGTCAGGATGAGTTCCCATGGCTGCGACTACATGTTACATACACACAGTGAGTAGCCAGTCCATTAAAGCGGCGGAGCGAATCCACTGGTGAACTGTGGCCGTTCAACGGTGTGTGAAGGAATGTCACAGTCCGTTTGACTATTCCCCAGTTCACTGCGTGACCTCTGATTTGTGTCAATGGTTGTGTGCTGTTGTGTGTGCGTGTTTCAAGTTCATCGCCAGGTGCTCTTATTCTGCTTGGCTTGACAGCCTGCCACAAGCCCCGCCACCGCAGTGTTAACCTCATCACGGTACAGGAGGGGTGGAGAATGCTGGCGGACATCTGAGCCGATTTAGGCTGGATTTTAACTAATTCACTATAGACAGAGGAAAACTAGCCATCCATGTACTTGTGTATTTAATTGAGGTGAAGATGTCATTGGCTGGATTTTAACAAATTCACAATAGATGGAGGAAAACTGGACATCCAGATATTTGTGTATTTAATTGAGGTACAGTGAGGTTAAGATGTCATAGGCTGGATTTTAACAAATTTTCTATAGATAAAGGACAACTGGACATCCAAGTACTTGTGTATTTAATTCAGGTGAAGATGTCAAAGGCTGGATTTTAACAAATTCTCTATAGATGGAGAACAACTGGACATCCAAATACTTGTGTATTTAATTGAGGACAGTGAAGTGAAGATGTCATGGACTATTGTTTTGGACACTTTACTGTAGATTGTTGTAACCTCATCAGTAAATTGGAGAATACTGGATACTTTAAATATTTTATTCTGGAGATTGGGGTAAAGCCTTCTTAGGCTGTGTTTTAGCCTCACCCACAGATTGGAGGATACTGGTGGCTTTGAGCATTTTATTCCAGACATTGAGGTGAAGGCTATACAATTTTCAGCTATATAAACCTTTGATGCTGAGATTTCGAGGAATTTATACACACCGTTTTTCAGAGTTAAACCCATACATGCGGCCATTTTGATGCATTTGAATCGACAATGTTAATATAATAATGTAAGTGATTTGAGCTTGGTGTAACTGACAGTAATAGTTAGACTATTTTTTGGAGATGTTTTGTTCATTTTCAACTTGCACCATTTAATATAAGCATCCGCTGGATCTTACTGAAGACTATGCCAGTGATTTGGGCCACCTTAAGGTATGTACAGTTGAACGTTACACTATATCACACAGGGCTCGAATTTAACAATTGTCCAAGCGGCAAATTGCCACAATGACCTATATGCCCTAATGCCCTGAACATTAAAGAGAGTATGATGCCAAACTGGCTGTGCCTTATTTTACATGGTACTAGCTGGCTGTGCCTTATTGTACGTGGTACTAACTGGTCGTGCCTTATTTTACGTGGTACTAACTGGCCGTGCCTTATTTTACATCGTATTAACTGGCCTTCATACTCCTCTCCTTCTCAATGTTGTTTTATTATGAAAACATGAAACCATTCACACTTCTTTATTATCAATTGGGGGGGGGGGGGGGGGGGGAAGGGGGCATAGCCCAGTGGTAAAGTGTTTGCTTGATACACGCGGTCTGTCTGGGATCAATCCCCGTCGGTGGACCCATTGGGCTATTTCTCGTTCCAGCTAGTGCTCCACAACTTGTGTAACAAAGGCCGTGGTATGTACTATCCTGCCTATGGGATGGTGCATATAAAAGATCTCTTGCTACTAAAGGAAAGGAGTAGCCAATGAAGTGGTGACAGCGGGTTTCCTCTCTCAATATCTGTGTGGTCCTTAACCATATGTCTGACGCCATGTAACCATAAATAAAATGTGTTGAGTGTGTTGTTACATAAAACATTTCATTCCTTATTATCAATGGGTGCTGTGGTTATAATAATGAAAGTTGCCTTACTGCCCTGTCTTCTGGCCATGATGCCCTAAAAACCATCTCCTTTAGTCAGATTCGAGGCCTGATCATAGTACCAAATTCAGCCACCAAGGACAGTTATGATGCTACTGTTTTATTACTATTTTCCCCCTTTTATGCTTGCTTAAACCATAGTGGACATTTTAATTGTATAACCCTACTTTTTAGGGTACACATAATACCTTTTTTCAATTCATGATACAATTTATTTTGAGCTGCTGTACAAGTATTACAAATTTTTTTTTTAGAACATATTGATAAACGTCTGTTGAATGTCAACCATTTTGTGATTGTAACATAGTCTTAGAAATGAAACCTGCTATATTGTTCCATTAGTAGTGAGGGATCTTTTATATGCACCATTCCACAGACAGGATAGCACACCACAGCATTTGTCATACCAGTCAAGGTGCGCTGGCTGGAACAAACAATAGCCCAATGGGTCCACCGATGGAGATGATCCTAGAAAGACTGCACATTAAGCAAACGCCCTATGACTAGGCTATAGCCCACCCTACCACTAGGCTACAGCCCACTTTACCACTAGGCTACAGACTGCCCTACCACTAGTCTACAGCCCGCCCTGCCACTAGGCTACGTCCCACCCTGCCACTAGGCTACGTCCCACCCTGCCACTAGGCTATGTCCCACCCTGCCACTAGGCTACGTCCCACCCTGCCACTAGGCTACGTCCCACCCTGCCACTAGGCTATGCCCCATCCCTGAGATTTAGCTTAGTTCATAGACTGCACACCTGAGGTGATTTGGTCATAGGTACGTTAAAACCGGTGTCAACCAGTGAGTGAGATTGAACCGACAACCTCAGGCACATGGTGTGAGTGATGTATATCACAATGGTGGTAGACTGTAGAACTCGGGTTCGTTTAAATACTGGTGTCATCCTCTGAGTAGGATTGAACAGAGAACCTCATGCACATGATGTGAGTGATGTATATTACAGTGGTGATAGACTGTAGAACTCAAGTATGTTAAAATATCGGTGTCATCCACTGAGTGGGATTGAACAGAGAACCTCAGGCACATGATGTGAGTGATGTATATCACAGTGGTGATTGGCTGTAGAACTCAAGTATGTTAAAATATCGGTGTCATCCACTGAGTGGGATTGAACAGAGAACCTCAGGCACATGATGTGAGTGATGTATATCACAGTGGTGATTGGCTGTAGAACTCAAGTATGTTAAAATATCGGTGTCATCCACTGAGTGGGATTGAACAGAGAACCTCAGGCACATGATGTGAGTGATGTATATCACAGTGGTGATTGGCTGTAGAACTCAAGTATGTTAAAATATCGGTGTCATCCACTGAGTGGGATTGAACAGAGAACCTCGGGCACATGATGTGAGTGATGTATATCACAGTGGTGATTGGCTGTAGAACTCAAGTATGTTAAAATATCGGTGTCATCCACTGAGTGGGATTGAACAGAGAACTTCAGGCACATGATGTGAGTGATGTATATTACAGTGGTGATAGATTGTAGAACTCGGGTATGTTTAAATACCGGTGCCATCCAGTGAGTGGGATTGAACCGAGAACCTCAGGCACATGATGTGAGTGATGTATATTACAGTGGTGTTAGACTGTAGAACTCGGGTACGTTTAAATACCGGTATCATCCACTGAGTAGGATTGAACCGAGAACCTCAGGCACATGATGTTAGTGATGTATATCACAGTGGTGATAGACTGTAGAACTCGGGTACATTTAAATACCGGTGTCATCCAGTGAGTGGGATTGAACCGAGAACCTCAGGCACATGATGTGAGTGATGTATATCACAGTGGTGATAGACTGTAGAACTCGGGTACGTTTAAATACCGGTGTCATCCAGTGAGTGGGATTGAACCGAGAACCTCAGGCACATGATGTGAGTGATATATATCACAGTGGTGGTAGACTGTAGAACTCAGGTACATTAAAATACCGGTGTCATCCACTGAGTAGGATTGAACAGAGAACCTCAGGCACATGTTGTGAGTGATGTATATCACAATGGTGATTGACTGTACAACTCAGGTACGTTAAAATACCGGTGTCATCCACTGAGTGGGATTGAACCTAGAACCTCAGGCACATGTTGTGAGTGATATATATCACAGTGGTGATTGACTGTACAGCTCAGGTATGTTAAAATACCGGTGTCAACCAGTGAGTCATGCCTGACAATAGTGTGAACTTTGGCGCATTAATTCACCAACCTCAATGGCATTCCATTGATGAATAACGTGCTGGTTCAGCCTATAAATGTATACGCTGAAGGAAAACCGTAGACGTAGACCAGTGGTAACGCGCTCGCTTGGTGCACGGTCGGTCTGGGATCGATCCTCGTCGGTGGGCCCATTGTTCTATTTCTCATTCCAGGCAGTGCACCACGACTGGTGTATCAAAAGTTGTGGTATGTGCTGTCCTGTCTGGGATGTTGCATATAAAAGATCTCTTGCTACTAATGGCAAAAGGTAGCAGGTTTCCTCTCTAAGACTATATGTTAAAATTACTAAATGTTTGACATCCAATGGATTACTGTACAATGGTTTTAAGGATCCCAAAATGGATCAAATCCCCATGGTTGATATAAAATGTTGCGGGTTTTCTCTTTAAGACTATTTGTCAAAATTACCAAATATTTGACATCCAATGGCCGATGATTAATAAATCAGTGTGCTCTAGTGGTGTCGTTGAACGAAACATTTTTTCTTTTCTTTCAATTATAATCAATCATTAGAACATCATTGTCAACATTTCATAATTAATATTAGCCTCAGTCAGTTTGACTGGATAGTAACCGAAGATTACTAAAACAATGTGCTCTAACACATTTTAAAAGGAAGGAAATGTTTTATTTAACGACGCACTCAACACATTTTATTTACGGTTATATGGTGTCGGACATATGGTTAGGACCACACAGATCTTGAGAGAGGAAAGCTGCTGTCGCCACTTCATGGGCAATTTTTTTCGATCAGCAGCAAGGGATCTTTTATATGCACCATCCCACAGACAGGATAGCACATACCACGGCCTTTGTTATATCAGTCATGGTGCACTGACTGGAGTGAGAAATAGCCCAATGGGCCCACTGACGGGGGTCGATCCCAAACTGACCGCGCATCAAGCTAGCACTTTACCACTGGGCTACATCTCCCCTCCCTCCCCCCCATATTTAAAAGTAAATGTTATGTACCGGTAATAATTATGCACTGACACAGTATAATACATATAGTAGAAGAGTAACCTGTTGTGACAGTGGATTTCTTGTCTCGCAAACAAGAGTCGAAATAACCATATGTTGGAGTTTAAAAATGTATGGTATACAGAGGTGTCTTCAGACTAACATTCCTTTCCTTTAAAAATGTGTCCCTGTCTGTCGGAATGTGCAAATAAAAAATGCATTAAGAAAGATGTAGCAGTTTCCCTCTCATGACTACGAGTCAGAATTACCAAATTACCAGTAGCCGATGATTGATTAATCATTTTGCTCTAGAGGTGTTGTTAAACAAAAGAAACAAACTTCGTCTTCTTTAAAAATGTGCTGAGATGACAGGATAGCACATACCATGGCCTTTGATGCACCAGTCGTGGTGCACTGGCTGGAGCGAGAAATCCAGAGGTGTCGTCAGACTAACATTCCTTTCTTTTAAAAATGTGCAGAGATGTTCATTGTTAAAAGAAATATATATATTTTTTTTGCTGCCATTTTGACCTTATCTCTCAATTTCCCCCCCCCCACCCCCCCCAATACTAAATTTGACGGAAAGATTTTTTTTTTTTTTTTTTTTTTTTTTTTTTTTAAATATCTAAATGAATACCTTTTTTTCTTTCTTTCTTTCTTCAAAGCATGCCACATTACTTCATTTATGGCCATTTTTAGGGTAAATGCTGCACAAACGGGGTTTCCTGGTGGTTTGAAAAAGTATCTTGTACCCGGTCACCTGGGTGTGGTACAGTGTTCTGTTTGACGGCTGCCTTTGCGCGTCTGCTTTATTGAGATTGATTCTGCCGATTCGTCAAGCAGACGTCATCATGGCAAGGACACCAGATGCTGTCACTGTGCTTGATAAATTGACACTTCTTTGATATTTTCGCTTTCTTTCTTTCTTTGGATCCTTTCCTTTTTTTTTTACCTTTTTTTTTGTTGCTATTGTTCTAAGCATTACCTGATAAGGACTGTTGTTTTCTACATTCCTGTCATTTCAGACATTAGTTAACGTGACAGTGTTTACCATATATATGTAGGTTGTTATTGCTATTTTGTATACCGTTATTGACTGTGATTAAAATAGGAACGGAATTTCTTGTTTTTGTGACACCTCTAATATTGGTGGCCTGGATTTTGTTTATTTAGAGGGGAGGGATTTATAGCTCAGTCGGTTGAGTGCTTGCCTGGGGCGCTTGTGTCGCAGGATTGAATCATCTCGGTGGATCCATTCAACTGGTTGGATTTTTTCTCGTTCCAACCAGTGTACCACATCTGGTGAATGGCCATGGTATGTGCTTTCCTGTCTGTGGAAATATGCATATAAAGGGAAAATGTAGCGGGTTTCCTCTGATGACTACGAGTCATAATTACCAAATGTTTGGCATCCAAGAGCCACAGACCCCAAAAATGTGTGACGTCCAAATTAGTGAGAGCAAAAACACAGAATTAAACAGTTTGTTTGAATGTCGTTGACAAACATTTATTTCTTCTTTAGGTACATAAAGATCTTTGTGACTGCCAACTGGTATATCTTATGTGTTTCATTACACTGTGGTTTTACATAATTATATAAATAATATTTTCATATACCGGTACTTACCATTTGTGACACACAATAGCCGATGTGTAGTTTTGTGCTGGGGTGTCGTTAAACATTCATTCATTCATTCCACTTAAGATATTTTAACGTTTGCTTACATATATTCATTCATTTATTCATTCATTCATTCATTCATTCATTATGTGTTACATTTGCATTTTTAAAATTGTGAACTCTTGTGGTCGTAATCCCTCAAACATTGCATGTAGTTTAATGTGTGCTTGTATCTTATCACATTAGATAGCATTTATCGTCAACTTATGCCTTATCACTGGCAAATTGTGATGGAGAATTTCACATCAACTTGTCATAGAAATTTTGATGTTTTTATCTCTTGCTAATCTTTACACTAATGTATGAAATTGTATTCAGTGTGAATTGGAAATATTCTACAAAGGTGTGGTCATGTCGACATGGTGGTTATAAATTTATGTATGCTCAGTACAAAAATTAGGACAAACAATTTGAAAAGTTTCTTTCTTACCTGCCCTGCCCTAAGGATAAAGACTCACATTCAGTTCAGTTTTTTGTTGGTATTTGCTTTTTTTGTTGCTTTTTTTTCTTTTCTTTTCCTTTTTTTGGTTTGTTTTTTTGGGCTAAAAACTATTTATTTTTGTCCTTTAAGCGCTTATGTTCAATGTGTGGATTTTCCAATGTCCTGAAAATTTATATAAAATAAAAATAATTAAAACAAAAAATTAAAATGTTTTGGCTAAAAACTATTTATTTTTGTCCTTTAAACATATGTGGGTTTACGATGTCCTATTTTTTTTTTTTTTTTTTTTTTTTTTTTAAATAAAATTACAATCTAGCATTTATTATAGCCTAAGCTCCACAGAATTTCTGTCACTTAGAAATGGTAATTATTAATTTTTTTACCTTTTTTTGTACATTAAATCGGCAGTTATATATCTAAACAAAACTGCAATGCTTCTATTTTTACTTTTAAAACTTAATTTTAATTTTTCCGGTGGACATGCCTACGTACACATCAATGTCATATTTCAGGTGTTCAGTATACACACACATGCAGCGAGCATTTCTATTTATTTCTAGTTTTGAAGAATTATTTCTTGTTTTGTCTGGAATGCCCGTTTTATTTGTGCCGAGACCGATGTCTGGTTAACGGTGCTAACTCGACAAGCCAGACCGTGTGTGTTGATGGTAAACAGATCTCCCACACATCTTTGCGTGCACACACACTGCCCAAACCGCAGCGTTAATCTGATAACCGAAACACCAACGATGACAAAGCCAAAGATGTTAATCTCATAACCGAACCGGGATGATGACACGGACCGCAGATGTTGTCCCGTTTGTCGTGGGATTGTCATACCACGGATAGTTGAGATTTAACCACAGGTTTAGATTCCCCCGAAGAACTCTTTCTAAACCCCTTGATTAACATAGCTCAAATCGCCAACTTGCTACTTTCGAAGACACTCAGAAATGGCCCTGGGTGTGGACTGCACATTATATAAAGATATGGGTGTGACACATAACTTGATTTTAAAGTGAGTGGGGATGGATGTGGATGTTAAAAGATCCACCCCCTCCCATTGATTGATTGATTGAAACATATTTTATTGCATATAATGTACAAATGGATTGGGCACAAATTATCTAACTTACGAGGCCCCCTCCCATTCCTCCTCCACCCTCCAAATTATAAATTGTTCAAAATTGTCCCATAAATTAAATACACCTTGTCTCCTCCCCCCCCCCCCCCCCCCCTCCCCACCAGAGACGGGCACATGCTGGATATTCCTGAATATTGGATATATAGGCACGTTAATACAGTTTCTCGAAAACCCCTCCAGGACAAATACCTAATGCTTGAACTTTAGTTACAGAGGATCACCATTCCATATCAAATCAATCAAAAACGGGGTAAAATTTTCATGACCACCTGCTATTTTGATGAAACTTTTCAAGCCAAACCTGACTTTTCCTTCCAAAAATACTAGTCATCAGTGTTGTTAACCCCATCTTGACGACCTCGTGACCTTCTGATGCTATTCTGAACACTGATATGTATTGTGAACAAGAAAGTGTATTTAGTGTGTCATTTTATTTGTTAAAATACTAGTCATCAGTGTTGTTAACCCCATCTTGACGACCTCGCGACCTTCTGATGCTATTCTGAACACTGATATGTATTGTGAACAAGAAAGTGTATTTAGTGTGTCATTTTATTTGTTAAAATACTAGTCATCAGTGTTGTTAACCCCATCTTGACGACCTCGCGACCTTCTGATGCTATTCTGAACACTGATATGTATTGTGAACAAGAAAGTGTATTTAGTGTGTCATTTTATTTGTTAAAATACTAGTCATCAGTGTTGTTAACCCCATCTTGACGACCTCGCGACCTTCTGATGCTATTCTGAACACTGATATGTATTGTGAACAAGAAAGTGTATTTAGTGTGTCATTTTATTTGTTAAAATACTAGTCATCAGTGTTGTTAACCCCATCTTGACGACCTCGCGACCTTCTGATGCTATTCTGAACACTGATATGTATTGTGAACAAGAAAGTGTATTTAGTGTGTCATTTTATTTGTTAAAATACTAGTCATCAGTGTTGTTAACCCTATCTTGACGACCTCGCGACCTTCTGATGCTATTCTGAACACTGATATGTATTGTGAACAAGAAAGTGTATTTAGTATGTCATTTTATTTGTTAAAATACTAGTCATCAGTGTTGTTAACCCCATCTTGACGACCTCGCGACCTTCTGATGCTATTCTGAACACTGATATGTATTGTGAACAAGAAAGTGTATTTAGTATGTCATTTTATTTGTTAAAATACTAGTCATCAGTGTTGTTAACCCCATCTTGACGACCTCGCGACCTTCTGATGCTATTCTGAACACTGATATGTATTGTGAACAAGAAAGTGTATTTAGTGTGTCATTTTATTTGTTAAAAGATTGTATTAGTCTGAAACATCTTACGATGGTAGTGAACTCGGGACAGTCCCTTTAGCTCTTTGTTTTCTTTTTGTTTTCTTCTCCTAATTAAAATAGTAAATTGCATAGACTTATTACCACCACCACCCCACCCCACCCCACCCCACTCCCCCACACCCCGTACACATCCCCCAAGAGGATGTGCCAAAACATTATTCCTTGAGATATAATTGTAAAAACTGATGAACAGTGTCAAATAAGAACTAACCAGCTTGCTTTTTTCCCAGGGTCACTATGCTAAAGTGAACTGGCCAGCAGGTGGCACTGTTGACAACGTTAATAAACATGAAGTGGAATCGACAAAGAGGTCACCTTTGCACCTGTACCCCGGACTAACACCCACAGGCTATTTAATAAGCAGACCGGTATTATTTATGATTCACCTGTCTGGTGGATATGTTTTCATTTCAAATAATGTTCAACAACATATTTGTTGTTTTTATTTTGTGGGCTGTATAGGGGTTAAAAAACATTTCTTCATCATAGTAGTGCCCTGTGATAATTTGAAGACAAGTTTCTTCAATTATTATGATTTTTTAAATGTGACCAGTGTTTCTGCAACAGGGTACGGAGGGTAAAAGTGTGTACCCTAAAATCTTGGATATTCATTAATACATTTTTACAATTTGTAGATAGATAATAGTAAGAGAATTACTGTTTAATATTTATCAAAGTATATGAAATGCAGTGTCTAATTTAAAACTGTCAAAGAAATAACCACTATAGTTGTCCCATCACAGTGTTTCTGCCAGAAAGAACTTTTTGAGTATGGCACTATGGAATTGAAGGCAACCACAGTCAACAGAGGGTATGGAGTTCCTCCCCCAAAAAGAAAATGGCTAATGTTTAGGGTTACGGTTAAGAAAATTATACAGTAATGACAGTATGCATCATACCCGTTTTACCCTCTGGCAGAAACCCTTTATCCTACAAATTTTTATTTAAAAAAAAAAAAAAAAAAATCAGTTTTGAAAAAAGGCATTCCCTGTGGGACGGACTATAGTAGGGTCACTTATCGGCTGTTCTGTTTTTCTTACATACATGTCCCCTCTAATTATATTCTGGCAGAAAGCCTGGCAATCTAATAGCCAAAAGTGTTTTATACTTCCTGATAAGTATAGGGTCAAAAGATTGAATTCAATTGATGATAGGTTTTCTTCCTGAAAATAATTTGAGAGTATGTAATAAAAAAACAGCTGCCAACCAGTGCACCACAACTGGACAAAAAGGCCGAAATATGTGCTTTCCTTTCTGTTGAAAAGTGCAAATAAAAGATCCCTTGCTGCATTAGGAAAAATGTGGTGGGTTTCCTCTGATGACTACAAGTCAGAATTACCAAAGGTTTGACATCCAATAGCTGATGATTAATTAATCAATGTGTTCCAGTGGTGTCGTTAAACAAAACAAACTTTTTTTTAAAAAGACAACTGATCCCACATCACAATTAGTGCCCCTACTAGGTGGTCATGGGTTTGAATTGTTTTAAAATTGGACACTGCATTTCATGCACTCTAAGGGATGCTGATCGAGTGGGTCCATTGCGCTATTTCTCACTCCAGTCAGTGCACCACGACTGGTACATCAAAGGCTGTGGTATGTGCTATCATGTCTATGGGATGGTGCATATAAAAGATCGAAAAGATTAGCCCATGGAGTGGCGACAGCGGGTTTCCTCTCTCAATATCTTTGTGGTCCTAAATTACCTACATGTATAACCAATAAATAAAATGTGTTGAGTACGTCATTAAATAAAGCATTTTTTTTAAAAAAAATTTCATGCACTCTAAAATATTTTTAACAGCAGTTCTCTTAATATATTATCTATCTAATAATTATAAAAATTAAAAAAACATTTTTTTTAAGATTTAAGGGTAGGTAATTTTATCCTCAGTACCCTGGCAGAAATCCTGATTAATTAAATATTCATTAATGCATAAATGTTGCATCATAAAATAAATTATTCATGTACATACTGCACTGGCATAGGAAGCGGGAGGCAAGAGGGGCATGTGCCCCCCCTCCCCCCACTTTTCAGATAATTTGCTTTATATTTGCTTTATAATAGTGTAAAAGTGTATAAATATTAAAGTGTGCCCCCCCCCCCCCCCCCTTTTGGCACCTTCCTATGCTCGTGTACTGCCTCATTATATAGTGCTAATAATATTTTCTGCTGATTCAGAATATTTTCTGATTTATATAACCATTCTCTTAACGAAGTGGCGACTTTGTTTCCAAGGGTTCACAGGAAACACTTGGTCATTTAAAACTGACTGTGGTCTGTGTGTGCCACTGTGTGTTCACAGTGTACAAAGGGCTATTTAATGAAGGGCCCGCTTGTAAATGTGACCAGCCCACTTCCTGTTTTCCTACTGCTATGACATTGGACAGTTGTTCCCCGATCTCAATTGATCACCGTGACACGAGCAAACACCCAAGGTATGGGCTCCGTAACCCTCATTCAGTGATTACCCCGCCAATTATGGGTCTTCTCAAGAGCTCTGTTTTCGTCTTTTTAAGACAGGAAGAAGAAAGAAAAACCTCTAAATTTCCCTTGTTGACTGCATTGTACATAAGAACACTGTAGGGCTTCCCTCTGTTTGATTACTCTGTGCTGTTGGCTATACCATCAATGTAACCTTGTTCAGTGATTTTCCCTCATGGCACCCCAGCAATTATAGTCCTTTTCAAGAGCTCTGTTTTTGTCCTATAAAACTGAAAGAAAATCCCCTTGTTGACTGCAAAGGCAAAATATAGCTACATTATACATAAGAATACTGTTTCATCACTGATTTTGGCTACACCATCACTATATCCATATTAGTGATTCTCGCCCACCCTTCCCCAGCAATTACAAGCCTTTTTAAGAGCTCTTGTTTTCGTCTTTTAAGACGGGAAGAAGAAAATGCCCTTGTTGACTGCAAAGGCAAAACATACATGCAGCTACATTATACACAAGAACACTGTACAGGGCTTTCCTTTGATTATTCTGTGCTTTTGGTTATTTTTTACCACCTCTGTAACCGCTGTAACCTTGTTCAGTGATTATAGGAGCGGGATGTAGCCCAGTGGTAAAGCGCTCGCTCGATTCGCGGTCGGTTTGAGATCGATCCCCGTCGGTGGGCCCATTGGGCTATTTCTCGTTCCAGCCAGTGCACCACGACTGGTATATCAAAGGCCATGGTATGTACTACCCTGTCTGTGGGATGGTGCATATAAAAGATCCCTTGCTGCTAATCAAAAAGAGTAGCTCATGAAGTGGTGACAGCGGGTTTCCTCTCGCAATATCTGTGTGGTCCTTAACCATATGTCTTGACGCCATATAACCGTAAGTAAAATGTGTTGAGTGCATCGTTAAATAAAACATTTCTTTCTTTCTTTCTTGTTCAGTGATTTTACCACCATTACCAAACACTCCCACTCCACCCAACAAATACAGTCCTTTTCAAGAGCTCTATTTTTGATAGAAAGATATAGCTACATTACGGTATACTAAGAATGTAGGGACTTTCTCTGTTTCATCACTGTGCTGTTGGATGTACCAGCACTGTGACCTTATTCACCGATTCAAACCTCTACCACCACCACCACCACCACCAACAGCCCCTCACTGTAACCTTATTCACTGATTCAACCCCCCACCCCCACCACCACCCCCCCCCCCCCCCCCCCCCCCCCCCCCCCCCCCCCCCTCCCAGTAATTACAGTCCTTTTCCCAGAGCTCTGCTTTTTGTTATTTTAAGACAAGAAAAAAGCCCCCTCATTGACTGAAAGGCAAAAGATAGTTACATAAGAAAATTGTGTGAGCCATCCCTTCTGTTGGCTCATGGTTTGCTGCTGGCTATATCAGGGAATCTTTTTTCTTTTTCTTTTTTTTTTTTTTTTTTTTTTTTTTTTTTTTTTATTATCTGACTTCCTAGCTTTTACAGCCTTCCCTGTTGAAGTGATTGTTACCTGTGATAGCCTGGCGAGAGAATCAACGAGAGAATCGCTAAGCTGGGCAGGAAGCTTGTGCTAGCTTTCGGCATCCGGTGTGTGCGGGCTGTTTGGAGGGAAACGTTTTGTATGGTTTACCTGCTCGCCACTGATTTTTACTACCTGGAGGAAAGCAGTCGATCTTCTTTTCAATTTCTCGGGTTATATATTGGTGCAGTTTTCTTCGTTGCTGTATGAATTGACACTGGCAGACTGTATAGTTTGGTGGAGTGTGGACAGAATTGCCAGAGATGATCATTATATTCATGGTGTTGAAAGTTTAGCACAAGTGTATTTTGACAAGATTTGACAGATTTACATCTTATGGCTATATACAGACTGAAGTGTACAGTGAATGAGGATTAATTCTTCTGATGCGATTTCCAGATGAATTGTTTTGAAAAAGATTTGTTAACTGTACAGTGTAAAACATACATCTGACGTCTACAGACTGAAGTGTACGGTGGTTGAACATTATTTCTTGTGATATACTGATTTCCAAACAAATTGTTTCAGAAAAGATTTTTTAACTGTACAGGATAAAATCTAAGTAACAGATACTCAAACACTTACATTTGTGTTTTAGGTAACAGTTATTAAAACACTTTGTATGAAATAGAAGAAATAAGAAGTAAAGCATAACCAAAGGCCATCTTGAAAATATATTCTATGTTGGAAAAAAATAACTGAAATGAAAGATATTTGAAGTGAATTATGTTACAGATAAAAAGATCCAGATATATTTATGTTTTTAGTGTGTGTTACATGATATATTCAGTTCTGGCTTGTTAATACTGTATTTAGTTCTTGAAGAACTGTATGTGGATACACAATCATCCACATTTGTTCTTAACTCTCTCTTCAGTACCACCAATTTGTTTTTCGGCTATCCAAGATTGTGCTGTACCTATAACTTCCTGTCGAGAAAGCCATGTTTTATCTTACCAGTTGTTCACTATTAGATAGTACGGGCACCGAGTTACGCAACACGAACAGAAAGTGGTTTCCATCAATGATCCCATTCCTAGAACATAAAGGTTTTATAAGTGAGGTGGTGATAACGTGACAGACGCACCAGTGAAACTCACAGACGGACAGACAGACACTCTTTGTGGTTGCTTTGTGTGTGTATATTATATATACTTCCGTTTGCCATGAGAGGAATGGATAACTTGACTCCAGGGATTAAGTTGTCTGGTATTCTTAAGGGTAAGATTTTAATACATTTATGGCATGCAGTAATCACATTTCCTGAATCCTAAGGGGATGGGGTGAAGGGGGTATGTGGACTGGATCTAGCTTTGTCAGACCAGTGCTAGAACTAAAGAATGTTTTACCTACATGTATAGCAATTTTCAAATGGTTTTGCCACAGGCAAAATGCTCAACAGCAGCAATTTTGAGTCTGTGTACAGCAATTTTAAACCAGTAATGTTTGCAACAAGTAAACAACAAAATTAAAAACCTAAAATTATGCCTTTTAACCATCAGCAAATAATTTTTATCTAGTGACAATTGCCGTTTGTAAAGCTCATTACAACTATGGCAAATACCTTCATGCAGTGAAGTTGTTACATGTACTTTTGAGCCCATCTCATCTGATATACTAGGATCATAAGATCGAAGCCCATCAGCAGAACCATTGGATTTGTTTCCTCATCCCAACCTTGCAGTTTCCCATGACTGATGAATATCAAAGCTTTTGTAGATGTATTTGTGGGAATGAGTGCTCTAGTGGTGTCATTAAACAAATCAACTTTATCCATTCAATTGACAAGCTTGAGTTGTACATGTATGTCAAACCATCTTGGTGGACTCATTTTCTGACTGGATTTTCCTGTCCTTTTATATGTATGTGCTGTTCTTTGCAGCTAGAGGAAAAATGTAGCAGGTTTTCTCTTAGACTGCATGTCAAAAATTACTAATGTTTGACATCCAATATTTAATGATAAATCAGTGTGCTCTAGTGGTGTTGTTAAGCAAAACAAACTCTTTAAAAGGACATTCCTGAGTTTGCTGCATTGTAAGATGTTTCCGAAAAATAAAATATTTCTACGATTAAACTTACATATTAAATATATGTTCTTGTTTAGAATATCTGTGTCTGTATATTCAATGTGTTTCTGGTCATCTTAATATTTGTAAGAAGCCAAACTGGATTTTGTTTTCAATAATTTCATACGTACGAAAAAAATATATATTAGAAAATAAAATGAAATACAGCTGGTAATATTTTATGCAGAAAAATATATTTAATATGTAATTACAATCGTTAAAAAAAGTCTGTTAGCAAACTCAGGAATGTCCCTTTAACGTTTCTTTCAATATATACATGTGTCTATGTCTCAAAATCACAACTGGTAAAAGGCTGTGGTATGTGCTTTCCTGTCTGTGGGAAAGTGCATATAAAAGATCCCTTGCTGCATTAAGAAAATGTAACGGGTTTCCTCTGTTGACTACAAGTCATAATTACCAAATGGTTGACATCCAGTAGCTGATCATTCATTAATCAATGTGCTCTAGTGGTGTCATTAAACAAAACAAACTTTACTATGTCTCAAAATTAACAAATGTTTGACATCCATATTAATCTTGAATCCGGGTTTCTGCGAGAGGATATGGAGGGTAAAATTACGTACCCTAAACAAATCTTGGAAATTAATGGATATATTTTTAGTTTTAAGATAGATGGTAATAAAAGATCTTCTCTCAAACCCATAATTAATCAATGTGCTCTAGTGGTGTCGTTAAACAAAACAAACTTCTTTTTTTCTTTGATTTTTAACTTTGTTTGATGCCCGTAGATATATATACACAAATATGTACCGACATCGGAATAGGAAGTCAGGGTTTTAATTATCTACTTTAATGTATATTTCTTAATTATTAAGTGATGTTCCAGACATACCGGCCTCGGTGGCGTCGTGGCAGGCCATCGGTCTACAGGCTGGTAGGTACTGGGTTCGGATCCCAGTCGAGGCATGGGATTTTTAATCCAGATACCGACTCCAAACCCTGAGTGAGTGCTCCGCAAGGCTCAATGGGTAGGTGTAAACCACTTGCACCGACCAGTGATCCATAACTGGTTCAACAAAGGCCATGGTTTGTGCTATCCTGCCTGTGGGAAGCGCAAATAAAAGATCCCTTGCTGCTAATCGGAAGAGTAGCCCATGTAATGGCGACAGCGGGTTTCCTCAAAATATGTGTGGTTCTTAACCATATGTCTGGCGCCATATAACGTAAATAAAATGTGTTGAGTGCGTCGTTAAATAAAACACTTCTTTGTTCCAGACATGATATGGATGAGAGGGGTTGAAGAAAATCTGAAGTATTTTAGCAGGAAAACATTTATATATGGGTCTCCTGGAATTAGACTAAAACAATTATAATCATTAAGGCCAGAAGGGCCAGTAGACGTTTTTCTTTTTTAATTCAGTTTTTGCTACAGGAGTTCTAAATTATTTTTAAAAAATTAAGAATAAATTTTGACCAGCTGGTTTTTGCAAATCTAAAAAATTGCTACACAATTTTAAAACATTAAATAGTAGATGCCAGCCAAGCCCTGTTGTGATGTCACTCGTCATTACGTAACTGGGTGTGTAGCTTCGAGTGTTTTTTCCAGAGAGGGCAAAAAATATTATCAATTATTAAGAATATATATATATATACAAATTGGCTTGTCAGTTCTTTTTGAAATTTGGTAGGACTGATATATATTGTAAATATGATATATAGGTACCAAAAGATAGCAAAATACGTGTTTTGCTCTTCAAAATATTGAAAACTATTCCCTGAAATATCTATTGGCCATTTGTTAATTTTGTTAAGTACATTTATTGTCCATGAAGCCAAATTGTTCAGTGCTGTCGTGTCGTCCCCCCCCCCCCCCCCATGCCTTACATCCACCATGTTCAATTCTGTCTCCCCTTGCCTCACCTCCATCATGTTCAATTCTGCCCCCCCCCCCCCCAAACACCTTGCCTCACCTCCACCATTTTCAATTCTGTACCCCCTTGCCTCACTTCCACCATATTCAATTCTGTATTCCCCTTGCCACACTTCCACCGTGTTCAATTCTGTCCCCCTCCCTTGCCTCACCTCCATCCTGTTCAATTCTGTTCCCCACCCCACCCCACCTCACCTCCACCCTCCTGTGATTGTTTGTGGAACAGCCCTGAAAGTTGAAAAACCTGAAAGGATTCCTGGACTTCCTGCCATTCAGCTTATTACCTGTGTGTTATGTTTGTTTATTTTCAAATTGAATTGCCCGTGAGCCAGGCGGGCCTCAAGTGCCTCCACTGTTTACCCTGATTCACAAGAATGGAGTAGCATTTCCTGTTTGTGCCACACAGTCAGGGGTTGCAATACACCAAATAATTTTGCAGTGGTTACAACTTACATATATATATAACTGATACAAAGGGCATATTAATTAATAAATTAATCATTGACGCAATAGATATAAAAAAAAGAAGAAATTTTGGAACCTAATTCAATGCCATTAGAAGCATGGAAGAACATTAAAAGTTTGTTTTATTTAATGACACCACTAGAGCACATTGATTTATTAATCATCAGCTATTGGATGTCAAGCGTATGATCATAGAGAGGAAACCTGCTAAACAAATTTATTAGTAGCAAGGGATCTTTTATATGCACCATCCCACAGACAAGATGGCACATACCACAGCCTTTGATATACCAGTCATGGTGCACTGGCTGGAACAAGAAATAACCCAATGGGCCCATGAACTGGAATCGATCCTAGACCGACCGTGCATCAAGGGAGCTCTTTACCACTGGGCCAGGAAGAACATTCAAATTGCAGGTCTGCGAACTGTTGAACATCGTCACTAGAGCACATTGATGTATTGATCATCAGCTATTGGAGGTCTCATTGTTAGAAGAAACCCTGCTACATTTTTTTTTCCATTAGCAGCAAGATATCTTTTATATGCTCTTCCCCACAGACTGGACATACCACACATTTTTGAGTTACCAGGTGTTGTGCACTGGTTGGAACATGGGGGTGGGGGTGGGTGGGGGGGGGGAATCAATAAGAGAATAGGTCCACTGAGGTGGTTTGATCCTACGATGTAAGCCCTTCCAGCGAGCACTCTACAGACTGAGCTAGATCCCGCCCCTATATTTCAATAAAAAGAAGTATGCATGCATCAAATTGACGTCATTAAGTCGAGAGAAATTCCACAGAGGCAGGAAGTGTGTGGTTCGTTGTAAACCGGGGCAGCATATAATTCTTATAAACTGGCATATAGTCAAGGTGTTCCTCAACACACTGCACTTCCCGCCGCTTGCTGTTGAGAAAATTATTGCCAAATTCCACAATTACCATCCTAAGGTGTTGGGTGGGGTGGGGGGAATTCATAAACGACGTTTGTGCTTGTCTTACATCAAAATTACCAAAATGTTTGACATCCAGTAGCCGATGATTAATTAATCAATGTGCTCTAGTGGTGTTGTTAAACAAAACAAACATTTTAGATTTATCCAAATGTGTTTCAGGTTTGTAGATTAAACAAACTTGGTGTCCATTGTCATGGGTTGAAACTACATGTGTGTTCTATAACTTTAACTCGTAGATGTTTAACAACACCACTAGAGCACATTGATTAATTAATCATCGGCTATTGGATGTCAAACATTTGGTATTTCTGACTCGTAGTCATCAGAGGAAACCGGCTACATTTTTCCATTAGTAGTAAAGGATCTCTTTTATATGCACTTTCCTACAGACAGGAAAGCATATACCACGGCCTTTGTCCAGTTGTGGTACACTGGTTGGAACGAGAGAAAAAACCAATCGGCTGAATGGATCCACCGAGATGGTTCGATTCTGTGATGCAAGCACCTCAAGTGAGCACTCAACCGACTGAGCTAAATCCTGACCTGTAATGATAATCAGTGCCAGTGTTTATAAAGCTTTGTATAGTCTAGATTTAACTCTCTAATGACATGCACACATAAAATTAATTTGAATGGCAATGTCATGGCCTTGATTAAAGCCTCAGACTCTATTAAAGTCTTGGGGGCAGGATTTAGCTCAGTCGGTTGAGTGCTTGCTCGAGGTGCTTGCATCATAGGCAGGGCCGTACCCTCCGGGGGGGGGGGGGGGGGCAGCTGCCCCCCCTGAGAATCTTGTCCTTTTTTCTTTTTTATATATATCTCCAGTAATAGCATAGAAATGTTTAATCTTTATAGTATGTTAAAAATTATTTATAAAATTTAGTGCCCCCCCATGGATTTTGGTCAGGGTACGGCCCTGATAGGATCGAACCACCTTGGTGGATCCATTCAGCTGATTTTTTTCTTCTCGTTCCAACCAGTGCACCACAACTGGACAAATGTCGTGATATATGCTTTCCTATCTGTGGGGAAAGTGCATATAAAAGATCCCTTGCTGCATTAGAAAAAATGTACCAGGTTTCCTCTGATGACTACAAGTCAGAATTACCAAATGTTTGATATCCAATAGCCGATGATTAATTAATCATTGTGCTCCAGTGGTGTCGTTAAACAAAACAAACAAACTTTCTATTAAAGTCTTAAGTCTAGCCTATAAAAGTTTTATATAGTATGGGAGCCAGGTGTGTTAAAAGTTTGCTGACAGCTGGCAACCTACAGGTACCCGCGGCTTTGACGCGAAAAGAAAGTAATCATTCATGCTCCATCATCTCCACACTGACCTGGAAAATTTGAGGAGTGTGGCAACTTGATCGCCTTGCAATAAAATGTTTAATAAACTTCATGTGGTTGCTGGTGGGACGAGATCTAGTTCAGTCGGTAGAGTGGTTGCCTGACGTTCTTTGGTCACAGGATCAAATCTCTCTGATGGACCCATTTTATGAAGAAAAAACCCAATTCAATGACCCAACCAAGGCTGTGTATGTATATGGGAAAGTGCATATAAAAGATCTCTTGCTGTTAATGGAAAAATGTAGCAGGTTTCCTCTGAAGACTACGAATCAAAATTACTAATTGTTTGACATCCAATATTTGGTGATAAATTGATCGATGTGCTCTAGTGGTGTCGTTAAACAAAACAAATTTTAACTTTGCGTAAAGTCTCAGGCTCTGTTAAAGTGTGGAAGTATGGAAGCCAGGTCTATTAATGTCGCGGGTTTCCTCTGAAGACTTCGAATCAAAATTACCAAGTGCTTGACATCCAATACTTGTTGATAAATTAATCGATGTCCTCTATAGTGGTGTAGTTAAACAAACCAAATTTCAACTTGATGTGATTGCTTGCCTATCACCATTTCAGGAGAGTGATCTTCAGTTTGCCATGACCTACTGGGCTATTTCTCGTTCCAGCCAGTGCTCCACGACTGGTATATCAAAGGCTATGGTACATGTACTTGTATATGTTATCCTGTCTTTGGGATGGTGCATATGAAAGATACCAAGCTGCTAATAGAAAAAATGTAGCAGGTTTCCTTTCTAAGACTACCAGGTGTATGTTCAAATTAGCAAATTAATCATAATGTTTGACATCCAATAGCCGATGATTAATGAATGTGCTCTAGTGCTGGTGGTAAATAAAACAAACTTGAACTTTGATTAATAATTTAACGTGCTCCCCCCCCCCCCCCCCCACCCTGCACCCTGCCCTGCCCCAGATTTGACGGATGATGATGTGGCGGGTTTTCTCTGTGACCAAAAATGTGACAGAATCATTTCGATTCCACCCTGAAGTTTTTACGAGATACTGATTTTTATGTGAAGTTTTAACATACTTAACTGTGATACTTGCACATTTGAACAGCTCTTTACACTGTGTTTTTAAATTTGAATTTAGAATTTTTATTGTATTGATGTTTATCATCAATTAACCTTTATATTTACCATTGTGTGACACCCAACAGCCGATATATTGTTGTGCTGTGGTGTTGCTAGACATTCATTCATTCATTCACTTTAGTTGTGGTTCGTTGAACAAAACAAACTGACTTTAATTATTATTTTCCTCATCAAGTGAACACTGTACTCTGTGTACCTGCTTGCCATTGGCTAGAAACGAGATCACTGCTTAAATATGTTTCCACTTGTAAAGAAATATTTACATGCAAGAGTCATATCTTTGGTATCCTAAAAGTCTGCGAGATGTAAAGACGTTTTATCTTTGACACAAATTCCTATCTACCTGCTCTTCCTCTGATTAAGATAAGCTATCCTTCCCCGGTAAGTGTCTTGATTAGCTACCTTGGCAGTCTACAGCTTCACCCGTCTTCTCACAGACCACACAGGAAATAGATATAATGTACTCTTCTAGGACTTATTGCAAAGTCAAAATTTGGATAACTGGAAAAGAGGTTATAACAATTCCCAAAGCAGTTTGCCTTACTCATAGATGATAGTTGGATGTGGGGTGCAACCCTAGTTAAGAAAATGTCTATGGAAAAAAATAATGCCATGGGGAAAACATTTTGCTGTGGATAATTAAAAACTTCACATTATTGTCAATTGCCATGGACAGGATTTCACTCAGTTGGAAGAGCATTTGTCTCAGGTGTTTATATCATAGGATTGAATCATGTTGGCGACACATTGTTAGTTTGTTTTGTTTAACAACTCCAGTATAGCATATTGATTTATTAATCATCAGCTATTGGATGTTCCAACATTTGGTAATTCTGACATACAGTCTTAGAGGAAACCTACATTTTACCACTTAGCAATGATCTTTTTATATGCACCAGCTCACAGACAGGATAACACATACCCTAGCCTTTGATAATACAAAGTCAAAATTTACATAACTGGAAAAGAGGTTATTCCAAAACAATTGTCTAGTGATTGTTTCTTAGAATTGTATCTTGTTTTGGCAACCCATTTGGGTTTTTTCATCCCAAGCAGTCTCCGATGTCTGGTACCATATACCAAAGGCTGTATAGTATGTGAAGTCTCATCTATGGGAAAATGCATGTAAAAGATGTCATCCTGCTAATGGACCGGCCTTGGTGGCATCGTGGTTAGGCCATCGGTCTACAGGCTGGTAGGTACTGGGTTCGGATCCCAGTCGAGGCATGGGATTTTTAATCCAGATACCGACTCCAAACCCTGAGTGAGTGCCCCGCAAGGCTCAATAGGTAGGTATAAACCACTTGCACCGACCATTGATCCATAACTGGTTCAACAAAGGCCATGGTTTGTGCTATCCTGCCTGTGGGAAGCGCAAATAAAAGATCCCTTGCTGCTAATCGGAAAGAGTAGCCCATGTAGTGGCGACAGCGGGTTTCCTCAAAAAATCTGTGTGGTCCTTAACCATATGTCTGACACCATATAACCATAAATAAAAATGTGTTGAGTGCGTCGTTAAATAAAACATTTCTTTCCATCCTGCTAATGGAAAAAATGTGTATGTAGCAGTGAAGTATGAAGGTGCCAATAAGTGTGGGGGGGGGAGGGGGGGCACACTTTTATATTTACACACTTTTACACTATTATAAAGCAAAATATCTGACTTCCTACGCCATTGTGTAGTGGGTTTTCTCTGCAGATTGTCCGAATTACCAAATGTTTAACATCCAGTAGCCGATGATTAACAAATCAGTGTGCTCTAGTGGTCTTGTTAATAAAAAATTTTTTAACCCATTTTGGTTTACATAAACTTTTTTGTTTTATTGAAAAATAATACATTGTTAGGTCTAATAGGTCTAAGTAACTTCTACACAAAGCTGATGTTTAAAAATTTAGTATGATTGTTATGCATCACACGTGAGGTCTTATTGTGCACTATATTTTACACAAACCTGATGTTTAAAAATTTAGTATGATTGTTATGCATCACGCGTGAGGTTTAATCATGCATTAAATTTTACACAAACGTGACATTTTAAAAATGTATTATGATTGTTCACTTCGGAAATGCCCAATATATAAAACAATTTGTGCACATCTTCAATTTGTGAAGCAAGTGATCAGTAAGACAGACTACTTGTACAAGTGGTGTGGTGCAGGGGTGGGGAAAAATAAAATTGTCAATCGGTCCCACTTGATATCGTCACTACCATGGGGGGGGGGGGGGGGGGGAGAGAAAGGAATTTAAATTTAAAAAAAACAAAAAAAAACAACGATATTTGCCAAATAGGTTTTTTAAAAATCATAGTGATATTTGTATAGTTTTATCTTGAATCATGAACACGAAACGATAAACATGAAAACATGAACATTTTTTAAAAATTAATCACATATCATATGATCAATAAAAACCCCCCACAAATTCTTGAAATTGTATATATTTTACATAATAGAATAAATACTATAAAAAAGGAATGAAAGTTTTAATTTTAATTCCCATATATGTATAAAAAGTACGAGTATTCAGTACTGTGTCCTGAAAATTAATAAAAGATGGCACCGTTGAAGTGTTTGACAGCCTGAGCTAGCACATGTTTAGACAGAGAGTAATAACGTCATCACTGATTGGATGAAATTTGACCTCTACTAGCTCTTGAGATAACAGTACATGTAGCTGTTCTGCTTACTCCCACTTGTTAAAAAAAAAAGGTGGAAAACTTTTGTTAATTTTAAAATCCTTTATAATTATTGGATACACTACATTGAACAGTCAACATTAAATACATTTATAGATTATTTCATTATATTTTATGCTATTTTAAGCAGTTTGTATTGCACAAAAGCCTCTTGCTTCAGACTAGGACATTTGACCCGACATAGCTCCGTACATAGGTGTTGACAGGTGTTGATTGTAACCAGTCGCAAATTCTGGGTCCTTTGTTTTAATTGGAGTGTAATACCTTGATGGCTCTCTAAACCAAGAATGGTGCTATCGTTAATGTCTGTGTAATCTCTTGACCGGCTCAGCGACTTTGACAAATGTCTAGCCTAGTGGCAGTCGATTGACACTACTGTAGGTCCGACTTCAGTGACTGGCGATATACTTAGGCAGACTTTAAAATCACAAACGCCTGAAACACCAGCCATATTGACCACTATTTATTTATTATTTTAAATCATGCACGAGATACCGATGTCTGGGCTGGCCGGACCACTTTACCCATAGGAATTTGTTCCAAAAATAGAAATGGACAGGTGTTTCGGACCGACAAGAATGACAAAAGTGGGACCGGCAAACGCGCGTTTTAAAAAAATAATTTCGGTTTCGGAAACCGGGAATTGGTCCCAGACCGGAAAAAAAGGGCTTTCCCCCACCCCTGGTGTGGTGTATTCTTGTGCAAACTAAGCGAAGACATGGTATGTGAAGTTCTGTATTTATTATATGTAGCCAGGATTTTATTTCTCAAATTTGACTTGACACCCACGGCTTTAACTTTGGGAATTTTAGTGTCATTATAATTGTGTTTTTTTAGGAATTTTCAGTTTCATTTTAAAAACTTAAAGTTAAAATTTCAATGAGTAATACTATATATACTTGTAATTTATTCAAGTTAATATATCGATTTGGCGTTGTGAAATGTTATGGGTGAGGGAAGGGGTGTTTGTCAAGTGTTCTGTTTCATTTTAAAACATATATCTTTATATATAGTAATACAAAAAGGAATTATTTACATTAGGATTGGAAAATTTTTAGTCCAAAATTGGGAATAAAAAATGACATAGCCTTTTGTGAATGGTGGGGCATGGTGCTGATTATCGGAGTCTAGAAACATAGGTACTAAAACCCTGATACCTCAATTTTTTTATTTATAAAAAGTGTCTTTAATTTAACTTGAAAACTACACTTTCTTAAATCTATGATCAATACTACTTTCATGATGGATTTACTGGAGTTCAAGGATTATACTGTCCACCAATCTTGTGTTTCAAATACAATATGACATGACGTAATTTGTAAATCATAATATAAGACTTAAGTAACAAAAAGGCGCTAGTTATTCCGGTGAAAATAAGAAGGGGTGGGGGGAGACAAGAAGTTTGTTTTGTTTAATGACACCACTAGAGCACATTGAATGTCAAACATTTATTAATTTTTGGTCAGAGAGAAAACCCATTACATCATCATCCATCAAATCAGAGGAAATCTGCTACATTTTACCATTAGCAGCAAGGGATCTTTTATATGCATTTTTACACAGACAGGAAAGCACATACCACAGCCTTTGACCAGTTGTTGTGCACTGGTTGGATGAAAATAAGAGAATTCCCCATTTAAAAATTTCGGTCCAGATTGCTCATACATATACATGTATGTGTGATACAAGATATATCACACAGTCTGAAAATGTCTTTATCACTGTATAGTAATTTTAGACTGACTAGGTATGTAATAAAGAGTATAAATGCTGACTAATTAAGCGTTTGTTAAGGGGTGGGTGACTGGTCTCTGGGTCTGGCTTGTTTACAGGATTCCTTCAAACTTGAGATTAGATTGAAAATTTGCCAGTTCTCCCTGGCATGATTAATGGCAGCTTTAATAACGTTGGGGCGGCATGCCCTTCCCTGATGGCAGGTTTATGGCTGTAGTCTTCTCATTGATAACAAGTTTGTTTTTATATACATCCATCTTAATTGATGGGTCATATATTCTTGAGCTTTATGTAGTCTTAAAGGGAAATATTAATGTGTGTTTGATCATTCATTCATTTCAACTTATTTTCGTTTTTATATCCAATTAAGGTTTAAGCATGTTTTCCTGGGCACACACATCAGTTATCTGAGCTGGCTGTACAGATTTATGAGACACAAGTCGGTGTAGTGGTCTTACACCTACCCATTGAGCCTTAAAACTTGCTCTGGGTGGGAGCCAGTACTGGGATGCAAACCCTATACCTACCAGTGTTGTGTCTGACGGCTTAACCGAGACACCACCGAGGCCGGTGTGTTTAATCATTACAATCTTTGCTGTTACTTCTGCCATATGAATACGGTGTCACAATTCTTAACTAACTAAATCCACCAGCTTTTCGGATAGATTTGGAGAGCGAAAACAAGTCTTCAATGAATAATAACCTTTACAAACGCTGTGTCATTTACTGCTGAATGAAAGTGTCACCACCCTGTGTGTGTATAAAGGGATTTGTTGTCCTTCCCTATCTCTCATTTACTCCTGTCGCAGCATTTATTACCAACACATTTCATTGAAACAAAACCCACATCTTATCCCCCATTCATGACTTTTTCTTTTCTCCCAGACTCTGCATTATCAGCGAGACTGACAGATTTTTCAGCTGTGTGCTAATTCCCACAAATCCTTCTGACAGGAAATGAATGTTTATTTGATAGCACCCCAGCACATTGTTTAATCGGCTTCTTTTGTTCAAGAAATGGTTATTTGTGAGACTTGATAAATGCAGAGAATGTTTTGTCCAGTGTCTTCTATTACAAGAAATATTATCTTCTATTTACTTTTCTTTTTTTTTAAATGTGTATCATATACATTTTTTTAGGGGGTGAGGGGGTATGTACATAATATGCCCTACATGCTTTTTCCAGTAGTAAACAGCTCACCTGATGTGCGGTCTGTCTAAAGTCGATTCCTGTGGGTGGGCCTGTTGGCCTGTTTCTCCTTCCAGCCAGTGCACTATATAGAGGATAATAACGAGTTACCAGTTATTATAAAATTTATGTCCCTCGTGAAATAATTTTCATTTGTCACTCAGCTCGTGACAACTGAAAATTATTTTAAGAGGGACATAAATTTTATAATAACTGGTACCGAGTTTGTTATTCTCACAATTTATTACCTCAGCTATTTTTTCTCTAAAAACCGTTATTTTTGACGCACATGCACGAAGGCCAACCTGTATAGAAACGATGTACCGGTAAACCACTTTACGCACTGTTCTGAGAATTACTATAGCTTTGTAATTTAATCACTTTTATAGATAATTTTCAAAAACAAAAGTTCTCTTTATTCTGCTACAAAATCTATAATGAATTGTATTAAAATGACATTTTGTTATAAATTTAACACCAAAAACAGACAGCTGTAAATGCAAACTCTTTAACCTACATGACGTCATTTTGTGTTTGTCAAATCGTGATGACGTCATATTTAGTACCGACAAGGTCACTGGTTTGTAAGCATCAAATTGTCCAATAGTATTGTTGGTTAGACCAATGCAGAATATTTCTCACTGAGAAAATATGGAAAATATTTTCCCTGTTATGAGTGACCACTGGGGTAATAAATATATATATATATATATATATGACTGGTATATATCAAAGTCTGTGGTATGTGGTAGGTTTCATACCGATGAATTAATATCAATAGACCACCCCAGATATCACTTTGTCAGAAGAGTTATGTTAAGAGTGCCCATTATAAGCCTGCTACAAACATCAATTGTTTTTGTCCTTTCACCGGTGTTTTTCCCCCATCGCTGGGCTATTTGGCTTATTTCTCATTCCAGCCAGTGCACTATGACTGGTATGTATATTAAAGGCTGTGGTATGTGCTATCCTGACTGGGATGCTCCATCTAAAAGATCTCTTGCTATTAATAGAAAAATGTAGCATGTTTCCTCTCTAAGACTACCAAGTATATGTCCAAATTAACAAATTAATCATATTATCATAATTGTTTGACATCTAATACATGTGTAGTTGATGATAAATAAATCAATGTGCTCTAGTGGTGTCATTAAACAAAAACAAACTTTTGACTTAACTGTCTGTAGGAAACAGATTCTTTGCTGCTAATGGAAAATGTTTAGCAGATTTCCTCTCTGAGACTATATGTCAGAATTGCCAAATGTTTTACCTCCAATAGCCGATAATTAATAAATCAATGTGCTCTAGTGATGAAATTAAATAAAAACAAACTGGGTTGGACTGGGGCGGAGTGTGGGTGGGGTAGGGAGAGATAGAATCCATTAAGTGTGTTTAATCCTGTGACCCTATCGGACCTCAGACGAGCTCTCCTGCACTTAGCTGTTATACACCCCGCCCCAGATTTGACGGATGATGAATTAGCCCCCCATTGTGGTGTAACACCCGGGTGGAATGTCAACGAATGGGACTCTTTGATAAACAAGTTGGCCACATGTATTACAGGATGTGCCATTCAGTTGCCAGGTGGGTAAGTGGACGTGTGGAGGAGATTGTATAATGGCCACTCCACTGGACACTTCACACATCGCGGGTCATGTAATAAACTAGCCCGTGTAAAGTAAAGTTTGTTTTATTTAATGACACCACTAGAGCACATTGATTTTGTATCTTATCATCGGCTATTGGACGTCAAACATATCATTCTGACTGGTTTTTTAGAGGAAACCCGCCGTCGCCACATAGGCTATTCTTTTTGACAGGCAGCAAAGGATCTATTATTTGCACTTCCCACAGGCAAGATAGCACAAACCATGGCCTTTCTTGAACCAGTTATGGATCACTGGTTGGTGCAAGTGGTTTACACCTACCCACTGAACCCTGCAGAACACTCACTCAGAGCTTGGAGTCGGTATCGGGATTAAAAATCCCATGCCTCGACTGGGATCCGAAACCCAGTACCTACCAGTCTGTAGACCGATAGCCTAATCACGACACCACCTAGGCCGGTTAGCCCGTGTAATAAACTAGCCTGGGTCATGTTATAAACTAGCTCGGGTCATGTAATAAACTAGTCCGTGTAATAAACTAGCCCTGGTCATACAATAAACTAGCCCTGGTCATGTAATAAACTAGTCCGTGTAATAAACTAGCCCTGGTCATACAATAAACTAGCCCTGGTCATGCAATAAACTAGCCCTGGTCATGCAATAAACTAGCCCTGGTCATGCAATAAACTAGCCCTGGTCATGCAATAAACTAGCCCTGGTCATGCAATAAACTAGCCCTGGTCATACAATAAACTAGCCCTGGTCATACAATAAACTAGCCCTGGTCATACAATAAACTAGCCCTGGTCATACAATAAACTAGCCAGGGTCATACAATAAACTAGCCAGGGTCATCCAATAAACTAGCCCTGGTCATGCAATAAACTAGCCCTGGTCATGCAATAAACTAGCCAGGGTCATGCAATAAACTAGCCAGGGTCATGCAATAAACTAGCCCTGGTCATGCAATAAACTAGCCAGGGTCATGCAATAAACTAGCCAGGGTCATGCAATAAACTAGCCAGGGTCATACAATAAACTAGCCAGGGTCATACAATAAACTAGCCAGGGTCATATAATAAACTAGCCAGGGTCATATAATAAACTAGCCAGGGGTCATACAATAAACTAGCCAGGGTCATACAATAAACTAGCCCTGGTCATGTAATAAACTAGCCAGGGTCATACAATAAACTAGCCCTGGTCATACAATAAACTAGCCCTGGTCATGTAATAAACTAGCCAGGGTCATGTAATAAACTAGCCAGGGTCATACAATAAACTAGCCAGGGTCATATAATGTAATAAACTAGCCCAGGTAGTGTTATAAACTAAACCTGAGTCCTGGAATAAACTAGCCTAGGTTGTGCAATAAACTAGCCCGGGTCATGCAATAAACTAGCCCGGGTCATGCAATAAACTAGCCCGGGTCATGCAATAAACTAGTCCAGGTCGTGCAATAAACTAGTACAGATCATGCAATAAACTAGCCCGGGTCGTGCAATAAACTAGTCCGGGTCGTGCAATAAACTAGCCCGGGTCATGCAATAAACTAACACGGGTCGTGCAATAATGATGCAGATGCTGAAGCACTTGTAAAACAAAAATAGGCTTTGTAAGTTTGGCCCTGTAAGTTTCCACTATAGAACTACTGAACAGTGTTTTTAGAGACCTATGGACCTTTAAAAGTCCTAACTGCTGAATACATGATGATTTAAAAGAAGACATCAGTGACTACAAACTGTGATCGGCTCATTTGAAAAGCGATCTTCCAACGAGACTCACTTGAAAGGGATACCTAGTCTTCACCTAAACCTCCATCATTCACCTAGGGTCGAGGGTCATGTGTACACAAGCGTGCGAGATTAAACTGATTGAAAAGTTGATGAAGTGTTTATTTAGATGGGAATTAATCCACTGGTTGTTGCGGAGCTTTCTTAATTGTCGGATCTGTACCATACCATCTTTCAGTAAATCTGTACATACCAGCTACCCTGGTGTACAGAACAACTTTAGCCTATTATTAGTTCCCTTCAGGACCCATGCTTATAGAGTCCAGACTCCATCTCTAATGATGTCGCAGGCATACAATTTGTATGGCAGTTGCCATGATGTTCAAGTCTCAATCTCTATTAGAGTCTTGAGTCTAGACTCTAAAAGTTTTATGAGCACCAGGTCTGGTCCAACTTGAGGGAACTATATATAGGTTTCATCTCTGTCCTTCTGTTGCTGTTTCCCACTTATAGTTTTCTGGATATGTTTGTAACAATATCTTGAGATATTGAGCTGAAATGTTGTGTATAGCTTTATCATATACTATTACAGATGAAGGTTGACTTTATCATATACTATTACAGATGAAGTTTGACTTTCATGACCATTTACCCATTTTGGACAGAGTTATGGTCCTTTGAACTTTGGATATAACAAAATTAGTTTTCTGGACTTAATTTGTTTAGGAGATATGAATTTTTTTATATTGTTTTAACAGTGTCCTCAGAATACTTTTTTTTAAAGTGGCAATCTCAACTATATCAGATTTTAAAATAATAGATCAACTTTATGTTCTTTCTGTGATGTTTCATTCTCCGATGTAAAAGAAATCTTAATGACAATCTAGGTCAGGTTCAAACACTTTGAAATGTTTGACGTAATATAACCATAAATGAAATGTGTTCAGTGTGTTGTTAAATAAAACATTTCTTTCTTTTTCCTTATTGCAAAAATGCTTGGGAAAATATCTTTGTTCATGAATACATGTATATCTATATCTATATATTGCAATTATAAATATGTTTTAAAACTCTTTTTTTTAACAGTCTATATTTTATGTTCTGAATGTGAATGACCTTGTTAAGGAAAATCAAATATACAAGGGCAATAAAACAGAGCATTGCCAATTTTGTTTTAAGATAACATCTTTTCATTGACACGACTGGAGAAGTTTTCTTTGATCTTTAAAAGAGAAAGCCTTAATGTTGCCAAACGAGAAAATTAATGTCTTTGCCCTTTTGACAAGGTACAAGTGGGTTTTTTTTTTAAATACAAGTACTCTGTCGTTATCTCCGGAAGTTATGACAAACTTCCTCAGTTTCTGCCATTTTATTGCAAAAGACGGCAGTATTTATTCGAAGATATATCCTAGTGCAATTAATTGATATATCTGACATCTGGTACTATATATTGGTAACACATGGTCTTCAATGTAGACCCGGGTCTAGCTCAGTTGGTAAAACACTCACCTGAGGAACTTGCATCATAGGATCGAATCCTATCAGTGGACCCATTCTCTGATTGGGTTTTTTTCCCCATCCCAAACAGTGCACGAATACTGGTATATCAAAGGTCATGGTATGTGCTACCCTATCTTGTGGGATGGTGTGTATAAAAGATACTAATGGAAAAATGTAGCTGGTTTCCTTTCTAAGACTATTATATCATAATTACCAAATGTTTGACATATCATAATTACCAAATGTTTGACATCCAATAGCCAGTGATAATAAATTTATCAGTGTGCTCTTGTGGGATCGATCCCCCGTCGGTGGGCCCATTGGGCTATTTCTCGTTCCAGCCAGTGCACCAGGACTGGTATATCAAAGGCTGTGGTATGTACTACCCTGTCTGTGGGATGATGCATATAAAAGATCCCTTGCTGCTAATCAGAAAGAGTAGCTCATGAAGTGGCGACAGCAAGTTTCTTCTCTCATTATCTGTGTGGTCCTTCACCATGTGTTTGACGCCATATAACCGTAAATAAAATGTGTTGAGTGCATCGTTAAATAAAACATGTCTTTCTTTCAGTGTGCTCTAGTGATGTTAAACAAAACAAAGATCATGTGTCTGAATTTAGACGAAAACAAGATGGTCATGATGACATATGGTGTAATTTTTTTTATTTTTTTTAAAGTGACTTTGAATATGTATCTGTTTTAAGTTTGCCATCTCTGAAGCCAGGTACACTTGCATGGCCAGGTCACAGTTGGTAATCTTGTTAAGTAAAGCACCTCAGTGGGCATTTGTTTAAATGTGACCTGTTTACTTAGGACTATTTGCCCACATTCTGCTGGTTGATGTAAAATTAGAACACCCTGCTGTTAAAGGATGGCAAACAGGATTACCACTGTAGCAGTTCTAATGCAGTGATCGGATAAACAAACACTCATACTGTTTCATCTTTAGATAGGTGGGTGGAGTGGGAAGTGTGTGGGTGAGGTTGGGGGAGGGGGGTTTGAGGAAATGTTAAAGTGAAAGTATAGATGTATACTACTCAAAAGAATTTAAGGGTCAAAAATTTATAACCAAATAAGTTTCAGAGTGTATTAGATTGATGATGTAAACTACACCAAAAATTTAATTTATTGTTCCATATTTACAAAAAACACACAAATAAACGTCACTGTATACAAGAAAGTCACATGACATGCTGTCAAAGTTGAAGGTTGTCAAACATGGATTTTACACATTAGAACATTCGTTTAATAGTGTGTGAATCCACCCCTGGCGCGAATACACTCGACACATCGTTGCCTCATGCTGGTGATCAGACATCTGAAGAACTCTTGGGGAATGGCCTGCCACTCTGCCATAAGAAGTTGACCCAGATCATGAAGGTTGGCCGGAGGGGCATGGTTATCCCGAACTCTCCTGCCTAATTCGTCCCAGGCGAATATGCTGGCCAATCCATCCTGGCGATACCTTGTTGTCTGAGAAAGTCCGTTACCACCCTGGCGCGGTGGGGTCTAGCATTGTCATCCTGCAGAACTACCCCGCCGCCAATCTGCTGAAGGCCTGGGAGAACCAACGGCCGGATAATCTCATTCAGATAGCGGATTCCATTCAGATTGCCATCCACCACATAGAGGGGGGTCCTGTGGTGGATAGAGATGCCGCCCCACACCATGACGCTGCCACCACCGAACCGGTGACGTTGTCTAACGTTAACGTCAGCGAAGCGCTCCCCAGGACGTCTGTAGACACGAACCCGACCGTCGTTGAACTGGAGACTAAACCTGGACTCATCAGTGAACATCACTCGACCCCACTGAACACGTTGCCACCGCAGATGAAGTGTGCACCAGTGACATCTGGCCGTTCTGTGACGTGGTAGGAGTGGTGGTCGAACAGCCTGGCGACGGCAGCGTAGATTATTGGCTCTCAGACGATTGCGTATGGTTTGATCAGACACTCGAGTTCCAGTCGCCGTCCGCAGATTGTCACGTAATCGGCGTGCAGTGGTTGTGCGTTGACGTAGAGCCATATTGGTGATGTAGCGGTCCTCTCTATTTGTAGTGCTTCGGGGTCTTCCCGAACGTGGACGATTTCGAACAGAATTCGTTGCTTGGTACCGTTGCCACAGTCGGCCAACGACACTCTGACTGACACCAAGTCTCAGAGCAACATTTCTTTGTGTATTGCCATCCTGAAGCCAAGCAATAGCCCTTCCTCGATCTTCGATAGTCAGTTGACGTCGTACCATTGTCGAATTTGGAGTGTGCACCGTTCACGAACGCAAGCTCCAATTATACGGAAATTCAGCATTAGGAACATGGAATACACATGCAAAGCGTGCAAATGAAGCGCTTTGTGAAAAAGCAAGTTATGGGCACTTAGCAGACCTTTCGCTTTCGCCCTAATTTACGTGCAAATGTAAGCATGTTTTTGCCATTAGAACTACTCGACAGTGTCATTGACAGTGGATTTTAATTCATTTATGGGTTGCTTAGACCCACTTTCGTCAAAATGGAACAATGCCATGCGTGACATTATGGTCTAGCTAATATAATTGACATTCAGAAAATAATGTCGAAAATATCGTCTGACCCTTAAATTCTTTTGAGTAGTATATATTTAATTCAGACTGGGGATCTTTTATGTGCACAGGGGCGGTACGTAGCCCAGAGGTCAAGTGCTCATCTGATGCACGGTCAGTCTGGGATCGATCCCCGTCTGTGGGCCCATTATGCTATTTCTCATTCCAGCCACTGCATGATGACTGGTATTTCAAAGGTCATGGTATGTGCTGTCTTGTCTGTGGGCCCATTATGCTATTTTTCATTCCAGCCACTGCATGACGACTGGTATATCAAGGGTCATGGTATGTGCTGTCTTGTCTGTGGGATAGTGCATAATATTTCTCATTCCATCCACTGCATGACGACTTGTATATCAAAAGTCATGGTATGTGCTGTCTTGTCTGTGGGATGGTGCATACTATTTTTCATTCCAGCCACTGCACGCCGACTTGTATATCAAAGGTCATGGTATGTGAAGTCTTGTCTGTGGGATGGTGCATATAAAAGATCTTTTGCTACCAATGAAAAAATGCAGTGTATTTCCTCTCTAAGACTATATGTCTATGTTAGAATTACCAAATGTTTGACATCCAGTAGCCAGTGATTAATAAATCAATGTTGCCTCTAGTGTTGTCGTTAAATTACACTTTGTAAAAATGTGCTGAGGTGTCCTTCAAGAAATATTTCTTTTCTTTTCTATTTTGCTGCCAAGGGAAGTGAACGTGTCTGTTTATCCCATAATAAAGATGTGGAAATAAAAAGCACAAGTTAGACTGAATTTCAGTCACTATCAGCACTGATGAAGGAAGGAAATATTTTATTTAATGATGCACTCAACACATTTTTTATTTACACTTATATGGCGTCCGACAACTGGTTAAGGACCACACAGATATAGAGGAAACCCGCTGTCGCCACTTCATGGGCTACTCTTTCCGATTACCAGCAAGGGATCTTTTATATGCATCATCCCACAGACAGGATAACACATACCACGACTTTTGTTACACCAGTTGTGGAACACTGGCTGGAATGAGAAATAGCCCAATCGGTCCACTGACAGGGATCGATCCTAGACCGACCACGTATCAAGCGAATGCTTTACCACTGGGCTACGTCCCACTGTATTGTAATGACTGCATAAAGTACACCAAGGTAACATGGATTGAATGTCCGTATTTACTGATGTGAGATTGAATGTCAGTGACACGGTTACCTTACTGACACTGTAGATGAGGGTTTTGGTTGCAGTCGCTCTTGTCTTGGTGGTGGTGTTGGGATCCCTTTTGTCTTATCAGTATGTACACACGTACAGTGTATGTTGTATACATGTGTATCGGTGTCACTTGGTGCATGTTTTTGTAGTGATCCGTCAAACTGGTCTGTTTTTTAACCTGCTCCAGGTTAACAAACTCCACTCCAGGATTATATTGCCAAGTTACTTTGACCTAAAGATAGTAGGTTGGAAATTTAATTTGTGCACATGTTCTTGGGAATGCACATGCACGTGCATGCAGATGCACACGCACACACAGATGGACAAACAAACAGGAACACAACACAAACATATGCACACACATGCACACAGAAACATACAGACACACACACGCTCACACAGACACAGACACACACACTAGAGCACATTGATTTATTAATCATTGGCCTTTTGATGTCAAATATTTGGTGATTTTGACAGTCTTAGAGAAGAAACCTGCTACAATTTTCCATTACTAGCAAGGGTCCTTTAATATGCATCATCACACAGACAGGACAGCACATACCACGGCCGTTGATATATACCAGTCATGGTGCTCTGGCTGGAACGACAAATAGCCCACTGGGCCCACCGACTGGGATCGATCCTGAACCGACCGCGCATCAAGGAAACCCTTTACCACTTAAAGTGATGCCTCTTAGTTTATCAGGCTTGGCATCCCAAGACTAGCCAGATACACATGTAGAGGAGCTACTTGGACAAGTTCTGATTTTTCACCCTTCGTTTCCACGCAGCATCTGTTCCTTTTGATTAAATCGACAATAAAAAAGCAACCAATCTCCATGTTGAACCAGCTGTGTCATTTTTAACATCTGTAATCTTGAAGATTGATTTACACGATAACAGGGAATGTTTGGAAACCATCTTGGAGCCTGTATGTACTGGTAAACTGGCACCAGAGGTTGATAGCATCTAAGAACCATTATTTACAAGTGTTCATGACAGTAAATGGTGGATAAAAATCTGTGAAACAAACCTATTATGGTATGTGCATGCACTGAATGCTTGATGGACATCTGTTAACCATGGGGCAGGACGTAGCCCAGTGGAAAAGCGCTTGTATGATGCTCGATCGGTCTGGGATCGATCCCCATCAGTGGGCTTATTGGGTTATTTCTCATCCCAGCCATTGCACTACAACTGGTATATTAAAGGGCTAGGTATGTGCTATCCTGCCTATGGGATGGTGCATATAAAAGATCCATAGCTACTAATAAGAAAAATGTAACGGGTTACATCTGTAAGATCAAATGTCAAAATTACCAAATATTTGACATCCAATAGCTAATGATTAATAACTGTGATCCAGTGGTATTGTTGAACAAAACAAGCTTTCACTTTTAAGTTTACAAAATCATGTAATGTTACTTAACGAAGGTGTAAACTTCTGACTGTAGTGTAGGCATTTACTTGACCTTTTAAAATGTGAATGTGAACTCTGTAACCCAGCTGTGCCCCAATTAATTGGCTGGGCAGCTAGTATACAGCCTGCTCCTAGACTGGTAGTACTACAAGGAGGACTGCTATGATTACATAGCTTTGGGCTCTTTCTCTGATGCTTCCAAAGACCGGAAGCTTTCTCAACTTGAACACTGCACCACCGCTACCACAGCATGGCTTGGATCACAGTGGTTCTGTCTTCACACTGGAAACCTGTGTTGATCTACTTGGCAAAATGTCCACGACCATTGCTGCCAGTTTTTAACAGCTCCTCCGAGGCCCATCTTTTTAAAACTGAAGCGGAGTTTTCCCAGGCGAGAGATTGAGAACCAGAGAGAGATAATATTTTTCAGTTTTTGAACGGTGATCACAGCTGTTTGCTTTGGTGGTTGCTGTGATGTAAGATTTCCCCATGCCTGGCTCTCTCCACACTGTAGATGTTGGCTGGCTCATTATGTAGAGGCTCATTCAAGCAGATGGTGGACAGAACTTCCAAAGCTTTTCTGAAATTCTGTTGAAGATTTTGTTGATGGGACGCACTCGTGTATTTCTCGGTGCAGTTGTTGTTTCACTTCCTCCACACTTTGCCAAGTCTTGTTCATCGTGATCGTCAATATAATTACACTGTACACACTGTTCCAAATACATTGTAAGAAAAATAACTTTGGAAACGTTTCTTTAACTCTTGTTGAAAAAAGAATGGTTGATTTTTGTGTCAGCTGTTGCAAAACTGGGTACACAGTTTAGGACGGTGATTTTATTTCTACCGAAAATGCACGAAGACATTCAAAGATTTAAGTGGAGTGACGAATTACTTAAAATTACTTATTTAAGATATCTGGAAACAAACTATACTGTACTGGATAGTTGATTATTGGATGTAACGCATGTGAAAAGTGATTATTTTATTATCCCATTCAGAGGCTGTGTTTTCTACGTTCGTTTTCTAGGTTGTGAAATTGTGTCGGAAGATGTTTTACTAAAGGCTTTATATTTTCGTTGGTTTTTGGAAAAACAGTTTACTGGTATGCACCCACATACAACTGGTTTTGAAAAGTCTTCAATGTGTATATCTAGGAATGTTATTATTGTCTCCATTCTCTGATCTCAAGTTGAAATTTAACACATTGCTGCTGACTTATTTTACTTACATAAAGTCTGCAAATTAATTAGAAAGAAAATTTCAAAACATTATTCAGAAAGTAAACTAGAATTGATTCTCCTGTGAAAACCATCATCTTTCATCTACAGTCATTCAGTCCATTCAGAGATTTATTTCTGTTCAAGGAAGATAAGTCTAAGAATTGAATTTCCTATTATCAGGAGATACATGTATATATATTTTCATTTTTTTTCCCTGGATCAAGTTGTTTTGTTATTTCCATCACTGAAGATTTCTAATTCCTGTTTTGAGATATGCCATGGTGGCAATAGTGAACATGTACGGATTTCTGTTTGGTAAAGTCAAGCGAAGACCGAAGACTAATTCTACAGCATCAGGTACATCATATACATGTTTAGTGTGCAGGGTTTCTGCCAGAGGGTACGGAGGGTAAAATTACGTACCCTAAAATCTTGGAAAATTAATGGAAACATTTTTATGATTTTTAGAATTGTTATAGTAAAAGAATATCTGTTTTCAATGTAAATGAAATGCAGTGTCCAATTCCAAAAGATTTCAAATCCATAACCACCGTATACATGTAGGATTTGTTTTGTTTTTATTACATGTATGTACCTTCAAATTATTTTCTGGCAAAAATCCTGGTATGTGTATATACATGTATTTGTAAAAAATATTTTCAAATTTGTGAGAAAATGATCCCTGTGTTTTAATATTCTGACTATAGTCAAGTATTTCTAACTTTACCCATTTGACCAATTAATAGATTTTTGTTTTTGTTCTGTTTAATTCAGTAGACATTGGAAGATAATATATGCCAGTAACTGGTATGGCCATTAATGTATTTATTAATTCTCCCCCTGCCCCCCTGCTTCTGACTCCTATAATCCTATATTAATAATATACTTACCTTGATTTTATTTATTGTATTATACTTTTTCTCCAATGAGTATTAAAGGAGTTACACTGTGATTTTACATAAATATATATAAATATTTTCATAGACTTACTATTTGTGACACCCAATAGCTGATGTGTATTTTTGTGCTGGGGTGTCGTTAAACATTCATTCATTCATACATACATACATACATACATACATACATACATACATACATACATACATACATACATACATACATACATACATACATTCATTCATTCATTCATTCATTCATTCATTCATTCATTCATTCATTCCCTGTTAGAAGCTTCTGACTGCTATGTGACGTCTTTTCTTATAATGTAATGGTATAAAAGTTGGAGAGCCCAGGGTCCCGTTCCACAAAGTGATCTTAGCCCTAAGATCAACTTAAATGCATAGCTACCTTATGCACTAAAGTGATCTTAGCCCTAAGATTAACTTAAATGCATAGCTACCCTATGCACTAAAGTGATCTTAGCCCTAAGATCAACTTAAATGCATAGCTACCTTATGCACTAAAGTGATCTTAGCCCTAAGATCAACTTAAATGCATAGCTACCTTATGCACTAAAGTGATCTTAGTGCTAAGATCGCTTCGTGGAATGGGGCCCAGACCAATTTGTTTTCTCAAAAAGGAAAATAGAGGTTTCACTTGTTGATCTCAATTCCTAAGGAATTTTTTATTTCGTAGATGCAGCATGAGTTTTCAACATTGTCACATTTTTTTTGTGGCCAAAAATAAAATAAAATATGTAGCCATGTCTTCTTGTCTGAGCTGATTGGGACTTAATAGCTGTATTATAAAATAAGTAGGGGTTTTGCACTTAAATCCCCACCTTTTCCCTCCCTAACTTTCCTCCTGTCTTGGATGAAAGGGCTGGCACAGGCCAAAACAAGTGCCCAAGACAGCCTTGTTTGAAAAAAAATATCTTGTTCTGATGTGCACATTTACATTAAATTTAAACTACCTGACTTGACTAGCACAAATATATTTTACCTTTAATAGGACGTGCTCGGTTTAATATAGAGAAATAGTTAGTAGTTTACAGGTTTTTTGATTGCAGTAATTTGGGCTTTTTGTCTCTTCCAAGTACACTGAGGTCTTTTTTAGTGTAGTGATGTTAATAAAAGCTTTTAAAGAGTTGTACATAACCAGAAATACATTCCAAGTTATTTTGATCCAATTACAGCTTAACATTCCATTGATTTTGAGGTTAGAATGTTTGTACTTATTTTGGGCACACTGCTTATTTTGGGAATGCTTATTTTGGGCACATCCTTAAATTTAATGCCTCAATTTTGGTGCAGTCTAAAGCCCTGGTTTATTTTCAATTGAAAAAAGAAAGAAAACAAGTTTGTTTTGTTTAATGACACCACTAGAGCACATTGATGTTTTTAATCATTCTTTTGGATGTCAAACATTTGGTAGTTTTTGACATTTTGTCTTAAAGAGGAAACCTGCTGGGGTTTTTTCCCCATTACTAACAAGGGATCTTTTATATGCATCATCCCACAGACAGGATAGCACATACTACAGCCTTTGATATATACCAGTCATGGTGCACTGGTTGGAACAAGAAATAGTCTAATGGGCCCACTGACAGGGATTGATCCCAGACCAACCATGCATCAGAGGAGCGCTTTTCCGCAAGTCACATAAAAAAAACCTCCACCTATTGTGGGATCATAAAAATCAAAACAAAGCCATCATACAAGGACTCCATCCATCTATTACGTTGGTCCCTCGCATGCCGAACTTCAAACAGGAATGTTATCTTCAAATTGAGCGTGCCGAGTTGCTCGCCCTAGACCCTGCTTTAACGGATGTACAGTTTTCCTCCATCCATTTCCATCCCATAAATTGTTTGACTAAATTACTCACAAGAAGCTTTGGTGCACACGTGGGTCAAACCGGAGCTAATTGGCCAATTTCCTTACTGGCTTCAGTAGTTAGGGAGTGTTCTGTTAAAGCTATTTTCTCCTCCAGCAGTGTTTCAGCTTATAATATACCCATTAGGAGGAACTATGTGACCCCTCTCCTTGTAGAGTACAAGACTATACCTGAATGAATGTTCGTCATTCATTGCTTTCTCAATTTGTTGTGCAAGTACCAAAGTATTTGTAACTAAAATGTCTTTAAATTTTTCAAAGTTCCAGACAGTGCTCCACAACTGGTTTAACAAAGGGCGAAGTATGTACTATCCTGTCTGTGGGATGGTGCATATAAAAGATCTAGGATCGATCCCCATCAGTGGACATATTGGGCTATTTCTTGTTCCAGCCAGTGCACCACGACTGGTACATCAAAGGCTGTGGTATGTGCTATCATGTCTGTGGTATGATGCATATAAAAAAGATCCCTTGCTGCTAATTGAAAAGAGTAGCCCATGAAGTGGCGACAGCGGGTTTTCTTCCTCAATATCTGTGTGGTCCTTAACCATATGTCCGATGCCATATACATGTAACCATAAATAAAATGTGTTGAGTGCATCGTTAAATAAACCATTTCCTTCCTTTTACTTTTTCTCTTTGAATACCTCATGACTGGTAGACATCAAAGGCCATGGCATGTGCTGTTCGGTGTGTTGAAAAGTGTATATAGAAGATCCTTTTCTGCTAGTGGAAGACAAATGTAGCTGGTTTCCTCTAAAACTGAGTGTCACAATTATCAGATGTTTGATATCCAAAAACTGATGATTAATCAGTGTGTTCTAGTGGGGTTGATCTCAAAATAAAATAAACGTTTAACTTTCTCTTGACCATACATTGAAACTGCCATATTTTAATTGTTACACCGCCACACCATATGTAGAGGACAGGTAGGCTAGTTTATAAATGTGCTGAGGTGTTGTTAAAAAAAAAAATTCTTTCCTTTTAGCTGGATGTATCAAGTTGAATATAAAACAATGTCATATACAGTGAAACCCCTGTAAACCGGACACCCCATGGACCAAATACAAATGTCTGCTATTAAGAGGGATTCAGTTTAGAGAGGTTAAGTTCTCTCCTGGTTTTTAAAAAGTGACTGTGTAAAATGTCCAGTTTTGAGGGAATTCTGGTTTACAGAATGTGCAGTCTTGAGAGTTTTCACTGTACATGGGAGTGGGATCCACACGTAGCTCAATTGGTAGAGCACTCGTCAAATCCCTTTGATGGATCCAGCGAGTTTCTTCACCGTCCCAACTAGAGACGTATGACTGGTGTTTATCAAATGCTGTGGTATGTGTTGTCATGTCATTGGGAAAGTGCTTGTGCTTTTTTTTTTTTTGCTGCTAATAAAAAATATAGCTGTGACCTAATTCACAAAGCTCTCTTAGGCTCTGCTAGACAACAAAGCATCCTCTTTGCAAGTCATTTAGCATTGCACTGCGAGATCGCAAAGTTGCAAGAGTTTAGTGAATTAGGCCCCTCACAAAGCTCTCTTAGGCTCTGCTAGACAACAAAGCATCCTCTTTGCAAGTCATTTAGCATTGCACTGCGAGATCGCAAAGTTGCAAGAGTTTAGTGAATTAGGCCCCTCACAAAGCTCTCTTAGGCTCTGCTAGACAACAAAGCATCCTCTTTGCAAGTCATTTAGCATTGCACTGCGAGATCGCAACGTTGCGAGAGTTTAGTGAATTAGGCCCCTCACAAAGCTCTCTTAGGCTCTGCTAGACAACAAAGCATCCTCTTTGCAAGTCATTTAGCATTGCACTGCGAGATCGCAACGTTGCGAGAGTTTAGTGAATTAGGCCCCTCACAAAGCTCTCTTAGGCTCTGCTAGACAACAAAGCATCCTCTTTGCAAGTCATTTAGCATTGCACTGCGAGATCGCAACGTTGCGAGAGTTTAGTGAATTAGGCCCCTCACAAAGCTCTCTTAGGCTCTGCTAGACAACAAAGCATCCTCTTTGCAAGTCATTTAGCATTGCACTGCGAGATCGCAACGTTGCGAGAGTTTAGTGAATTAGGCCCCTCACAAAGCTCTCTTAGGCTCTGCTAGACAACAAAGCATCCTCTTTGCAAGTCATTTAGCATTGCACTGCGAGATCGCAACGTTGCGAGAGTTTAGTGAATTAGGCCCCTCACAAAGCTCTCTTAGGCTCTGCTAGACAACAAAGCATCCTCTTTGCAAGTCATTTAGCATTGCACTGCGAGATCGCAACGTTGCGAGAGTTTAGTGAATTAGGCCCCTCACAAAGCTCTTTTAGGCTCTGCTAGACAACAAAGCATCCTCTTTGCAAGTCATTTAGTATTGCACTGTGAGATCGCAAAGTTGCAAGAGTTTAGTGAATTAGGCCCCTCACAAAGCTCTTTTAGGCTCTGCTAGACAACAAAGCATCCTCTTTGCAAGTCATTTAGTATTGCACTGCGAGATCGCAAAGTTGCAAGAGTTTAGTGAATTAGGCCCCTCACAAAGCTCTCTTAGGCTCTGCTAGACAACAAAGCATCCTCTTTGCAAGTCATTAAGCATTGCACTGCGAGATCGCAAAGTTGCAAGAGTTTAGTGAATTAGGCCCCTCATAAAGCTCTTTTAGGCTCTGCTAGACAACAAAGCATCCTCTTTGCAAGTCATTTAGCATTGCACTGCGAGATCGCAAAGTTGCGAGAGTTTAATGAATTAGACCCCAGGTTTCTAGTTTTAACTGTTTAGCCAGTTTTTCAGTTAGATGTAAAACATTTCCCATACAAAAGACGATATGCCAGTCTGTTTTTAACTATAGTTGGTTTCCCATATGAAGATACAAAACATTTCCCATACAAAAGACGATATGCCAGTATGTTTTTAACTGTAGCCGGTTTCCCATATGAAGATACAAAACATTTTCCATACAAAAATCAAGGTGCCAGTCTACTTTTAATTGTAGCTGGTTATTAATGAGAAGACACGATTCCAGTCTAGATTTAACTGTAGCCAGTTCTTAACTGGATCTAAAACATTTTCCATACGACAGACCAGATGCAAGTCTAGTTTGAACTGTAGCCGGTTTCTCAATTCTTGTGTAAAACATTTCCCATACAACAGACTAGATGCAAGTCTAGTTTGAGCTGTATCCCATTTCTCCTTTCTTATGTAAAACTTCCCCTACAAAAGACGGGATTTCAGTCTAGTTTCAACTGTACCCAGTTTCTCAACTGGATATAAAATATTTCCCATAAAACAGACAAGATGCAAGTCTAGTTTTAATTAGCTGGTTTCTCATTTCTTATGTCAAACCATTTCACTACAAAAGACGGGATTCCAGTCTAGTTTGAGCTGTAGCCAGTTTCTCAACTGGATGTAAAACATTTGCCCCATTCTCCAGCCTTTAGGCCAGGTGCCAGCACACTACCATTCATGTGGTTTGGATTTCCTGCCCATTTTGCCTCCATCTGAAGGTGACTGGGGGAGATACTAGCAGGATGCTGTCCATTCATCAAACAGCCAGTTCTCAGCTCCACATCTGTTAAAAATAGACACCGATAGCCACAGGTAGCTGGGATGTTCACCTCAAATATGTGATATATTCCTCTTAAGGTTGGGGGGGGGGGTGGGGGGGGTTGGGAGGGGGAGGCGAATGGCCTTGGTCGTTCAGTAGTTTGTCGTATATGGCCGTTACTATGTAATGTACAGCAGGTGAGCCATACCTTCAGCTCAAACACAGCCCTACCCCCCATCCCCTACCCACTACCCCCACTCCAGTACTGAATTAAGAAAACTGATTGGTGTTTATGAGCATTTGTCATGATGAATATCACTTTGAGAATGCAGGAAATTCCATTACAGGATATCTTTAGGGGGCGGTATGCATGTAGCCCAGTGGTAAAGCGTTCGCCTGATGCATGGTCAGTCAAGGATCGATCCCCATCAGTGGGCCTATTGGGCTATTTGTTGTTCCAGCCATTGCTAACTGCTAAGACTGAAATATTATGTCAAAAATTACCATATGTTTGACATCCAATAGCCGCCGATGATGATTAACAAATCAATGTGCTCTAGTGGTTTCATTAAACAAAAAACAAACTTTAACTTAACTTTACAGGACTTCTTTAGTTTGTAAGTTTTAAAAACAATTCTATACACCACCCAACCACACACCCCACACCCCTTAGAAATTCTGGCACTTTGTGCCCTTGATGTCGGTCAAAGTCGGTCGGTCGGTCAGTCAGTCAGTCAGTCAGTCAGTCAGTCAGTCAGTCAGTCAGTCAAAAGTCAATCAGTTAGCCCAGCAATGTTCATTTGTCTCCACTCTGCCTGTTAATTCATGGATTGTATTCACTGCACAATGGATAAACATCACTTGTCATTTGTAGCAGATAATAAATTACATATGAACCGGTGGGGCATGGAGGGTGTGACATAATGCGACATAATATGACAGTTACTACATCGCAGTGCACCTATTACAACGTGGCTGGAATTGTTGTCATGTTTGTATGTACAGTTCTAATGTGGCTTTCTTATCTGATTTTACTTGTCCGCACATTGCGGTCTCCCATAATGTATGGCAGCTGTGTGCATGTCAGTGAGTGATGTTGGTTGGGCATACACAGTAGGTCTGAATTTGATTTTCGGGCTTGTGAACAATTAGCACATGAAAAGGCCAGACTTGTGTGTCTGTTTGTGTATATATAGTGCACACAATACTTGGCAATGTCATTATGTGGACTGTTTGAAAATGTATGTCATTCCTTTTAAACAAAGCTATTTTTAAACAGGTCTCAACCTTGGGAATGTTGTGGCCCAGGTAGCTGTTATATGGTTAACAGGTAATTGTACTACAAGTACTGTTCCATTTTCATGTTTCTTCTTTTTCTTCTGCGTTCAGACACTGCTGGTTACGGCTCTTAATTTAGATCAGGATTTGTATGTTACTGATGAACTGTGTGGTGTTGGTCAGTTCACATTTGGTTCCCCATGGCTTGTCTCTGAAGTGCATCGGTATTGGCCAAGAGCATGTTTGATTTATTAGTACCCTTCTGGTCCAACCCCACCAGAGGGCATTATAGGTTTCATCACTATCCTTCTGTCCATCTGTCTGTCTGTCCATCTATCCCATGTATAATTTTTCAGATGTTTTCGGAGCAATGTCTCAAGATATTCAGCTGAAATGTTGTTTATCCTGTCATGTACAGTTACAGATTATATTTACCCATTTTTTTCTCACAGTTATTGCACTTGAAAACTTAGAAGATACCAAAATTTGTTGTGCCTATAGTAGTCTTAAGGATTGTCTGTTATTTCTTTTATGTTCATAAAGGTATGAAAAAAATATCGTCTTCAACTTGTGTGAATCGGCAAAGCCTTTCACACATAAGTTTGTTGATTATTTGTTTGGTTCATACTGGGATGAACATAAAAGAAATAAAAGATAATACTTATAATTAAATTTCAAACACCTAGACTAATGACACTAAAAAAACACTAAAAAAAACACACCCCAAAAAATAATGACACTAAAAGTTCATATTTTACTTTGAATTAATTTTTGGTTCTAAATAATAACACTCAGTATGACAAAACTATCATTGTAAAGTGATGTCATCAGATTTGAAGTTCCCTGCCAATGTTATTTTTACGTTCATCAAGAAATGAACAAACTCACGGCTGGACCAATCTAGGATGACTTAAATTGTAATTAATATAACGGAAATTTAATTATAATATGAAAAAAAAAAATTGTTTTGTTTAACAACACCACTAGAGCACACTGATTTATCAATCATCGGCTATTGGATGTCAGACATATGGTCAGTTTTGACACAGTCATAGAGGAAACCCGCTACATTTTTTCATTAGCAATGACAGTAGTGGTTTCACATACTGTGGCCCTTGATATACTCGTCATAGGACACTGGTTAGCACTGGGGGAGGACAGGAGGGACAGTCGGAGAATGGGTCTACTGACATCAGCACCTCAAGCGAGTGCTCTGCCAACTGAGCTAGACATGTTTGCTATACAGCTGTGTATTGAAGACTAAATAACCATAGTTTAAAAAGTGCTGATTGACATTAATCAAACAGTCCTTTCATTTCATATCATTTCATATCATTTTATTTTATTTCATTTCCATGCAAAGAAAGTAGAAAAACGTGTTGTGTAAATTCGTTAAAAAGCAAATACATTAATCCCAGCCTTTAAATCTGATGACACGACAAAGGCCATTGATGGCGACTTGCATTTACGTGGAAAACATTTTTATCATGCTTTAAATCTGAAGTCCTTCAGCCCTTGTGAGGATTTTGACATCCTTGCGGAGATTACAGCAATCTGTTTGTTGGAAGCTATTGAGCCATGTACTAGTCAAACCGCTGATTCATTGTGTTGTCTTGTATTAGTATGTGCTTGCGACGAATTCTGTATGTTCATCAAACCATAGGGGAAAAAAAAGAAAAAAAATCCCCACACTATTTCTAGAAATTTTGTTCGCTCATTTAATCCCTGACCTTTTTGACATTCTTTTATGGGTGGAACGTAGTCCAGTGGTAAAGTGCTTGCTGGATGCGCGGTACGTCTGGGATCATTCTTTATACAGCGAACATCTGTGCCCATGACAGGCGTGCACTAAAATGGCTTGCTCTGCATGTGCATGTTAATCCCACCATAGTTTTTTAAATGTATTATACTATTTCTTCTAGGAAATACTACTTTTTATACCTTTTTAATACTTTTTTCAAATGAAAATACTTTTTTAAAAACTTTTTTCTGCAAAAAATAACTTAAGAAATCCAATTTCAAATTTGACTATCATAAGATTTGTGCTTTGCTAGTCTTTTTTCAGGAGTGGTTTGTTCTTTGTTGAGTGTTTGTAGAGCTCTCTGATCCTGCTGTTCTCAGTGACCAAGTGACAGGGCACTGAAATATGCAGAACAGAGTGTTCTACAATCACAAATCCTCACATGGTACACACCATTCCTTGAGATTGGTCATAAGCAGCAAACATTAGTAGGACAAAGGTAGCGAATGTAATATGGTCACCTATCGGGGTAAGTTGATATCATTTCATTTCATTTTATTTCATTTCCATGCAAAGAAAGTAGAAAAATTATACTTTTTTTAGATCATTTTTATACTTTTTGGGGGGCAAGATTCCATACTTTGTTTTAAAAATCCAGAGTGGCAGCACTGCTATATCTCGCCCCAGCCAGCGCACCACAACTGGATTATCAAAGGTTGTGGTATGTGTTATCCTGTCTGTGAAATGATGCATATAAAAGATCCCTTGCTGCTAATGAAAACGTGTGGTTTCCTCTCTAGGACTATATGTCAAAATTACCAAATGTTTGACATCCAATTGTTGATGATTAAAAGTCAATATGCTCTAGTAGTTTGTCCAAATCTTTTTACTTGTACATTCTCGTTGAAAATGTTGGTAACTCTGAACATGCAGTCCTTTGTAACTGTATCAACAAACATCAGTGTTTCATCCTTGACCGGTTTTTATTAAGTACCCTTGAATTCTTTTCTGGCAGATAGCCTGCCTTTATAACTGTATCAACAAACACCAGTGTTTCATCATTTAGTATTGTAGTAAGCCGCATGTGTTACATAACCTTGGTATTTCACCCGTGTTATATATACATGTATGTCATACACTGTAACTTAATTTGGATGCTCGGTTTGCCTCATTAGGATGATACACTATACAGAGGATTAAGATCCTGCGGTCCGATTGCCGACATATATTTACAATGATGGATCATTTGTGCTACGTACAATGTAAAGGAATGATATCTAGAGCGTTATCGGCGTCGATGTAGAACTTTACATCTCACTAATTTGGGCGCAGCAGGGTTGGGGTTTTTGGTGTGTGTCTTAGTGCTGCAGTGATAAACCGGTATACTGGTATATCGCGATGTTTCATCAGCTCGATACGAACAGCGGTACAGTTTTGTGTATTGCGATTTTTACACGTTATTGTTTTCTTATATCTTATTTGATAGAAAACAGTCAGACAAACAAAAAACCCAGCATTTTATTAATTTTGGCACGAAATGGCAGCAATGATGCTTTTTGTCCTAGAAGATCTTATGAAAGTCGATATAGGTGGCCATCTAGTATTTGGAATCTTTGGCATTGTAATTGTATTTTCACGATTTTTTTCTGGACAAAATGTGTGTTTGGGGGGGGGGGGGGGGGGGATTTACCGGTAATTAAAGGTAGGAGAGTAATATGTGGTTTGTACTTCAGAGCCAGGAGAGGTCAAAGTCATACAACCAGCGACTAATATTGTGTGTGTGTGGGGGGGGGGGGGGGGGGGAGATTTACCAGTAATTAAAGATAGGAGAGTAATATGTGGTTTGGACTTCAGAGCCAGGAGAGGTCAAAGTCATACAACCAGCGACTAATATTGTGTGTGTTGGGGGGGGGGGGGGGGGGGGGGGGGGGATTTACCGGTAATCAAAGGTAGGAGAGTAATATGTGGTTTGGACTTCAGAGCCAGGAGAGGTCAAAGTCATACAACCAGCGACTAATATTGTGTGTGTGGGGTGGGGTGGGGGGGGGGGGGATTTACCAGTAATTAAAGGTAGGAGAGTAATATGTGGTTTGGACTGAGCCAGGAGAGGTCAAAGTCATACAACCAGCGACTAATATTGTGCACATATTGTGTAAAGTGAGACTTGATTAAAATATATGGGGTGGGACTTAGCCCAGTGGTAAAGCACTCGCTTAATGCGTGGTCGGTTTACGATTGATCTACATTGGTGGCCCATTGGGCTATTTCTCATTCCAGCCAGTGCACCACGATTGGTATATCAAAGGTCACTGTATGTGCTATCCTGTCTGTGGGATGGTACATATAAAAGATCCCTTGCTGCTAAACGAAAAGAGTAACCCATGAAGTGGCGACAGTGGGTTTCCTCTCTATATATATGTGTTCCTTAACCATATGTCTGATGCCATATAACCGTAAGTAATATGTGTTGAGTGCGTCATTAAATAAAACATTTCCTTCCTTCCTTTCAAAGCAGGCTAAAGTCATGGGATGTACCTGTACAGTGCAATCCAGATTTAATTCTGAAACGTGTGCCCAGGACATTATGCTTGAACCTCGAGTAGAGATAAATATAAATATTACGTGTATACTACATGTATGTGCCGTGTTAAAGTTAGTTACTTGAGAATATTTGGATTTTTTTGGGGTGGGTGGGAGCGAGTTGTGGGAATACCCACAATATTATTATAAATATGAAATAGAACTGAAAGAACATTGGGTGCTGTTTAAGTCACAGTTACCTGAAAACATTATTTTGGTGTTTTGGGTTTGTTTTTGTTATATTTTTTGGTGTTTTGGTTGTTGTTGGTTTTTTTGTTAATAATGTTTGGGGTTTTTTGGAGGGGGAATAGGTTGGGTAGGATGAATGCACTGCAGTATTACTCCAGTCTGGCTTCAAAGAAATCCTGGAATCGCTCAAGCAGAACCAGTTCATTCATGCCAGCTGGCATTTCACATCAACTAGTAACAAAATATTTCATGGGTTGTTGCTCGTGGAGGCTGTCTACCCAGTTTTATTGTGCTCCACGTACAATGCTACCTGTCATATTTGGACGTTTTCAAAGAAAGAGGTTGTTTTTTATCCTTAGCTGAATGAAATGCGGCTAAACCTGTGAATTTGCTATGGGCGAAATTATCCACAAAATATTTAGTGGCAGACAAAACCGTGAAAAGATGATTAAATCTTATTTTTGAAAGTACGGTATTCATAAGAGGCTGGTTAATACTGGCAATGTAATGTAGCTTCAGCAGAATGTTAGGATTGGTATGCAATTAGATTGGGATGTGTATTAGGATTGGTATGCAATTAGATTGGGATGTGTATTAGGATTGGTATGCAATTAGATTGGGATGTGTATTAGGATTGGTATGCAATTAGATTGGGATGTGTGTTAGGATTGGTATGAGGATGTGTATTAGGATTGGTATGCAATTAGATTGGGATGTTTATTAGGATTGGTATGCAGTTAGATTGGGATGTGTATTAGGATTGGTATGCAATTAGATAGGGATGTGTATTAGGATTGGTATGCAATTAGATTGGGATGTGTATTAGGATTGGTATGCAATTGGATTGGGATGTGTATTAGGATTAGTATGCAGTTAGATTGGGATGTGTATTAGGATTGGTATGCAATTAGATTGGGATGTGTATGATGTGTGGCTCATGTGGAACAGAATACATGTATAATATAATCTTTGTCATGGTTTGAAGGGTGGATTAAAGGTGGGGTGAAAGGTATGATTAGAGATGCAAATCATTAGAGCCATTGGGGTTTTTTTCCCTCTCCATTGCAACCATGGCTGGTATTTCAAAGGCTGTGGTATGTGCTGTCCTGTCTTGGGATTTGTATGTGGTTCATATTAAACAATACATACTAGTTTGAAGGGCGGATGAAGGATACGTGGGGTGAAGAGTGATTAGAAATAAAAATCATTGGAGCTATTATCTGATTGTCTCTGCCCCCCCACCCCCACCCTTTAACCAGCATATGACTGTTATATACATATATCAAAGACTGTGATATGTGCTGTCCTGTCTGTGGGAAAGGTCATATAAAAGATCTCTTAATGCTAATTGAAAAATGTGGTGGTTTTTTTAAGACATATAACAGACCTGACGTGAAAAAAGTTTTGGGAGTGATTAATTGCTCTCCTAAGATTATGGGTAGTCATTTATGGTTTATGGTATCGAATGTATAGTTAAGGACCACAGAAATAATTAGAGAACAAACCCACTGCAATCACACAATGGGCTACTCTTTCCGATTAGCAGCAAAGGATCTTTTGTATGCACCATTCCACAGACAGGACAGTACATATCACGGCCTTCAGTGTTCGAGATTAACGGTATCCCGATATCCCGGGGATACCAGACTTCAAGAACCCAGTATCCCACCGGGATACCATATAATACTAAATTCTCAGGTGGGATACCAGATTTTGAAATGTTAGTATCCAACTGGAATACTGCCCAAAATTTTTAATCTCGAACACTGGCTTTTGTTACACCAGTTGTGGAGCACTGGCTTGAAAGAGAGATAGCAAATGCTTTACAACTGTGCTACATCCTGCCCCATTCTTGAACAAGAAATAGCCCAATGGGCCCACTAACGGGGATGCATTCTCTGCTGACTATGCTTCAGGTGAGTGCTTTACAACTGGACTACGTCCATTCTTAAGGTTGAAAGAGAAATAGCCCAATGGGCCCACTAACGGGGATGCATTCTCTGCTGACTATGCTTCAGGTGAGTGCTTTACAACTGGACTACGTCCAATCCTAAGATTGAAAGAGAAATAGCCCAATGGGCGCTCGCACCGACGGGGATCAATTCTGTATTGACCGTGCATCAGGAGAGCGCACTACAACTGGACTACATCCCGCCCCTCTGATGTCTGGAATGCAAGAATGTTCATTTCACCCCAGCCACTTGTTGATTATTATATAAACTGCCTGGTCTGCACCGACTGCCACTTTCTGTCAGACCGGCAGTATGTGTTCTAAACTTGGCCTGCCACATTCTCACTTCTGTTTACCAGGTGCTAAAATTGTAAGTGGACTGTGTCATCTTGTGGGGCGAGATGTTGCCCAGTGGTAAAGCGCTCGCTTGATGCGCGGTCGGTTTGGGGTCGATCCTCGTCAGTGGGCCCATTGGACTGTTTCTCGCTCCAGCCAGTGCACCACGACTGGTACATCAAAGGCTGTGGTATGTGCTATCCTGTCTGGGATGGTGCATTTAAAAGATCCCTTGCTGCTAATCGAAAAGAGTAGCCCATGAAGTGGCGACAGCGGGTTTCCTCCCTCAATATCTGTGTGGTCCTTAACCATTTGTCCGATGCCATATAACCATAAATGAAATGTGTTGAGTGTGTCGTTAAATAAAACATTTCCTTCCGTGTCATCTTGTTAGTTACAAGAATTTGACTTGTTTCTTGTCTTTAATTATAATTGTAGGGTGTTTTGTTCACTGGTACACTTTGCATGTTAGAGTTTATTGGGATGACACGTAGTTTATTTAGTGATAGAGCATTTCTTTGAGGTGTGTTGCCTCATAGAATTATGTAACACCCCCCCCCCCCCCACACACACACACAAATATAGCTTTACCCTTGTTAATGGCTGCTTGCTGATACAGATATTCCAAGCCTGCATGGTATATTAATTGTGAATATTAGCACAGTAAGAAGGCATGTATCAGGGATGTAACAATGGAAAAGCAGGGGTGCAGAAATGGAAAATATTTCACTAGCCCGACATACCAAAACGAACAAAAATTTACTAACCCGCCAGTATTTCTACTTGTCCACCAACCTATAGAACAATATATTATTGTTTAACAACATTATAAGATACATTGTTTTCACTTCAAATGACAAAATGTTTGATAAAAAAACATTATTAAGGACACTTAATTGGTTGGCTAAGTGTTCAACATCCCATGGCAAACGAAATCAAGCCCCAAACCTTGATTGACAATTTAATACATTTTTTAATATTCTGGTAAAGACACAGTTTTTCACATTTCATTCATATAGATTTATAAAATCCAAGTGACATTCCGCAAGTATTTAACAGAACAATCTGTTCAAAATACACCAGTATCAAATTAAAAAAATAAATAAGCCATTTCTAGAAAGTATTGACCTTTGACCAGTTCTGTTTCCGGAATGTTGTGTTTGTGCAGTTCGGAACTCCGGAGTCGTTTATTGTCAATGTGATACATGTATTGCGTATTTCTTCAAAATTCTAAACTGTTTCTTTGAGTGGTTTGGAATTCTGACATGGATTTTGCAGATTTGATGAAAAGAAAAAAAATTCGGTCAGTCAGAAAAAGACAGATCGCCCCGCTCCGTCAAAGTAGCAGTTAAAATTAATTTAATTTTTTTAATTTGTAATAAAAAAGTTTAATTGAAAACAAAATTGGAGAAAACGTGGAATGTTTTAGTTTTTTCTCTTTTATAGATGCATCACCTGTCCTCAAGGGACTAGTTTCGAGGACAGGTGTTGTTGAAAAGAAATATTTATTGAGTGGTTTGGAATTCTGACATGGATTTATGCAGATTTGATGAAAAAAACAAAAAGCGGTCACAGTCAGAAAATGACAGATCACCCCTCTCTGTCAAACTAGCAGTTAAAATTAAATTAAAACTTTAATTTGTAAGTAAATTTTTTTTAAAGTTTAATTAAAAACGAAATTGGAGAAAACGTGGAATGTTTTTTCTTTTTTATAGATGCATCACCTGTCCTCAAGGGACTAGTTTCGAGGACAGGTGATGTTGAAAAGAAATATTTATTGAGTGGTTTGGAATTCTGACTTTATGCGGATTTGGTGGAGAAAAAACCCCCAGTCACAGTGAGAAAATGACAGATCACCCCACTCTTTCAAACTAGCAGTTAACATCAAATTTAAACTTTAATTTATAATGAAAATTTTAAAAAGTTTCTCTTGTGTTTTTTTTTTTGTCAGAATGGCTAACGATGGCCAAGTCGACGACGAAGCAAGGCTCTAACTGCGGCAGCCTGCGCGACAAGCTTCAGGAGGAATTCCTCTCGTGCAAGATCTGCCTGGAGCCGATCCGCCGGCCCAAGGCCCTGCCCTGCCTGCACAGCTTCTGTGAGCACTGCCTGCGGGACTATGTGCGCAGACACCCGGGGGACAAGCCCGGTTACTTCCCTTGTCCCATGTGTCGCAAGGAGACATTCATTCCCCAGGGCGGGGTCGAGGACTTCCAGGACAACTTCCTGCTGCTGAGTCTGTCCGACACGCTAGATGAAGACAACTGGGAACCCCCGGGAATCGCCCGGCTCAACCACCAGATGTCGCCGCCGAGGCATTTGTGTCCACCGTCACCACGAGAGTCGCATCTTAGAAGTTATGAGTAAGTAGTCTTTTGTTGCTTACATCCGACACCATATAACCGTAATTAAAAATGTGTTGAGTGCGTCGTTAAATAAAAAACATTTCCTCCCTTTCCTTTGTTGCTGACAGAACTAGCTCTGGGTGGTCAGAAACGTTCGCCAAATCATCTGTTTGAAAGTTTAAAAATTGCTAAAAGCCCAGGTATTTTCTAATAAAAAAACAATTATAACAAGGAATTTATTTGTCAAATTAAAATAAATTTAGCCAGTTGTTTTTAAAATTCGCAATTGCCGAACTTGGCGACTGCCAGAGCTAACCCTGGCTTAACTTTGTTTGATGCCCAAAGATCTACATATAGACAGAGATCTACATATAGACAGAGATCTACATATATACAGAGATCTACATATAGACATAGATCTACATATAGACAGAGATCTACATATAGACATAGATCTACATATAGACAGAGATCTACATATAGACAGAGATCTACATATATATAGACAGAGATCTACATATAGACATAGATCTACATATATACAGAGCTCGAAATAGGAAGTAAAATACATGGCCTGCTGGTTTTTTTAAAAGAAGCAGGCCTATTTAAGAAATGTGGCCTGCTAATAAGAAATCTGGCCGGCTGGAAGAAATGACTTCAAGGGGTAACAGGAGGGTTTGGGACAATGTGTGGGAAATTAGATCCTCTGAGCTGTATTTTAGCACATTATACATAGCAGAAGAGATCATTGTACATACATCCGTCTCTTAAATCAATGCAAGCTAGTGCACCACAACTGGTGTAACAAAGGCTGCGGTATGGTGCATATAAAAGATCCCTTGCTACTAATGGAAAACTGCAGTGGGTTTCCTCTCTGAGACTATATATCAAAATTTACAAATGGTTGACATCCAATAGCCAATTATTAATAAATCAATGTCCTCTAGTGGTGGTGTTAAACAAAACAAACTTCTGTACATGCATGTACATATGAAGAGTTCAGGCGCAAAATGCGATATCAACCATTTTCTTTCTAGTTTTTAGTTAAAGCCATTATTGTATGTCAGTAAGGGCTAATCGTAGGCCCGGTGATTTGCTGCAAAACGTGATTGATCCTTATCAAATTGTATTGGGTAAATACTGGAGTTTTTTTTTTTATCCAAACGCGATATACGCCAATTTAAAAAATCACTTTTACTGAAAATTAAAAATGGATATATCGCGTTTTGCACCTAAACTCTTCCTATATATACAGAATTACATGGCCGTACTGTCACAGCTGGTCACGGTAATAGAAGCACATAAGTACATATAAGATAGCAGATGAGATAACGGCCATGTTTTATTTCAGTTATCAGAAAATATGAGTAAGTACTTTATTTTATTGCCACATCTAATTTGTGAGAACCGTCATAAAAACCTTCACTCAGTTTTCTTTGGGGTTTTTGTAGGACATATTTCTGTGATCATATTTCTGAAATAATTTCGACATTTTTTTTTCTTTTCTAAAAACATTTGTTAAACCCAGAAACAACAAATTTGGAATTTCACCCAATTTTTGTGTACTTATGTTATTTTATTTTTATTTTGTTTGTGGGTTGGAATTTAGCTCAGTCGTTTGAGCACTTGCTTACGTCGCATGATGAAACCACCTTCGTGGATCCATTCCACTGATTGGGGGTTTTCTCATTCCAACCAGTGCACCCCACCTGGCTGTGGTATGTGCTTTCCTGTCTATGGGAAAGTGCATATAAAAGATCCCTTGCTGCTAATGATTTTTGTATTCTCGGGTTTCCTCTGACGACTACAAGTCATTATTACCAAATGTTTGACATCCAATAGCTGATGATTAATTAATTAATCAATGTGCTCTAGTGGTGTCATTAAACAAAACAAACTTTTAATTTTTTCGTTTTGCTTCTTTCTTTTTTTCTCTAGCACATCTTTCTGTGATCTTATTTAGGAAATAATTTCTACAGATTTAAAAATAAATAATTTAAAAAAAGTTTATTGACTCCATGAACAAATTTGGAATTTCACCCAATTTGTGTTTACTCGTTGTTGAGTATGTAGATTTTTTTTTATTTTTTTTTTCTCTTTGTTCTGCTGCACTTCTTCTTTCTTTGATCATATTTCGGAATATTTCTATGGATTTAAAAATATATATATTAACCCCAAAAACAAATTTGGAATTACACCCAGTTCCTGTGTATTTGAGTACAGCATGGAGAATTTGTTTTTTCTTTCTTTTTACATTTGTTTTTTTCTGCATCACATCTTTCTGTGATAATATGTCGAAAATAATTTATACAGATCTAAAAAAAAAAATTATTAACCCCAAAAAGAAATTTGGAATTTCACCCAGTGCCTGCATGTATATTTTCTTTTCTGTTTTTTTTTTGGGGGGGGGTGGGGGGGGTTTCTTTTCTCTTTTTCTTTTTTTCTGTGGCACATCTTTCTGTGATCATATTTCGGAAATAATTTCTACAGATTTGAAACACATGTTGTTGTCATCAGATGATGGGAACTGTGGGTGAGAGATAAGTCTGGTGAAAAAAATCTGTTTTAGTGCTGGCACAAGGAGAAAAAAAATCTCACGTAACACAAGCCTCCCACTGGGGCTGAGGGAAAATATGGCTTTAAAAAGCAGTCATTTCCAAGGAAATATGGCAAACAAATTGACAAGCTGGAGATAATAGGCAGACTTTAAGGCCCTGCTATCTGACCTTCATCAGATATGATATCAGTGTTCTTGTCTTCATGTGTTTTGGCTGGGCGAGATGTAGCTCAGTGGATAGAGTACTGGTCTGAAGTGTGAAGGGTCACAGGATTGATCTTCAATAGTAGAATGGAGGTTTTTTTTCCTTCTATTCTGCTATCTGACCTTCATCAGATATGATATCAATGTACTTGTCTTCATGTGTTTTGGCTGGGCGAGGTGTAGCTCAGTGGATAGAGTACTGGGGCCCTATTTTCGAAGCCATCTTAGCCTACGAAATCGTAAAATCATCGTAAGCTATGACGTCACTATGGCGTGTGCTGTAGTGACGTCACACCCTACGATGGTTTTACGATTTCGTAGGGCTAAGATGGCTTCGAAAATATGGGCCCTGGTCTGAAGTGTGAAGGGTCACAGGATTGATCTTCAATAGTAGAATGGAGGTTTTTTTTCCTTCTATTCTGCTATCTGACCTTCATCAGATATGATATCAATGTACTTGTCTTCATGTGTTTTGGCTGGGCGAGGTGTAGCTCAGTGGATAGAGTACTGGTCTGAAGTGTGAAGGGTCGCAGGATTGATCTTCAATAGTAGAATGGAGGGTTTTTTTCCTTCTATTCTGCTATTTGACCTTCATCAGATATGATATCAATGTAGTTGTCTTCGTGTGTTTTGGCTGGGCGAGATGTAGCTCAGTGGGTAAAGTACTGGTCTGGGATCGATCTTCCATAGTAGAATGGAAGATTTTTTTCCTTCTGTTCTGCTATCTGACCGTCATCAGATATGATATCAGTGTAGTTGTATTCATGTGTTTTGGCTGGGCAAGGTGTAGCTTGGTGGGTAGAGTACTCGTCTGGCAGAAACACTGAATGTAGATCTACAAATACATGTATATATGTATATGGCTCACCCTGCCCGTTGCCAAATTAGCCAGTTTTTATACAAACTGGCTGTAACATTTAGTGTTTGCCTAATAAAATCTTGTTTAAATTGGCCATTTAAAAATATTTTTCAAAGCAATATTCTCCATATCTGAAAATTATCTAAACTGAAATTATTCCTTATGTGAGCCCTGTGAATATAGATGGGTGTTTTTTTTAGAATAATATTCTGTAAACAGCAATATTTTGTGTTCGTTCAGCCTATTGGGCTATTTCTCGCCACAGCCAGTGCACCACATCTGGTATATCAAAACCCTTGGTATGTGCTATCCTATCTTTTGAGATGGTGCATATAAAAGATCCCTTGCGACTAATGGAAAAATGTAGAGGATATCCTCTTTATGACTGTCAAAATGACCATATGTTTGACATCCAGTAGTCGATGGGGGCGAGACGTAGCCCAGTGGTAAAGCGCTCGCATGATGTGCGGTCGGTTTGGGATCGATCCCCATCAGTGGGCCCATTGGGCTATTTCTTGCACCAGCCAGTGCACCTCGACTGGTACATCAAAGGCCGTGGTATGTGCTCTCCTGTTTATGGGTTGATGCAAATAAAAGACTCCTTGCTGCTAATCGAAAAGAGTAGCCCATGAAATGGCGACAGCGGGTTTCCTCTCTCAATATCTGTGTGGTCCTTAACCATATGTCCGACACCATATAACCGTAAATAAAATGTGTTGAGTGCGTCAATAAATAAACCATTTCTTTCTTTGTGTTCAAGGCAGGCCTTTATTTGAGTATTTACACTATCTGTTTGAGCTCGTATTGGTGTGACTGGCAACCGAAATGCTGCGACGTACTGTAGTCATAGTCGGCGTAGTGCGTCGTTAAATAAACCATTTCCTTTCTTCCTTCCAATAGCCCATGATTAATAAATTAATGTGCTCTAGTGATGTCGTTAAACAAAACAAACTTTTGTGTGTTCTTTCAGCTGGTATTTTGGTAAGGTGAGCAGGAATGCCTCGGAGGAGTGGCTGTTGTCACCTGGCTACACAAAGGGGACGTTCCTCGTTCGGCAGGGAGAGGCATCGCCAGGTGAGATCTTTCATTTACCTCTTTATATCAGTTTCTTACACACCATGCTTATTTTTGATAACACATAGTTGTTTACACACATGTGTGTTAACAATTTCAAGACAATCGACTGGCTGCTCCTAGGTGATGACCAGGTCACCAATGCCATACGTTCAATAAAAAAAACAGCACTTTGGAAATCGATTACACTGTGACGTATAGTTAACCTGGCAATCATGTGTCTGTGACGTGTAAGTCAGCTACAAGTGCAAAGGGTTGTAAATATCTATTAGTCGCTAAATTTGCTTAAAACCTGTTTTTTGAGGATATGTAAGAAATAGAATATTACAATTCGTGTCCATTAGATACCATTCATCTTACAACTTGTTTGTTTAAAAATGTATCAAACTCGCATTCACTCGTTAGATACATTTTAAAACAACCCGTTGTGAGATAAATGGTATCTAACGGCCACTCATGTATTATTCTCTATATTAATACACAATATTTCAGTGATCTGCTCCAAATTCACAGAAAACGTGTGTTCTTAACAGCAGTTTGGTCCTACTCATTTTAGCTTCTTTTTAGTCCCCTTACCAGTCCAACCAGAGGGGACTATAGTTTCCGGCTCCATCCGTCTGTCTCATATATACATATAGTTTTTTAGACTTTTTCACAATGACTCATACTGAGCTGAAATTTTGTATTTTGCTTTTCATTTACTGTTATAGACCAATTTTGACTGTTGTGGCAATTTACTCATTTTTGACAGTGTTATGGGCCTTGAATTTTGGAGATAGGAAAATTTGTCTATAGATATTTATGTACAAAAAATTATATAGTTTTATCATGTCAAGTTTGACTTATGGTGATTTACCCATTTTTCAAAGATATATGGCCCTTGAACTTGGGAGATAAAAACATTTGTTGTGCCTGGTTGGGGATGTGTGTTCTCAGAATGCTAGTTATAATTTTGTATTTGATTTTTAATAAAATCATGAACAGCTGTATGATACAATGTATATTCCACCATTGAAATATTTTATCTAAAAATAACATTTAAAAAAAAAAAAAAATCGCTCTCTTTCTTTTATCAGGAACGTACACTTTGTCAGTGCGAGACTGTGATGAATTACGAGGTTACCTGGTGAAACATTACAAAATCTACACACGGCGCTTTAAAGACTCTGAGAAGGAGTACTATTTTATAACAAACAAAAGAACTTTTCGATCCCTGCTCGATTTAGTGGCTCATTATCAAGGTAAGTTGTACAGGTAGCATGGAGATGTACTATAAGAACTTTTCGATCTCTGCTCGATTTAGTGGCTCATTATCAAGGTAAGTTGTACAGGTAGCATGGAGATGTACTATTTTATAACAAACAAAAGAACTTTTCGATCCCTGCTCGATTTAGTGGCTCATTATCAAGGTAAGTTGTACAGGTAGCATGGAGATGTACTATAAGAACTTTTCGATCTCTGCTCGATTTAGTGGCTCATTATCAAGGTAAGTTGTACAGGTAGCATGGAGATGTACTATTTTATAACAAACAAAAGAACTTTTCGATCCCTGCTCGATTTAGTGGCTCATTATCAAGGTAAGTTGTACAGGTAGCATGGAGATGTACTATAAGAACTTTTCGATCTCTGCTCGATTTAGTGGCTCATTATCAAGGTAAGTTGTACAGGTAGCATGGAGATGTACTATTTTATAATGAACAAAAGAACTTTTCGATCCCTGCTCGATTTAGTGGCTCATTATCAAGGTAAGTTGTACAGGTAGCATGGAGATGTACTATTTTATAATGAAGAAAAGAACTTTTCGATCCCTGCTCGATTTAGTGGCTCATTATCAAGGTAAGTTGTACAGGTAGCACAGAGACTTCTTGCAGATATAGCGAGCGGGACGTAGCTCAGTGGTAAAGCATTCACTTGATGCTCGATCGGTCTGGGATTGATCCCTGTCAGTGGGCTCATTCGGCTATTTCTCACTCTAGCCAGTGCATCAAAGGTTGTGGTATGTGCTGTCCTGTCTATGGGATGGTGCATATAAAAGATCCATTGCTGCTAATCGAAAAAGAGTAGCCTATGAAGTGGCAACAGCGGGTTTCCTCTCTGAATATCTGCGTGGTCCGACACCATATAACCGTTTATAAAATGTGTTGAGTGCGTCATTAAATAAAACATTTCCTTCCTTTCTTTAAACAAAAAAGCAAACTTTAATTTTGTATCTTTCTCTCCCATGATGGCAAATATAGGACTCCTTTTTTTTTAAATTATTATTATTATTATTATTTTGGGGGGTTAATAGACCCTACATGTAATTTTAATACTTAGAATCTTTTGTTGCAATCATGATTTAAATAGACTTAATTTATAATAATGACTACATATTTTGTATGTGATGTAGTACACTTGTTTATTTTTTTCCACAGATGTATGTGATGGGTTGTGTTGTAAGCTGACACAAGTTTGTTCTAAACCACGCTCGTTGTTATGGGCGATGGAGAGAGGGAAGAAGGATGAATATGCGTCCTCTAAAGACACGTTGTTTGTTATAAAGAGGTTGGGAAGCGGCCAGTTTGCAGAGGTTTGGCTAGGTCAGTAGAAACAGACAGAAAGATGGATTTTGTTCATTAAGAATTGGTTTTCATTTTTGGAAATGATTAGGCCATCGGTCTACAGGCTGGTAGGTAATGGGTTTGGATCCCAGTCGAGGCATGGGATTTTTAATCCAGATAGCAACTCCAAAACCTGAGTGAGTGCTCCGCAAAGGTTCAATGGGTAGGTGTAAACCACTTGCACCAACCAGTGATCCATAACTGGTTCAACAAAGGCCATGGTTTGTGCTATCCTGCCTGTGGATAGAGCAAATAAAAGATCCCTTGCTATTAATCAGAAAGACTAGCCTATGTAGTGGCGACAGTGGGTTTTACTCTCAAAATCTGTGTGGTCCTTAACCATATGTCTGATGCCATATAACCGTAAATAAAATGTGTTGAGTGCGTCATTAAATAAAACATTTCTTTCTATTGCTTAAATAATAAATTTGAGACTGTTTAAATTTTGATATATTTATCCCGAAATGAAATACGATTTTAATTGTTAGTTTAAAATAAACATAAACTTTTCTTTCAGTCTTAAATTGTGAACTACATATACAGGGCTCGAACTTAACGGCGGCACCGACAGCAATTGCCGTCGTTGAGATATAAATTGCCGTAGGTAGAGAGCATCACCGATGGCACTTTTGTGCTGTCGATAAAGCTCCTCAAAAATGGCAAAATGTTTACACCTCGTGTACATTATCTGCCAATATTTAACATTTGCACATTTAAAAGACGTCTACCTATAACAAGGTAGCCTTTCAGTCATGTTTATTTGCTGCATATGTCACAGCCGTCGGTGAACTGTTTCACCCAATGCATTTCTTTTAAAAATAGCCGTCAGAGACAAATTCTTAAGTTCGAGCCTTGCATATATATTCCAGAACATAATTTTTGTCATTTTATCAAAGGTTAAATGTTTTCAATGATATCGTACACTGAGAATCCAGTGGATATTATAACTGCAGAAAGTATGTAATTATTTCCTATAATATATTTTTAATAAAAAATAAAAAAAGGTTCTCCACCCTCCCCTCCCAAATAAAATGTTTATAGTTTAAAAAAAATATTATTACCCCCCACAAATGGTTTTAAAAATGGAAATGTTGGTGGTGTACCCTCATAGGTTTCGATCCCCATCGGTGGGCCCATTGGGATATTTCTCGCTCCAGCCAGTGCAACACGACTGGTACATCAAAGGCTGTGGTATGTGCTGTCCTGTCTGTGGGATGGTGCATATAAAAAATTCCTTACTGTTGGTCGAAGTCAGTAGCCCATAAAGTGGCAACAACAGCTTTCCTCCCTTAATATCTGTGTGGTTCTTAATCATATGTCTGATGCCATTATAACTGTAAATAAAATGTGTTGAGTGTGTCGTTAAATAAACCATTTCCTAATCCTCCTATAATATATATTTTTTTAAAAACAAACAAAAAAACCATTCCCCCCAAAAAATTAATTTTCACAAAGTTTTAAAAAATATTATTATACTCCCACAAATGATTTTTTAAATGGAAATGTTGGTGGTGTTTCATCATAGGTTTACCTCTAAAATTTAAGTTGTTCTTAAAACATTTTGCTAATTAATATTCTTCAAAACTTAGCAGCAACAGTAGAGAACATTTTGCTAATTAATATTCTTCAAAACTTAGCAGCAACAGTAGAGAACATTTTGCTAATTAATATTCTTCAAAACTTAGCAGCAACAGTAGAGAACATTTTGCTAATTAATATTCTTCAAAACTTAGCAGCAACAGTAGGGAACATTTTGCTAATTAATATTCTTCAAAACTTAGCAGCAACAGTAGAGAACATTTTGATTTCGTAAGAATAAAAAGTTGAAATTTCTTTTTGTTCTTCAGCAAAATGGAATTACTCGAAGGAGGTTGCAGTGAAAATGCAGAAACAGGATTGCGTATCAACGGCAGCATTTTTGGACGAAGCGCAGATACTAAAGACGTTACAGCACCCGAACATCATCCAACTGCTGGGCGTGTGCACAGAACAGGAACCCATCTACCTGATCACAGAGTACATGGTGAATGGTCGCCTGTCACTCTACCTGCGAGAGGGCAAAGGGAAGGATATCGCCGTTAGTCAACTCCTCTATATTGGTGCACAGGTAAGTGTATGAGTTGTGTTATGTGTTGTTATTGTACCGTGCCTGTTGAGGTTGGTTGGGGGTTGTAAAAGGGAAGGATATTGCTGTTAGTCAACTCCTCTATACTGGCGCACAGGTAAGTGTATGAAATGTATTATGTGTTATTGTACCTGTTGGAGGTGGAGTTGGGGTTGTAAAAGGAAAGATATTGCTGTTAGTCAACTCTCGTATATTTGTGCTCAAGTACGTGTATTAGAAGTAATGTTTTGTCTTTGTACTTGTGGGCAGTGCTGGAAATTAAGAATTTGTTTGCTTCAGAAATTTTGTAAAAGGTTTTTGCCTGAGGCAATATTGAGTCTGCCTACTGCAGTTTTAAACCATAAATTTTGCAACAAATAAACACACAATTAAAAACCAAACATTATTCCATCAACTGAGTTCAATCATTTTTGTTCGAACTTTACAACACGACCTGTATTAAAATGCTTCGTAATACAGTGCAACCCATTAAAAACCAGACCCTCTGTAGACCGGAATTCGCTCAAAACCGGACGTTTTACTTGGTCCCTTTGTAAATATCTGTGTAGAAGAGAACCTCTCTAAACCGGATACCTCTAAAAACCAGACTTTTTACTTGATCCCAAGGGTGTCTGGTTTAGAGGAGTCTCAATGTACTTCTTCAGGTGATTGTATAACACGGCTTCGACTTCATGTAATGTTTGCATTCGTGTAGTTCGCCATTTTGTAGCTGTCAAAGAGTTTTTAAAGTGATCATATACATAATAGCCATTTATGCAAAAGTGGTGCGTTTCAGACAAACACAAAAACTAAAAAGTTTTAATGAGTTTTTTGACAGTTGTGTCACCTTGGTGTCGATAGAAAAGCCTGGCTTCAGAGCGGGAAGATGATAATGTACAGATTGTTGTATTTGTGCTGTCTTAAATGGTTTGTGTCATTAGCATCGAGTACGACTAGATTTTAAAAACGTGCCACATGTCGGTCTGTACATGATTCTGTCATACGGGCGAGCAGTAGAACGGTTTTGAATGGTTTTCACCTGTAAACGACTTTTGTCATGCAACAGACAGTTTTACTTGCTTCCACACCTGACAAATACATTACCTGTAGGATACAAACATCACCTGTCAGGTAAAAGTGATACTTTCATCTGTTGTTAATTGGGATACGCAACAGTTACCTTTCCCCTTTAGGCTGTATTTCATGCATAATGTTTAGGCTAATATATTTTCTTCTTTTGAGAAATTATTAAAATGGGTTTTTCTAGCTCAGTCGATTGAGTATTCGCTTAAGGTGCTTGCGTTGCAGGATCAAATGACCTCAATGGATCCATTCAACTGATTGGGTTTTTTTTCTTCTTTCCAACCATTACACCACAACTAGTCAAAGGCCGTGGTATATGCTTTCCTGTCTGTGGGAAAGTGCATATAAAAGATCCCTTGCTGTATCAGTGTGATGTGTCTGAGCATGGCAAGATTGGAGAAGATATTGTCTATCGTAACTTATCTATTGTTATTTATCCCATAACAGTGTTTCTGCCAGAAAGACATTTTTTTTGGTTTATGGTGCTGTGAAATTGAATGCAAGCACAGACAACAGGGGGTGTGGAGAACCTTCCCCCAGACAGAAAATGGGTTAACTTTAGAGTTAGGGTTAAAAAAATCGGACAGTAATAATAAGAGTCATTAATTTTGTCAGAGAAGTTAACTTAAAAAAACACAGTCTGTAAAATAATTTGGGTACATGGCACCATACCCGTTTTACCTTCTGGCAGAAACCCTGAGAGTACATTAATTTAGTAATCATCGTCTATTGGATGTCAACCATTTGGTAATTTTGATATATGGTCTTAGAGAGGCATAACTGCAAAAATAACACTTGCCGTTTTCCTGTGTTCTGGGGGCAGGATGTAGCCCAGTGGTAAAGCGTTCGCTTGGGCCATTGGGCTATTTCTCGCTCCAGCCAGTGCACCATGACTGGTATATCAAAGGCCGTGGTATGTGCTATCCTGTCTGTGGGATGGTGCATATAAAAGCTTCCTTGCTGCTAATCAAAAAGAGTAGTCCATGAAGTGGCGACAGCGGGTTTCCTCTCTGAATATCTGTGTGGTCCTTAACCATATGTCCGACACCATATAACCGTAAATAAAATGTGTTGAGTGCGTTGTTAAATAAAACATTTCCTTCCTTCCTTCCTGTGTTCTGATGTTCATGTGCAGTCATGAATGTGGTGTTTGTTGTTTGTTGACAGATAGCCGATGCGATGGCATACATGGAGAAGGAGAAGTTTGTCCACAGAAACCTCGGAGCACGCAACATCCTGGTCGGGGACCACAACAAGGTCCGCATCGCAGGCTTCGGAATGACCAAGGCCATGGATGACCCTGATTTTAACTTTCGTAGAGGTAAGAACGCAAAAAAAAAAACCCAACTCATTTATCCTACAGCTTAACTATATTATCCATATCATAAACCCAGGGTTTCTACAATTTTATAAAAATCCACTAGCCCTGGTTAAAAATCCACTAGCCTTGGTTAAAAATCCACTAGCCTTGGTTAAAAATCCACTAGCCCTGGTTAAGAATCCACTAGCCCTGATTAAAAATCCAGTAGCCTTGGTTAAAAATCCACTAGCCCTGATTAAAAATCCACTAGCCATGGTTAAGAATCCACTAGCCCTGATTAAAATTCCACTAGCCCTGGTTAAAATTCCACTAGCCATGGTTAAAAGTCTACTAACCCTACTTCTGTGTCTTCTGTAAATTTTTACCAAAAATACTAGATAACACACCCCCCCCCCCCCCCCAAAAAAAAAAATATGTCCAAAGCATTTAATAATCACTATTAATAATTATTATTATGTAATTTGTAATATGTTTTATTTACAAGTGCAAATACTATTAACTATTCCAAATAAATTAATATATTTTATTTAGTGTACTATCAAAAAATGCAAACTGTCTGCAAAACAGGGTTGCTAATATACACATTTAAAAAAAAAAAAAAATAATAATAATAATAAAAAATATACACTTTATTTAATTGCCAAGTGCTATCCAATTTTTTGCAGGTAAATAAACCAAACTTTTTGTGAAGATTGATACATTGTTCAGATCAGTTTCATTACAAAATGTTAACATTATCAGCAATTGATGGAAACTAATTTGGTGTACTTGACTTGACTGGTTTTACAGGAGTTCACTACTCCTGTATTATGTAATATGTACAGTAAAATATTAACATTATATTTATTCCGTATTTGTTGAGGCTTGGGGTGGGACGTAGCCCAGTGGTACAGCGGTCGGTCTGTGATCGATCCCCATCGGTGGGCCCATTGGGCTATTTCTCGTTCCAGCCAGTGCACCACGACAGATATATCAAAGGTCATGGTATGTGCTATCATGTCTGTGGGATGGTGCATATAAAAGATCTCGTTACTAATGAAAAAAATGTAGCAAGTTTCCTCTCTATGACTGTGTCAAAAATGACCATATGTTTGACATCCAATAGCCGATGATTAATAAAACAGTGTGCTCTAGTGGTGTTGTTAAGCAAAACAAACATAAAACAAACCTTTGGTGAAGATATTAAATATATATATATTAACTTGTGCTCTAGTGGTGTCGTTAAACAAAAGAAACATTTGGTGAAGATATTGAATATATATCACTGGTGTAGGAAACGGGGGGGGGGGGGCAAGGGGGGTTTGTACCCCCCACTTTTCAGATATTTTGCTTTATATTTGCTTTATAATAGTGTAAAAGTGTGTAAATATAAAAGTGTGGTCCCCCCACTTTTTGGCACCTTCCTACGCTCGTGTATATTATAATTGTTATTATCTTTTGTTGTGTACATGTATGTACGTGATGTTGCAGGTCTGAAGATGGCTATCAAGTGGATGGCGCCAGAGGTTCTCCTCTACAACAAATACAGCACCCGCGCAGATATTTGGTCGTTCGGCATCGTGCTCATCGAGATATTCACGTATGGCAAGGAACCCTATGAAGGTAGAAGAGACATTCTTTGATCGGTGCTAACATCTCTTAGCTTTAATAGTTGTATACTCGATACTTTTTTATATACTCATTTAATTGCATCTAAGTATTTGGTAGGGTTGGACATAGCCCAGTCAGTACTAAGGGCTAATGATTTTCTCAAACATTTATCAAACACTGCCATATGTTAAACACAAACCAGTTTCTTTCAGAAATGTGAGAGCTACTTTTCCATTTCGTTTAAAAAATACAAAAACATGATGATCAATACTGTTGACCACACAAGGTTCATTTGCATGTTTTCACAGTTTCAAGTTTATGATGTGTGCCTTACATTATAAGTTATAACCAGTTTAGATTTGTTAGCATTGATTATAATTTTTGGCAGTTGCAAACAAAATTTTTCCTTCAGGAGCCTTGAACGGCCCCTGGACCCCTTGAGCGGCCCCTGAACCCCGGCCACAGTAAGCTTTTTTGTTCACATCTCTGTTCTTTACACTTCCCATGTTGTCTTTTGAGACGTAATATATACATATTTGACAACCATAACAAAACATACATGTTTTTTGTTTTATTCTTCTCAGGGATGCCCAGCAAGGAAGCGTTTGAAAGTGTCCAACAGGGCTACCGAATGCCGCGACCGGAGATGTGTCCCGTGGAAGTGTACGACGTCATTCTGACCGCGTGGAACACGAACGCTCACTCCCGGCCTTCCTTTGACTTCTTCAACACGTTTCTACACGACCTTGTCAGCTGATCAAGGTCACCGAGAGATGCTAGACAAAACTTGGGTTGGATAATACTTGATGCGGCTTCACCAGAAGCAGTTATACATGTGTGTGTCTCTGTGTGTGTGTGAAGGCACGGCGATAGTAAGAGAATTGTGTTTGTGAAGGCACGGTGACAGTAAGGGAATTGTGTTTGTGAAGGCACAGTGATAATAAGGGGATTGTGTTTGTGATGGCACAGCATTTGTGAAGCCATGGTCTTTGTGAAGGCATGGTGTTTGTGAAAGACTTCCGTGGATGAATCGGTTGTGGGAGTGTATTTGCCATCAACATTATCGATTATGTGAAAAAGATGCAGAAATTTAACCACTTGTTTGTGAAGGCCTGGTGTTGGTTGAGGATGGAGCAACAACAACAAAAAATCTTTACCTATATATACCATGTGGTTAGGTTTTAGCTCATCTTACATAGCTATCGCCTTCCGCCACATGCCACAAAATTGTATATGGAGTCATATGATGGGAATTACCTTGGAATCGAAGAATAAAGCAAAGCGGAAGAAAAACAGAAGCCATGACGGTTTATTCACCATCGACCATTGATGAAAATGTAGACGACTTAATGATACACATCATCAGAAATGTTTTGCTTGTGGATATCTTAATGTCACACATGTGGATATCATAATGTCACACATGTGGATATCTTAATATAATACTTGTGGATATCTTAATGTCACACATGTGGATATCTTAATGTCGTGCATGTGGATATCTTAATGTCACACATGTGGATATCTTAATATAATACTTGTGGATATCATAATGTTACGCATATGGGTATCTTAATGTAACATCTGGTCTGTCTATCCTGTTGTTAACAACAAAACCTCTGTAATTTACGGCCAGCGTTTATTTCTCTTTGTGTTCTGGTAATAGTTTACTTGTTCTGTGATAGTGGTGACGTCATACATAGCCGAAAGCCTGAATTCTGCCTGACAATGTCCTATTTTGTGATCACCAACTGCACACTGTTATTGTTTGTTCTGTGACCCGTCTGTTACATCGGTTTTATGCTTTTCTTTGACCCTGTCTGTTTAAAACCAGTTTCTTGCCTAGTAAGTTGGATCAGAATTTGCCCAAATGATGCCAAACACATTGCATAAGGAGGCATACAGCTTTAAATTTGATTGTCATTTTGAACGGGCTTCTTGCCTGTTCAAACCAGCCTCTTGCCTGTTCAAACCAGCCTCTTGCCTATATTACAGGTAAATTAGATCAGTGTTTGCCCAAGTCCTACCTACCATGTTTTGTAATGACCAGCATCCAATACCACTTGTCCTTTAACCTGTTAAAATTGGCTTCATGTCTAGTAAAGGTTGGTTGGTCCATAAGCCTTCATGCTTGTTCTGTAATTATGGGTGTCCATCACAGTCTGGTGTTGTGCTTAGTAAGGTAGATAAGCCAGGACTCGAAACGGCCTGTAGCCAGGTCCCCACATGTGACCAATGTCCTCTTTGGGCGACTTAAATATTTAAAACATAATGGCGTTAGTCGCCCAAATAATATCTTCTTTAGAGCTATAACATATGAGCCACTATTAATATTTGTATTCCACATTAAAATCTTGCTCGTGGTTCGCTTGCCATAATTTTTTATTATTTTGTGGGCGACATACTTTTTGGCGAGTTTCAAACCCTGAGACAAAAACATCAAGTCAAGCATGCTATGCATATTTTCATGATCATCTCGCAACTCGGAGTACAACGAATTGTGAAACCACAACTATTTTGGTAATCAAATTGCACCAATTGTTAATACACTGAATTTTATCTTGCCATGTTTTTTTTTTTAAATAATCGACTTGCAATGTACGACAAATGAAGCCACCATACATGTATGTTCTGTGCCCATGCTTATAAAACGTTTATCTAGAGTCCAGACTCAATCTGTAGTGGCGTCACACATATACAATTTGTATGGCGTTGTCGTGACATTACTGTCTCAGACTCTATTAGTCTCGAGTCTAGACTCTAAAAGTTTTATAAGCACCAGGCGTTATTGATTAGCAGAACCTTGTGTTACATACACCACACGTTCTTTGATTCTAGAGCTATTAACACGTTCATTAATTCCATGATATTGCCTATAGTAATGTTGGGATGTCTTGGGTCTTCTTTCTGTTTGTTTATTTTTCTAATACTAGGGATTGTGTTTGTATTTGTTCTTTTTGCTAAGGTTTATACACATAACATGTACACCATTTGGAAAGAAAGCTACTTTATGTGTTGTTTATTAACTGGACTTTTTATTTGGTTTTGTATCAGCCGAAATGAGTTGAAAAAAACAACTGAAATGACAGGGAGAATAACTGAACTGAATGAGAACTGAAATGACTACAAACACAACAGAAGTTACTGAAATGACAGCGAAACAGCTAAAGTGACTTAGAGAATAACTGACATGGCTGGCAGGAATGTAAAATGATTAGAACAAGTGCAAAGACTGGCATAATTACTGAAGTGACTTTAAAAACAACTGAAATAACCGGTAGGAAGCTGAAATGACTAGAACAAGTGCAGTTACTGAAGTGACTTAGAAAACAACTAAAATCCCTCTTATGAAGCTGAAATGACTGGCAGAATAACTGAAATGACTTGGAAAACAACTGAAATAACCGGTATGAAACTGAAATGACTAGAACAAGTGAAATGACGGGCAGAACAACTGAAATTCCAATTATGAAACTGAAATGACTGACAGAATAATTGAATTGACTTGGAAAACAACTGAAATTCCTGGTATGAAGCTGAAATGACTGGCTTGGAAAACAACTGAAATGACCAACAAAAAACTGAAATGACTTAAACAACTGAAAAGACTGGCAAAATAACTGAGATGACTTTGAAAACAACTGAAATAATTGGTATGAAACTGAAATGACTGGAACAACTGAAATGACCTGGATAATTACCCTGAAAGTCAGACAAAACTGGAGGAGGACGGCAAATTCATTTACAAGCTCACATACGCCAATACAAATTTCTCGCATTACAAATCTCTGTAGCAGAGAATTTGTGAAAAACAAAAATACCATGGAAACTTTGAATTGGAACGAATTGACAAATACAGAGTTCTCTCCCTTAGCAGGGTGTGCTTTGAAGAGAAAACAGACAGTTGACTGTATCTAGTGTAGAAAATTTCAGATGATTGAATTAAAATATGAATTTGGACAATGTATTGTGTTAATAACATTCTGTAAATGTGAAAACTTGTTGGTTTTTTAAATAATGTCAGCAGTTTGAGCTGTATATATTGTTCTATATACAAAGTGCTATATGTAAAGTTGGATTGAATGGTTTGTAGTTTTTTTGTTGTTGTCATGACAATATTTATTTAGCAGAACACACATCTTAAAATCTGTTAAGAGGTGAAGTCTGGTAAGAAAACGTTTTTTGCAGCATTATTGTCTTTATTTAAACTTAATAATATAAAAAAAATATTGTCACATATAAACGTTGAGAAAAGAATTAAAAATTGGCTCAAATAACTGCATGTTCTCCATTTTAACAGTAAGACTATTGTACTACATGTATATAGTAATGTAATTTCTAACACAAATGTAAGATGGTAGTACATGCACTAAAGACTTCTAAATAAACTTTAAAGTAATAACTTATGTACTAAAAACTTCTAAATAAACTTTAAATAAAGTAATAACTTTTGCTAGATAAACATTTAATTAACCGAGCATTAGAGATGAAAAACGTTGAATTTTTGCGAGATAATGGTTGCACTGTACCAAATAGAATAGTATTAGTTAATATATGCAGTTAAACATGCAATAATATATCAAGCAAACTATGACCTACAAAAATACAAATTACTACAACACCTGCTCCAAAGTATTAACTAGAACGTGGAACCTTTTACGGCTTATTTTCGTTATATAATGGATGCTGTTTTTACAACAGCCCTAGTAATTTCGCACAAAATTGTAGTTTATAGTTTTACAGAAACCCCATACATATTTCAAGCACAAGGTTACATGTATATGTACTTTACACAGTGGTTTCGGATAAAAAATCAGATTGCAAACGTTTATTACAGAGATAAAACTAATTCTTTTAACAACAAACACTGTGACATGTATTATCAATGGTAGGATTGGTAGTATTAATTATGCTTTCAAAAAGTTTAATGCCACTTGAAGAGTGTTTCTCTTCTTGTTAGTTTTTTTTAGAAAAACTCAAAGAACCCCAATACTTAATAAGACTCTACAAAGTTTTCCACAATACTTTTCATGTCTGAGATATAATTTTATATCTTTTTTTTAACTATGTGTGTCTCAAACCAATCATATACATGTACTTTGATAAATATTTATATTTGATATACATTGTATGACATTACAACTTAAAAATACAAAAACGTAAATGTTAGTATTGTATAATTATGGGTTTTTAGGAGGTTTGGGATTTTTTTTAATGAAACAATCTTTTTTTAACTACCTTTATGTCTCAAAGAAATCAAATACTTTGGTAAATATTTACTTTTGATATGACACTCCAACTTACAATTTGTATGCTTTATAGTAGTACCATGAAGGACTACCATCAGTACCAGCCCTCTTATAATTTTAAGAACAATTACGCAGATATTTTCAGTACAGTTTTGAATACACCATCTTTACATGAATTACTTTTGTATTCATTTAAATATCACAAAGGCTTTTTTATTTCTTTTTTCTTTTTTATAATACTAAATCCCTGTTTATACAAAGAATTGTGTTTTTCAGTTGGACTAGCAAATGTTATTAGTGTGCATCTTTTGGTTTTATATAAAAAGTTATTTTTTCATTCTTTTGCATGTGCATTATTAGAGTTTTTGAATCCAGCCTTTGAATTGTGTCCAGTCTTTACATTGACATCCTCAGCAACATGTAACTTAAATTTCAATAGTTACACTTCTTACGATAATGTAGTTTTGTCTTAATATTACTTTGGTGCTTTGCCAAAAGGTTTCCACTGCCTTTAAAGCTGGCTTCCCATAAAATATGTCGCAAGTCGCTGATAGATGCAGAATAAAGAAAATTGTTATTGGAACACAGTCTCAGATGGTCTTTATTGGACAGATCTTTCACAGATAGCATGTGACCGTGTTCCCATAAAATTGTTCTTTTGTCTGTGTGACCTGTTACATATTTTGTGGAAACCTGGCTTAATGTAGAGAGATATGTATATCCTAATTACATTGGTCTCTTACAAACTTTTAAACTGACATGTTTTTTTCTTCTTTTATATTACCTATATAACTTACAATGATGCTTGCATATTACTGGTACAAATGCATCTAAAATGATTCTTTTGAAGAAAAAAAACCGAAAAAAGAAGAAAAAAACACAATAATGGTGTTCATAGGGCTAGTTTTATCTCAGGTTTTTCATTACGGTTTCATTTGTAGCCTTTTTTTCATCATGTTTTAACATCAGCTCATTAATTGCATTGAATTGTCTCATTGGCACCTATATTTACAGTGGCACTAGTTTTATTCATATTCATAAAGATTGTTTTGTTTTATGACACCATTCATTAATCATTGGCTATTGGATGTCCACACTTTAAAGACGCGGACACCATTCATTAATCATTGGCTATTGGATGTCCACACTTTAAAGACGCGGACACCATTCATTAATCATTGGCTATTGGATGTCCACACTTTAAAGACGCGGACACCATTCATTAATCATTGGCTATTGGATGTCCACACTTTAAAGATGCGAACACCAATCATTAATCATTGGCTATTGGATGTCCACACTTTAAAGACGCGGACTATTTTCAACCCGTGAAAATGGACACTATGTTTCATTAATCAACAGAGCTGTAACACATATTTATACTGTTACATTAGAGTGAAACAAGAGTCTGTGATGTTGAAATAGGGAATTGCTCATTAAAAAGAGACTAGAGCTCGTCTCCATAACTGTTACTTCTCAGAGGTACATAATTTTTTTTTAAATATGAAAATTGCATTTCGTTGTATTAGGAACATGAGGATAACCAGAAATACTTCAGATGTATGGAAATGGATAGTCTAAATGATAAAATGTACGTAATTTCCGATTTATATTAACAAAAATGTCTCTAATTTAGTGTTTAAAAACTAGGATCAGTCACTTTAAGATATATCAAGTTTGGGACACCCCATATTAATGAACAAGATTTCTTGTTCTCAATGAAGGAATGTTAAAGACATATTATCATGGATTACAAAAATGGTTTTTGTCTTGTACTGGATTATTAAGGGCAGTTGGGACACTGAATATTACTTTCTGTCTTTCCTTTGTGAAGTAAAAAGATTGTTTTAGAAAAATGTACTAATTCATCTTGACATACACGCATTTGTAGATGTATCTCTCTAGAAACAACATGACTGTTTTCTGGTACAGTTACAATCATTGTGGCTTCTCCTGCCGGACATATAGGGGTGGGTATATTATGAGAATGTTTGTATATATCGCGATACGGGTTCCATGTGTCATGAAGCGTATCATAATACATCAAAACCTCTCAAAACAAGACCCTCTGTAAACTGGAATTCACAAAAAATAAAAATAATAACAAGTATCCTCGTTGCAAGTCATTTAGCATTGCACTGCGAGAGTTTAGTGAATTAGGCCCCAGGTCCCTTTGTAAGTACCAATGCAATTGAGAACCTCTCTAAACTGGACATAAACCCTAAAACCAGACATTTGACTTGGTCCTGCGTGTGGGTGTCTGGTTTAGAGGGGTTTCACTGTGTGTTAGTTTCGGCAGCATCGAGTGAATGAAGATTTTAACAGAAGAAAGAAAATATTATACATGTATGTGATACAAGTTGAGTTTTATTATTTAACACATTAAATATGTGGATCACTTCTGTGTAGTAAAGAACCATCTTTCATAATGTGAGGCCTTTTTTTCATATCTCTAAACAGTTACATGTAAAAAAACAAACACAAAAAAAAAGAGTTGAATTTAAGAGATTGGGTTTTTCGACTGACAAGGAACTTGAAGTATGGAAATTGGTTCAAATTGCGGTGTAGGGTGCATCGTAATGTGTATTATTTACTGTTTGAATCATAATATATATGGGTTTACCAATAATACCACTCATCCCTCAAACTAATTAAACCTTCGTTTATTCATCTGTATATAACTCATTACCACATTGATGCCCAACTTGTATATAATGCACTCTTGGTGTTCGTACGTAACAACAAATGATTTAAAACTTTTTAAAACCCACTGCCATTCTGATCATGTTTGAAAAATGTGTGTGTGTAGAAGTTACGAATATTTGTCTCTAATCAAATGATAATGTATCTAATCATGACTGAACAAGCACCATCTTTAATTGAGTCAGGAATTTTTTTGTTTTTTTGTTGTTGTTGGTTAGTGGGTTGGGGTTTGGTTGTTGGGTTTTTTTTTTGGGGGGGAGGTGTTTTTGTGGGGTGAGGAGTTAATGGCAAGTGAAGTACTGTTTAAGTTATAAATACAAATTACCAGGAGCAGATGCAGATTTTTCTAGGGTTGGAGTGCTAACTGCTATAATTAAAAAAGTCCATACATGTACAGTATTAACAAACAACAACTGAGGGATGAATTAACAAAGCCTGTTTATGTCTTACATGTAACTACATACATTTACAAGGATTAAACACCTGTTTGTCTGACATGTAACTACATACATTTACAAGGCTTAAACACCTGTTTATGTCTTGCATGTAACTACATACATTTACAAGGCTTAAACACCTGTTAATGTCTTACATACGTGTAACTACATACATTTACAAGGCTTAAACACCTGTTAATGTCTTACACGCGTGTAACTACATACATTTACAAGGCTTAAACACCTGTTAATGTCTTACACGCGTGTAACTACATACATTTACAAGGCTTAATCCTGTTAATGTCTTACACGCGTGTAACTACATACATTTACAAGGCTTAAACACCTATTTATGTCTTGCACGCGTGTAAATACATACATTTACAAGGCTTAAACACCTGTTTATGTCTTACATACATGTAACTACATGCATTTACAAGGCTTAAACACCTGTTTATGTCTTGCATGTAACTACATACATTTACAAGGCTTAAACACCTATTTATGTCTTGCATGTAACTACATACATTTACAAGGCTTAAACACCTGTTAATGTCTTGCATGCAACTACATACATTTACAAGGCTTAAACACCTGTTTATGTCTTGCATGTAACTACATACATTTACAAGGCTTAAACACCTGTGTTTAAGAAAAATAGGCTTCGTAAATTTTGCCTCGAATATTTGGGGTACTTTATGGTTGTTCCTACTACACAAGATGAATTTAATCATGGAGTCGTCAAATATCATTTACAGGGTATATTAAACTAAATATGTTGGCTTTTTTTTTCTTGTTCTTTGTGTACGAAAAATACTTACAAAGTGGAACAGTATTCACTTGCATAAAGTTGTGCATGATGATGCTTGATGCATAATTGATTAATTGTTGGCACATTTCAAAGATTTATGATACTAATGAATGTAAATGTGTACATACAAATTTTACATGTTTTGCTGAGAATGTTGAGAGAAGTTACCTATATATTATGTAGGTGGGTTTTTCATAGTAGGTGTACAAATTTATATGTAATTTAATTTAATATCATCACTGTAAGTACATACTTTTGTCGAGTTTTGTTGTTGTTCATCAGCATATCATTTCATATTTGTTTTGTTGTTGTTCATCAGCATATCATTTCATATTTGTTTTGTTTGCTGGTTTTTTTGTAACATAATATAACATTAAAGGTTGTAATGACACGTATGTGGTTACTTGTCTGTATAAAATACCACTGTCAAATGATGTCACAACTTGATGCAATGAGGTTTCTGATTGTGGTCTGTCTAACTAAATAACAACTGGAAATCAGTCTAGTAAGGGGAGATAATCATAACAAATTCTTGTAAATGTTTTATTTGACAATCATGAATTAAGGCTTATGGACAGCAATAAATTTAATAAGCAATTTATTTGGATAAAATGTGTTTTTTTGGTTTTTTTGCTTGTATGGTCACACTAAGTTATAAGTTCTAGATGTGACATTTATGGACATTTTGGCCAGTATATGATTAAGGGGATAAATGTCGAGTTCATTAAAATTATTTTTTATTACTTTTGGTGGTGGGGTGGGGTGGGGGGGGGGGGGGGGGGGGGGGGTCAAAATTGTTTAGTTTTTTTCGACACTGCCTCTGTGTATTATTCTTTGCGTATCTTGTTGATGTGAATAGCCTACATGTATTTATGTACATTTGATTTGATTTGCCGTTCTATGAATCTCTGTCCGGTCTGTTAAACGAATTTGACCTAAACCATTGTTCAACACATTTGTTTGTAGATATGCCGTTTGTTCTGTCAATGTATATTGTACTTAAATCAAGTGAAAATATAAAACTCTTATTGACACAAAATGGGCATTTTGTTTTCTTTATTGTACCAGGTCAGGTCATAGGTTTTAACATGCACATTCAGAACAAGCTGTGGTAGCACACGCCTGTCATGGGCGCAGGTATTGACTTTTGATGGTTCCTCCATCTAGGACAAGAAATTATTGTACCGTGTCTTCTTCAACATTTATACTTGGGTCACTCGGTACAGCGTTGTTGGAGGGACATAACCTAGCAGTAAAGTGCTCGCCTAATGCACGGTCGATCTAGGATCGATCCCCGTCGGTGGACCACAGAATGCCTGGATAAATTCTTCACATCTGTCAATTACATGGTTTCAACCATTCATTTCAACTTACTTTCAGGGCGGAATGTAGTTCAGTTGTACAGTACTCGCCTGATGTGCGATCCATCTCTGTCGATGGGCCCGTTGGGCTATTTCTCGTTCTATTTCGGTGCCCCACAACTGGTGTAACAGGCCGTGATATGTATTATCCTGTCTGTGGGATGCTGCATATAAAAGATCCATTGCTGCTAATCGTAAAGAATAGCTCACTGCGTAGTGAGCATGTTTCCTCTCAATATATGTGTGGTCTTTTACGAAATGTCTTGCGCAATACAACTGCAGTTAAAATGTGTTGAGTGCTTAGTTAAATAAAAACATTCCTTCCTTGTTGAATTAATTTATTGATTACAAAACTATTTATATATTCAAATTGGGAATTTTCAGTGTCACTTGCTTTTGGGAAGGGGTGTTATTTTTGGTACTACAGAATGCCTGGATAAATTCTTCACATCTGTCAATTGCATGGTTTCAACCATTCATTTCAACTTTCGTGCTTATATCCAGTAGAGGTTCAAGCACACTGTTCTGGGCAGACACCTCGGCTATCTGTCTAGGACAGTTGTTAATTGTTGAACTCACTCTGGGTGGAAGTTTGGTACCGGGCTGCGAACCCTGTACCTACCAGTGTTATATCCGATGGCTTAACCACAACACCACTTAGGCCAGTGCTGGTTCCAACCAATAGTGGGGTTCTATAGTGATTTTTCATGGGGGACTACGCTCTTGGGCCAGTGAAAACATTTGTATACTTCTAACCCTGAATGACACTGTATGGTACACCCATCTGCAGGGGGGTGGGACATAGCCCAGTGGTAAAATGCTTGCTTGATGCGTGGTCGGTCTAGGATTGATCTCCGTCGGTGGGCCCATTGGGCTATTTCTCGTTCCAGCCAGTGCACCACGACTGGTATATCAACAGCCATGGTATGTGCTACCCTGTCTGTGGGATGGTGCATATAAAAGGTCCCTTGCTGCTAATTGAAATGAGTAGCCCATGAAGTGGCGACAGGGGGTTTCCTCTATCAATATCTGTGGTCCTTAAAGGAAGGGACAATTAAGGCATTTGGCCTGGTATACATATTCAACGATATATAATGCACATTATTGCTTAATATCAACAAGTATAATCGTATCGTTAATTAATAAAACGGTTAAATGTGACGGCTATTATATTTAACGGGCGCAGCCATTTTGTACCATCTCAGTGAATACGCCCTCTAGCGAGCTGGTGGTTAGGTAACACTTAACGCGTAACATCAGGAATGAGCCTTAGAACTAGAGAAACACAATCTACCTGGTTTTTGCGGGATGATAAATAGTCATACATTGCAATGTTCTGTAATAATACACATCCCAGTAAGCCAGCAATAAGTATATCCAGCACTATATATATTATTTTTTAATACAAAATAAAATACCATTGTCAAAGTGGCTACACAACAAGTCGAAATAATTAACAATGTTTTGTTCATGCATTAACCTACGTACTGAAAGGATACACAGTGTGTTCTCTTAGTTAATTGGTCTATGCTGTTAGTTGCTTCTACCTGTGATTCCTGATTGGCAGGTGGGTATTTGATTGGTAACCAGACGAGCCAATTAATTGATGCCGTCTAGACACAAAAATACATACCGGTATTGTGGAATATTACCTGTTGCCCCTGTAAAATTATTGATTAAGTAGACTTTTCCATCTAAAATCACAGAACTGATCGATTACGTAGTCCCAAAGAAAATAAAATTATCACTTGGGTATCGTGGGTTGTCATTTTTGCTCCAACGTAGTATATCAATAGGCCTAATAGTGTACATTTTTCCTTTGGATTATTTAACAGAGAAAAATACTATAACCCCATTTTGTTTCGTTAATGCAACTTGAAATATATTTAGTTAAATAGTTTATTATATTATTACGTCATTTATACTGTTTTACAAGTCAGGTTGATAAAAGAGAAGCACCTTGTCAAAAATTACTGCTTTTGTTTACACAAGCTATCCCACCGGACGTCACAAAAACGAAACAAAATGGCTGCCCCCAGTTAGCAGAAATAATCATGGTTTTTCATCAACTCTAAAATTACGCGTTTTTCATTTGTTAAAGTGTCAGTATATGTTGGTGGTCCGGGTATGCATCTTTCCAACACATAAGGCTCTTGTTCAAGTTGACCCTACCTTTAACCATGTCCGACGCCATATAACTAAATAAAATGTGTCGAGTGTGTTGTTAAATAAAACATTTTCCATTTTCCTTATTTTGAATGGGTGCTGTTGCGTTATAAGGCTGGTAGGTACAGGGTTCGCAGCACAGTACCAGCTCCCACCCATAGTGAGTTTTAATGACATAATAGGTAGGTGTAAGACCACTACACCCTATTCTCTTACTAACAACTAACCCAGTGCCCTGGACAGACAGCCCAGATAGCTGTGTCCAGGACAGTGTGCTTCAACCTTAATTGGATATATCATGTGGGCTTAGTGTTTGCTTTGTTTTACAACACCACTAGAGCACATTGATTTGGTAATCATCGGCTATTGGATGTCATACATTTGGTAATTTCGACTTATAGTCAGAGAGGAAACCTGTAACATTTTCCATTTTTCCATTAGTAGCAAGTACCATGGCCTTTGATATACCAGTCATGGTGCACTGGCTGGAATGAGAAATAGCCCAATGGGCCCACCGACGGGAATGCCAAGTATTATTGCATACAGAACCATAGGAATTCACAATTTTAGTACAAAATAATTACTGATAAAGGGAAATAACAGACACATTGCAGTAACATTTTCTTTATTATCTCCCTTCATTACTTTAAAATATATATTTTGTTTGTTTATACTTTGTGAGAAATGGAACCAAACATCAAATAAAAACTTATTTGGTGCTAAAGGCAAAATTGTTCAGTCTGTGGACCCTTTTCCTCCGTCCCAAACAATGGTAAACCAAAGGCCCTGGTATGTACTGTCCTGTATATGGGAAAGTGCACGCAAAAAATCGCTTGCTGGTTTGTTGGTAGATATGAGACAGCAGGTTTCCGTTGTCAATAAAATGTTGAAATAACCATATTCTGTAGATCCTGAAATTAATGCATCCCAAAATTAATGCGAGTGATGGTGGACAGAATAAAATGTGACATCAAATTAATGCAAGTGGCCTCTCTATGAAATATTACTTTACAATAGCAAGTCTGTTTTTTTTGGGTTAAACCAGTGCTACAGGCATCATCAATGAGAGAAAGAAAGAAATGTTTTATTTAACGACGCACTCAACACATTTTATTTACGGTTATATGGCGTCAGACATATGGTTAAGGACCACAGATTTTGAGAGGAAACCTGCTGTCACCACTACATTGGCTACTCTTCCGATTGGCAGAAAGGGATCTTTTATTTGCGCTTCCCACAGGCAGGATAGCACAAACCATGGCCTTTGTTGAACCAGTTATGGATCACTGGTTGATGCAAGTGGTTTACACCTGCCCGTGGAGCACTCACTCAGGGTTTGGAGTCGGTATCTGGATTAAAAATTCCATGCCTCGACTGGGATCCGAACCCAGTACCTACCAGCCTGTAGATCGATGGCCTGCCACGACGCCACCGAGGCCGGTTTCATCAATGAGAGATCAACTCACCAACATGTCTGTGTACACATCAATTAACCTGTTTAGTCTCAAATGGACTATTGGCCAATTAGTCTATCTCGCCTATGATGAATTGTCCTCCAGTTGTTTTGTAAATGTATTAGAACCTTAATCTCCGTTTCTTTTAACAGTGTGTGACACATAGCTTGCTAGACTATTGCTGGACAAAACCGGCCTCGGTGGTGCAGTGGTTAAGCCATCAGACTACAGGCTGGTAGGTACAGGGTTCGCAACCCAGTACCGGCTCCAACCCAGAGCGAGTTCTTAAGGGCTTAATGGCCACTACTCTCTTCTTTTTCACTAACCACTGACAACTAACCCACTGACAGACAGCCCAGATAGCTGAGGTGTGTGCCCAAGACAGCATGCTTGAACCTTAATTGGATATAAGCACAAAAATTAGTTGAAATGAATAAATGCTGGACAAAGCATAGAAATGCATGTCGTATTATTAATGCAAATAACACAAACTCGCATTTTTAGCATTAATATGATTGCATTAATTTCAGGATCTACAGTATTACACACCAAACAGCCATAAAATAAAATGGGCTGAAGTGTCATTGAACAAATATTCCTTTGAACTCTCCTATCATCAAGGAAGGAAACAAATATTCGTTTGAACTCTCCTATCATCAAGGAAGGAAACAAATATTCGTTTGAACTCTCCTATCATCAAGGAAGGAAATGTTTTAACGATGCACTCAACACATTTTATTTACTGTTATATGACGTTGGACATATGGTTAAGGACCACACACATATTGAGAGAGGAAACCCGCTGTCGCCACTTCATGGGCTACTCTTTTTCAATGGGTCCACCGACGGGGATCGATCCCAGACCGACCATGCATCAAGCAAACACTTTACCACTGGGCTATGCCTCGCCCCTCTCCTATGATGAAAGCGAGACAAATGAAAAGAAGGAACAGATCAGTGATATATTCTAATAAATATAAATACGCATGTACAAAAGTATGGCATATATTAGCAAGTTAATGGAAGCCTTTGCTATACAATGCACAGGCAACAATATTAAATATGAGAAGACTACAAATAATATTTCTTACTTGATATATTTACATGTAGTGTACAATGTGAGTTCATTATCACAAGTATTACATTTTATAACTACTAACCAGCATATTCTAGGGTGGGGACATCAAATGAAATATCAAGTAACATACATATATTTGTGCAAGTCTAAATCTCTGGATATATATATATAGAGGATACTCCCTGAGTGTCTTGTGATATCATAATTTATCAGCACGAGTTGATAAAAGTATGAAATCCGAGGCTTGCTAAGGATTTTTATACTTTTATCAGTGAGTGCTGATAAATTATGATATCACAAGACATGGGGGGGTATTCTTTTTATCATCATTATCATTCTTTTCATTTGCGACAATTGTAAACAATGTCAGTAATGTGAGTTGAATGTCACTATATTTGGGAGTGGTAGACTTGTTAACTAGCCGAACGACAGTGGTTTAACATCAATAATGATAGGTTTAGCACTAAAACACACAGTGACATAAAAAAGAAGAAGCAATATCTCCTAGGAGAATACCGCAGGAGATATCGCAAATTATAGTGCCAGCGATATCTACTACAAAAGCCTTTAATGGATGATAATATATATATATATCACATAATATCTTACATTTCCAGTGCAATTAAAGTATGTGATATTTTTCAGATCACATAGTTTAAGAATTTGATAACTTTGTAAATTAGATGTAAATTAATCGAGGTCACGGCACTAGCTTTATTGACATTTAAGCAAACGTACAAGAGTGACACTTTATAATAATAGACGTATGCATTCATAGTCATGAAATAAAAACATTTCAATACCAATTTTACACTGATAGCTGTCCAGCGTTCAGAAAACAAAAAATGTTATGCACTAGTTTATTTTGATGTAAGGACATTCAAAATGACGTCATTAAGTTTGACATCACTTTCATTCAAAAAGACCCAAACAAAGAGAAGAAACTTGTAGCAAACCCACCAGGCATAAAATATTAAGTACACTGTCTCCCCTACACCCATGTCTTTATCAAGATATTTATGGTGGGGTGGAATATAGGTCAGTCGTCCAAGGTGCTTTGGTCGTAGGATCAAACCTCCTCAGTGGATCTATTCTCGGGCTGTATTTTCTCCCCAACCCCAACCAGTGCAACAGGACTAGATGAGCTGTCCTGTCTGGGAAAATCATTAACAAAAGATCCCTTGCTGTAATAAATTACGTGGCACAATGATTAGATGTTTGTCATCCAACAGCTAATAATTAATAAATCAATGTGCTCTAGTGATGTCATTAAACAAAATAAACTAACTTTTCCAAACTTGGCACCTTAAAGCTCTTGCCTTTTTTCTCATCATATAAAATACTTTTTGAACAAATATATACAATAACAATCTTTCACAGGCATTGCCCATCAACAGTTTCAAGAAAATGTCATTTACTGTATAATGACCAATGAGATCACTAGAAACAATGAGTGCAGTCTCTCAGCCAATCACGTGACCCGTAACATCACCTAGCCAGACATCACGTGACAACAGGTTCCTGGGTTACATACTGGCGTTTACAGATGTAGATCCTGTGATTGGAAACTGTTGCCATGTAAACCACATCGTCACAAATAACTGGAAGTAAAAATAATAAATAATTAAGATAATGATTCCTAGGTCAAGAAAACATTGAGACCAGCGAGATTAAAATAAGTTTCAAACCGATAAATGAATACCAAGAGACCACCCCAGATATCACATTGTGAGAAGAGAGAGATTTTAAGAGTGCCCATTATAAACATGTAAGTACTACAAGCATCAATTGTTTTTGTCGTTTCACTGGTGCTTTAAAGCAAGCAGTTTGTTCATATGTGGTAAATTCACAATTTTTACCTAATTTCATTTCACTACAAATTATTTTTGTGCTTATATCCAATTAAGGTTCAAGCACGCTGTTCAGGGCACACACCTCAGCTATCTGAGCTGTCTGTCCAGGACAGTGGGTTAGTAGTTAGTGGTTAGTGAGAGAGAAGAGGGTGTTGTGGTCTTACACCTACCCATTGAGTTGTTAAAACTCGCTCTGGGTGGGAGCCAATACCGGGCTGTGAACCTCAGCCGTATGTCCGATGGCTTAACCATGACACCACCGAAGCTGGTAATTACTATTAATGTTTGACATCCAACTTAAACTCTAGAAGGGGAGATAATTTAGTAAACACCACACTAGATCACTGCAGGTTCTACCAGCCTCATTGGCGCAGTGGTTAAATGCGCTCTCTCACAGATGGTTGACCTAATTATTGACCCAATAAGGTATTATATGACAATATATACATTTGATTTGTACCTAAAAGTACGTTATTGAACCATCTACATAACCACCATATCACACTTATCATTGATATTTTATTAAAATAATTATGGGTACAGTCCATAATTCTGACGTATTATTTTGAGTCACGTGACGGGCATTCCCCGAATAACTGCAGTGTCAAAACGATTTACCAAGCTCGTGTAACAAGAACGCTTGACTGTCCTCTGCGACGTAGGGTAAATAGAAAAAAATAACAACAATGAAAATAAGTTATTTAAAAATTAATAAAAACATGTACTGAATGATAATAAGCTTATACATTAATTTATTTTAGTAACAGAAGCATGTTAAACGTCGACAATCCGACTAGTTAGGCCTTTGCAATCTATAGGTAAATTTATCGTTAGTCGTACGCGAAAAACTCTAAACATCTGGATCATGAACACCTTCATTTTCCACTAGCCAAATATGCCATAACAGCTAACTTGGTATAGTAATTGTTACATTTTTAAAGAATACTCTGAACTAGACAGTGTTTATATACAATGTGACTATATATATAGGCTACTAGTAAAGCTGAGACCACTCCTGGGTCCCCCTCTAAATTTATGTAATGTTTCTTTAACAACCGCCCCCACCCACCCCACCCCACCGCAACGTGATTTTACCAACATATAATACATGTAATAATAATAATAATAATAATAATAATACACAATTATTATTCCTACTACTACTACTACTAATACTACTACTATAATTATTATTATTATTAGCCTACTACTACCTTTTTGGGGTGGAGGGGCGGTGTTTTATCTGGAGGAGTTTTGGCTATAAAAATGCAAGATTAACGTGTGTGCACACATGCACAAACAGCAGGCTGAACTTGTCCCTGCACGTAGAACTGGATTCAACTGGGTTAAGTAATAATCAGCCAACCTTTGGACGACGAAACATGCAACAGTACAGTTTCTTTTACGCTATACATTAAAACCAAAATACCACTTTGCGAACCAGTCAAAATAATTTGCACACGCGCCTAATACTAATAATAATAATAATAAATGGTGAGTTCATGTTCTGACTGTTTATTATTTTATTTCAGCGTATTCGTGGTTATTTTCGTCATGAAATAATATATTTTTCATTATTTGCCATGTATATAGCCAGCCCTCATTTGCCAAGTCTCTATATAAGGCGATCATTTATATAAAATCCCAAAATACATTATACGGTTGTCGTATATATAGTCTCATCACTACGAATCTGTTTTTCCATATTTTTTATGTCTCATCACAAGAAGAGTTCCAAATTTTAAAAATGAAGTGTATCATGGAATTCCCTCGATTGTAGTTCAATTAAAATGTTTTGGATCATACAATAACTAGGTTTGGTATTCCAAATTAATGTAAGTTTCATTTATAACGCATACTGAGAGAAATTAGGCCCACTAAATCCGTGATTGAGCTTTAAACCATCGGACTACAGGCTGGCAGGTACTGGGTTCGCAGACTGGTACAGACTCCAACCCAGAGCGAGTTTTAATGACTCAATGGGTAGGTGTAAGGCCACTACACCCTCTTCTCTCCGACTAACCACTAACCAACTAACAACTAATCCACTGTCCTGAACAGACAACCCAGATAGCAGAGGTGTGTGCACAGGACAGTGTGCTTGAACCATAATTGGATATAAGCACAAAAATAAGTTGAAATGAAATGAACTGCATGCTGTGAGTACCACATGGGAGGTCTAATTCACCTGATATTCTCCTGAACGTATCTCTCTTGTCGGCCGACAGTGGGATCTTGCTGGCCGTGTACACGAGTCGCGTCAGTTTGTTTGCCATCATCTCGTCATTCTCAAGCTCTCCGCCAGACTGTAATAGTTTTTAAAATTGAAGTTGTAACGTGATATAAAACAAGCACACTGCAATACACAAAGTCTCACCTAATTAACACTTGAAAGTTTTGCTTTTTTTTTTTTAACATCACCTCTAGAGCACATTGATTTATTAATCATTGGATATATTGGATGTCAAACATTAGGTAATTTTGACATATAGTCTTTGAGAAGAAGCCCGCTACATTTTTCTATTAGTAGCAAGGGATTTTTTATATGCACCACCCCACAGACAGGATAGCACATACCACGGCCTTTGATAAACAAAATATAATTAACACTTGAAGGAAATGTTTTTACTTAACGACACATTCAACACATTTTATTTACGGTTATATCATTAAGGACCACACAGATATCGAGAGAGGAAACCCACTGTCACCACTTCATGGGCTACTCTTTTCGATTAGCAACAAGGGATCTTTTATAGGCACCATCACAATGACAGGATAGTACATACCACAGCCTTTGTTACACCAATTATTTAGCACTGGCTGGAACGAGAAATAGCCCAATGGGTCCACCGACGGGGATCGATCCTAGACTGACCACGCCCTAATTAACACGAAGTCACAAACTAATCACATTCTGAGACAGGGCTAGCTCTGCTGCTTGCCAAATTTGCCAACTGCGAATTTTAAGAACAATTGGCAAATTTGTTTTAGTATAATTGATATTTTATTGGAAAATAGCTATGTGTTTTAAATTTTTAGATAATCTGATAAAAATGTCTGATCACCCAGAGCCTTGCTTTACCCGTGTACATACATATGTATCTAATACTATGAGATGCGAACATTGTCAACCACTGTATTACATGAATTACAGGCATTGAATAAGATGAGAATGATTATTCAGCAGGGCTAGTTCTGGCACTCGCCAAATATGCCAATTGCGAATTTCAAAAACTGGAGAATTTTATTTTCATTTGGTGAAATAATTTCATATAATAATTGATATTTTGATGCATAAGAACTGGGTTTCTGCAATTATTGAAGTTTAATAGATAATTTGGTGAAATTTTCTGCTGACCCAAACTAGCCCTGTTCAGGATACCACGAGATTACAACATGTCAAAGTAAATAACGGTACTTCATTACCTATACTAAAAGGCAAAAGTTATTGTGACACGCAAAAGACAAAGAAAATTGATGATACGTTTTAATGCCGTGTACGAAACATTATAACATGAAAAGAGATATGTCTGAAGGTATGGAAACGAGCAATACTCCATGAAAAGTGCGCACCTGCCATATGCAAATGAGCCACATCACTAGAGGGGGTCCAGAGCAAAGTTCACACAGTCAGTAGCAAGTGTGTCCACCTTGAGCACTGATACAGGCCTGGCAGGGTAGCACATCAACATTGTTCTGATTGAGATACTGCTGCACAACTCTAGCAATGTGTGTTCTGGCGTTATCATGTTGTAATGTCATCCCGGGGCTGTTCTGTTGCAAAAACGGTAACACAGTTGTTTGCAAGTTCATCTCGGTAGCTCACATCATTCAAATTGACTTCAATCACAATTTGGGTCCGGCCTCTGGCTGTAATTCCACCCCATATCATAACGCCACCACCTTCAAATCGATCCCCTTCAAGAACACATGGTATGATGTAACTTCACCTTGACGTCTGTAGACACGTCCTGCCATCAGATCTGTGGAGAAGGAAACGGGATTTATCAGTGAAGAGGACACGTCTCCAGTCACTTGCTATCCAAAGCAGGTGTTGTCTGCACTACTGGAAACGTCAACATCGATGTTCTGGCGTCAGGATTGGCCTTCTGGCTGTGTATCTTGCACAGATGCTGTAGATGCGTAAACGTCGTCAGACTGTCCTCACTGATACAACTCTGTTGCCAGGGATGGTATGGGCTGTGAGGGCTGCTGGCTGGAACCTGTTTAGCAGATGCGTGGTTCGGATCCATGTGTCTTGGCGAGGGTTGTCGCGGGTGGTCGGCCACTACGGGGACGGTCCCTGATCTGGTTGTTTTGTTGATATTGTTGCTGTAAGTGCCATATGGTGTTTCCGTGGATGTTGAATTGACGTGCGACGTCACGCTGCAAGGTCCCAGATTCAAGCATCCCTATGACTCGCCATCTGTCATTTTCACTGAGGCGAGGCGTGGCGTGACGAAATTGCACCAAACAGTTCACTAATGGTGTTTTCCAGACTGCTGGACTTCTGAAGGCTGCACAGAGTGGCAATGATTTGCGACTGAATGTCTGGCCTTTTATGGTGAACACTGGACAGGATTTCTCCCGAATATTCCATGTTTCTTGCACAAAGCATGCAATCCCTGTAACAACTGCTTGGTTGCATTTCTTCAAGCTGTTTCATGCACATTTTCTCTTGTTTACATCCATAAATCCATTCACAAATTTATTACTCCAAACAATCCATGTCACAATAACTTTTGCCTTTTAATATAATTTTTTATCAATTGTGTCCTGTTTAAATATAATTTACCCACACAAGTAACAGTACAATAACTCCTACAGCAGAGGACGAGGATGCCAGGTGGGTGCAAAGAAGTACACAAAGACTGCACCCGTGGAGGAAGTTGAGACAGGTAGGCGATGGTGTTGAAGACAGGGTTGGAGGAAACGGACAGAAAGGGTTGAAACCGATTGAAATCATGGGAGAAATTGGAAAGTTTTTTATATTAAGATAATGAGAATGGTAGGCAGAGGGTGATAAATGAGAAAGATGAATGAATGTGTGAGCCAGCTTTGGTGGGATTTGAACCAGTCGTTAGCTTGACTGTCCAGCTGTTATAATTTATGGTATTCTCCACATGGGTTATCAGGCACTAAGCTGATTTTGATACCTCAATTAATTACAATGTTCCAAATTATAAAAGTGCCATTTTTTTCGTCGGTAGTGATGTAGCCTATGACGGTTTTATGATATCGTAGTGCTAAAATACATGTATCTTCGGAAATCTGTAGCCTGGATACGACATTGCCTGTTTGGGTTTATTTTTTACTACAATCTCCCCTCAGGTATTTTAGGCTAGCTAGCTACAGCTCTGCAATAATTTTTTGGTTTTTGACATTTGATCCCTTAAAGACTTCTGTGACTTACACTAACTACAGCGCCATCTTCTGTGAGGACAAGGTATCCCAGAGAATCAGGAATCCGCTCCAACCCTTGTGCGGCCATTTATAACTGAAATACAATAAAAGTATACAGTAGTGATGTTTTCCCCTGCCGAGTCAGCTGTGAAAAACTGGTGTCAAGTATGGGTTTTTCAAACACTTGGGAAGTTTCAATAAATAACACTTTTCCATCACAGCACACAAATGTAAGGTACATGTCACATTCATAAGAATACAAATAAAGCAGATGGCACATCAAATGCAGATACAGACCATGCAATACTGTATTAATTTACTAGGGTTTTTAAATGATGGTAGTACTATAGTTCTTCCCACGGGGAATATCTTTTCTCATACTATGGAATTTACTACAAGTTATTTATTTCACAGCCAATTGTTTTCTAAATTGCACACAAAACTAGTATTTTTTTGTATTTTTTTTAAACACTATTTTTTTCTCACATCAAACCAAACTGAAATTATTTACAACAAAAAACAACAACCGATCTTTATAGGAGGATGGGACAATTAATTATAGGTCATTTATTTAAATACTTTAATATTATTAATATAATTGCAATGTTTACAAAAGGAACTTTTAGACCCACTTTACATTACCAAGTAATGTGATTCTGTGCATGATTTATGATAATCGTGTGCATTTCGCACCTGGAAATGTCCTTTTCTATATCCATTTTAACAAGCTTATTACCATAAATTTGTTTATGTTTTTGAAGCTACTTTTAAACTATTAGTAAATACTTCATGTATTGACATCACCAAACTGAACAATTTGTATGTATATTTCCTAATTTTGTGGTGGGGGTGGGGTCAATAATTCCCCTTACTCAGTTACCGTCTTGGAATTGGATTAAAAACAAAACTAAACTATCACTTAGAAACCCCATTTAATAATTTAGCTTGAGTAACTTGTTATACTTATTATAAATGTTATACCAGTTGAGCAATTAAATCTACTGTCAGCCCACGATATGAAGCTGTCGAACCAGAACGCAGTGTCACTGAATCTGAACCAAAAAAAAAAGCTTCTGCTACAGTTTTGTCACATGCCATGGATAGATTAATTCAAGTCTCATTTCCGCGAGACGTGAATCTTTAAATATCAAATTTAAATTGATATGAAAGACAAAAAGTAGTGGAAGTGAAATATATTTATTTACATTGTTCCTATGATGATTAATAACATAAACAAACTTATAAACTACTGAGAATTTAGCAATAAAACGCCTACTAATTTCAATGTCACGTGATAATAAAACGAGATTCAAGATGGAGGCAAAAGACACTTCCTACTTTTTACTTCTTGTTTGTATTTGATATTTCGTGTTTATTATTTTGCATTTTAACTTACACCCCTAAAAGCATTATGCCAACTGGTATGAAGTTCGTGCAGGTTAATAACCTGCATGATTTACCTACTTATCAGGTATGGAAATAATTATTTTTGTGTCGAGTTGTTATTTCTTAATTTTAGCCTACAGTCTACACTCAGTAACAGTCAGTTACAGTAACACTGCATAGGGTTTTGGCTGTCATATTTTGACCGTCCAAAGTAAACGTGATTGTTGTTGGTAGTCAAAGTTAATAGAGTAGAGACATAGTGTGCTGCTAATGCTGCTTTATTTTAACATAATAACATTAAAGGTGCTATTTCATAAGACTGAGTACAAACTTGTGCAATATTTCGCTATTTTTGTATTTGTTTACAAGAAATAAATAAATACAAATTAATCGATTCTATGTATAATAATTGCAAAAATAACTTGGGAATATAGAAATAGTAATTTGCTTATACAGTCCTCTCAGAATTGAAAATGTGCGAGACCCATTTATCGGTTGTCAAGACTTCCGAATGTGCCAGCATTCAGTTCATTCATGATTCAGGTGGTATAATTAATATTTGTTAGAATTAGGATGAAGTTAGGGTTAGTTATATACAATACCTTTTTAAACATTTTGTTCTGTAAAAGCTTATATTTCGTAATTCAGTATCACTATGTTTTGCCTTTGAAAAATTAGACATTTTGACTATTCTATGTTAAATGTCCTCCACAAGGGTGCATTTGGTAGAAATATAGCACAGAAGACACAATAAGGCATTATGAGACTAAAGGTTCTGTAGATGCTCAGTTTATTCTGTCAAAATACACCCTATGAGATTTATAAGTATTAAAATGCCATCTCACTTGCTGATCCACTGCGTGGCCGAATGGTTACAGTGCTTGGCTACAGTCCCGATGGTTTGGAGTTCGAATCCAGACCCTAGCACTACGTCGTTTGTAGTGTTTAATGCAATATCCACTTGATATTGTTAATCCAATACCCCAAAGGGTGGATACAGACAGAAATCATTCCCCACAAAAATCTGGCAAGTTGACTGAATACAGCTGTCAGAGACAGATGAATTGCACAAAGACAGAAAATTTGTCGACAACATCAATGAGAATGTTTGTTTCAACTGAATCTTGATTACAGACTCAGTCTCATTTGGTCTTAGATCACAGTTATCTTCCCATATTGTTGTTGGAAATCCAGAAATTTGTGCGTGCAAGTAGTCTGCTGTTTGACTGTGATTATTTTATGGCAGACAGCTTTGAAGTGGCAACTATTTGACTCAAGTTGACGGGAGAGCATATAGTTTGTAAACATGTGTAACTTCTTGACATTGAAGACTTGTTTGTGGTAATTCCGGCCCATGCAAAAGTAGTGCTTTTTGTGTAAAATGGGTGTACTCTGGCCAAGTTTACTGGGTGTGTTTGTTTAAACCAGTATCCTGGGAGAAAGAGCTGGACAACAGGGTATGTTTCCTCCATGCAGGCAAAGGTACATAAAAAAAATCCACGGGTCTGCTGATATTAATAAAAATGTTATAGCCACTAACGCTATATAGAAACATATAGCGTAATTAATTATGGTCTGTGGCCATTATACATGAGGACTCAATCTTTATAATTCAATTGTTGTGACCAAAACAAATCCTATACAAAGAAGGAGGGAATATTTTATTTAACCACACACTCAACGCATGATTTTAATTACTGTTATATGGCATCAGACATATGCTTAAAAAAAACATGGATAATGAGAGAGGAAACCTGCCGCCGCTATGTAATGGGCTACTCTTTCTGATAATTAGCAGCAAGGGATCTTTTGTATGCAGCATCTCACAGACAGGATAGTACATATCACAGCCTTTGTTACACCAGTTGTGGAGCACTGGCAATAATGAGAAATAGTCCAATTTGCTCACTGACAGGAATTGATCCTAGATTGCTTATCAAGCGAGCACTTTACAACTGAGCTATCCCCCCACCCCAAATCCTACACTGTAGATGACCTATGTGACAGAACCTGCTACACACATTTCTGTTAACATATGTACACCATGAATATATAAAAACTACCATCCTACATTTTTAAACTAAATCAGAAAATATTGGGTTTGCTGTTAGTTTCAGACATATATAGCAAGAAGAAATGGAGAGGTCGGGCACAAAATGCGATATAAACCATTTCCTTTCTTTTTTTAGTTAAAGCCATTATTGTATGTCAGTAAGGGCTCATCGTGATTTGTCGCAAAATGTGATTGATCCTTATGAAATTGTATTGGGTAAATCCCGTTTTTTTCATCAAAACGCGATATACGCCAATTAAAAAAGTAATTTTCACTGAAAATGAAAAATGGATATATCGCGTTTTGCGCCTAAACTCTTCAAATGATCTTACTATGTTTACTGAAGTTTACTTTATTTGCTAATTCACTTTTTTTTTTTTTTTACCCCCCCCCCTTTCTGTTTTTTCAGAAACGTTTGCGTCATCTGCGATGTTTAGCAGTAAGAAACCTATCCTGTGGAAGTTACCATGGCAAAGAGACTACCAGGATGCAGACTTATTTTACACTGCACAAGGATAACTTCACTAAGGGTATGAATTACTAATAAATGCATAAGCAGGGGATAATCTTCATTGGCATCGTATCATAAATAACTGTACTACTTTTCTTGTTCCAGATTCTACAATTCCAAAAGGCACAGTTTAAAATATCAGTATCCAAAGTTGGTTTTCTGTGAATGTAGTTTCAAAATTAAAAACATTATACTCGAATAATAAAATCTCTCATATCATTTTGATGAGACCAATCAGTTAATAACTCCTAAATGCAACTTGATGAGGAAACTATATTTGCAAAATAAAATAATTTTATAATGGATATTTGTACTATTAAATAAATTTTGTAATTTCATTGTATGGTGTTGGATAAGTGTATAAAGGTTAGGCAGAGTATCTTTATTGTTTGTTTGACATCAAATAGGGTCGAGACGTAGCCCAGTAGTAAAGCGCTCACTTGATGCGCAGTCGGTTTGGCATCAATCCCCGTCAGTGGGCCCATTGGGCTATTTCTCACTCCAGCCAGTGCACCACGAATGGTACATCAAAGGTCGTGTTATCCTGTCTATGGGATGGTGCATATAAAAGATCCTCGCTGCTAATTGAAAATAGTATTCCACGAAGTGACAACAGCAGGTTTCCTCTCAATATCTGTGTGGTCCTGTGTAATACCTGTAAAAAATTTAATTAATGATACTGTCATGTAATGTTATTGAACTGAAAAGATAAAGATAAAGTTTTTGTTTTCAGAGCACATTGATTTATTTATCATTGACTATTGGATGTCAAACATTTGGTAATTCTGACATATAGTCTTAGAGAGGAAACCTGCTACATTTCGCCAAATTATCTTTAAAAAATGCAAAATGTGTTATATTCCATTAAAATACCAGTTATTGTACATGAAATGTTTTCCCGCCAAATTAAAATAAAATTTGCAATCGTTCTTAAAATTTGCTAGTCCTGGTTCTTTTATACTCACCATCTTACAGATAGGGTAGCACATACCACGGCCTTTGATATACCAATCGGAGTGCATTGACTGGAAAGAAAAATAGCACAATGGGTCCACTGGCATTGATGGATCAAAGACCGACCGTGTATGAAGCGAGCGCTTTACCTCTTGGCTATGGCCGTCTCCCTGAGCTGAAAAGCTTATGTTTGCCTGATATATTTTTATGTTTATTTTACAGCATTCTACACAAGTGAGAAAATCACAGGATCTGTGGTATGTACATTGTGTGTAGCTCATCCGTAATGTTTTTTGTCCTACATCAGGTGTTGTGTTAGGGGATTTAAAAAAAAAATTCTTCAGAATCCCACTGAAATCATGAAAAAGATCAAATCTAGATATTTCGAGATTTCACATGATCTCATAATTATACATTTCCGACTGAAAATCTAGGATTTGTGGAAGCATAGAATCTTGCCGACTGAAAATCTAAGACTTGTGGAAGCATAGAATCTTTGCGACTCAAAATCTAGGCCTTGTGGAAGCATAGAATCTTGGAGACTCAAAATCTAGGACTTGTGGAAGCATAGAATCCTGCAGGAATTGCAACCTGGGCCTATATTTTCAAAACTATATTAAAGTTACGAAGTATAAAACCATTGTAAGCTATGACGTCACTATGGCATGTGCTGTAGTGACGTCATAGCCTAGGAATACGATGAATTTACAATTTCGTAGCACTAAGATAGCTTCGAAAATATGGGCCCTGGACGTATAAATGATGACATTTATTTTGTATGGGATAATAATCAAAGAATATTTGAATGTGTACACGTATTTCACAGTCACTAAATATATCAGCCTTTTAGATTCTGATGAAAGTGTTCCAGCATTTGATTATATAGTCATATATTTTAACATTTTCATCAAAATATATATGAAAGGTACATACATTTACATATATTGGCTGTTATATAAATTTGTGGGAAGTGCATGTAATATATTATTTGCTGCTACATTTTCATATAATTGGTATAACTTACACATATGTTTCAACGATTTTCTTTTCTTACTGTAGACCAGTTGTGATATGCTATACTTAACTTAATTAATAACACTAACAGTTGTAGTTTAAAATGTGTTGATATGTCATAAAAAATAACTTGATGTTAAATTTGTAGCCACTTCCTCCAAATATTGGTTTAGGCTTGCTAAGATGTTTTTTTTTTTTTTTTTTTTTTTTTTTAGAATCCGACCTGGAAAAGTTTCAACATCAGTCAGTATGAGAAAGACATTGATACGAAATCAACATGTATCCTTTATTTTTACGACTGAAGTCGAATGTAGCTCTGTGTTAGAATGCTCACCTTTGAATGTTGTAAACATTTCCTCATCCACCAGCAGATATGTAAATACCGCCATGCTGACCAGATTTTGCTGGTCAACATAACCAAGGGCTGGGAGATTGTTTTACTCTTGTCCCGACCACATTTTGCTGGTCAACATAACCAAGGGCTGGGAGATTGTTTTACTATTGTCCCGACCACATTTTGCTGGTCAACATAACCAAGGGCTGGGAGATTGTTTTACTCTTGTCCAGACCACATTTTGCTGGTCAACATAACCAAGGGCTGGGAGATTGTTTTACTATTGTCCCGACCACATTTTGCTGGTAACCATAACCAAGGGCTGGGAGATTGTTTTACTATTGTCCCGACCACATTTTGCTGGTAACCATAACCAAGGGCTGGGAGATTGTTTTACTCTTGTCCCGACCACATTTTGCTGGTCAACATAACCAACGGCTGGGAGATTGTTTTACTATTGTCCCGACCACATTTTGCTGGTCAACATAACCAAGGGCTGGGAGATTGTTTTACTATTGTCCCGACCACATTTTGCTGGTCAACATAACCAAGGGCTGGGAGATTGTTTTACTATTGTCCAGACCACATTTTGCTGGTCAACATAACCAAGGGCTGGGAGATTGTTTTACTCTTGTCCAGACCACATTTTGCTGGTCAACATAACCAAGGGCTGGGAGATTGTTTTACTCTTGTCCAGACCACATTTTGCTGGTCAACATAACCAAGGGCTGGGAGATTGTTTTACTATTGTCCCGACCACATTTTGCTGGTAACCATAACCAAGGGCTGGGAGATTGTTTTACTATTGTCCAGACCACATTTTGCTGGTAACCATAACCAAGGGCTGGGAGATTGTTTTACTATTGTCCAGACCACATTTTGCTGGTAACCATAACCAAGGGCTGGGAGATTGTTTTACTATTGTCCAGACCACATTTTGCTGGTCAACATAACCAAGGGCTGGGAGATTGTTTTACTCTTGTCCCGACCACATTTTGCTGGTCAACATAACCAAGGGCTGGGAGATTGTTTTACTATTGTCCCGACCACATTTTGCTGGTCAACATAACCAAGGGCTGGGAGATTGTTTTACTATTGTCCCGACCACATTTTGCTGGTAACCATAACCAAGGGCTGGGAGATTGTTTTACTATTGTCCCGACCACATTTTGCTGGTCAACATAACCAAGGGCTGGGAGATTGTTTTACTATTGTCCCGACCACATTTTGCTGGTCAACATAATCAAGGGCTGGGAGATTGTTTTACTATTGTCCCGACCACATTTTGCTGGTCAACATAACCAAGGGCTGGGAGATTGTTTTACTATTGTCCCGACCACATTTTGCTGGTAACCATAACCAAGGGCTGGGAGATTGTTTTACTATTGTCCCGACCACATTTTGCTGGTAACCATAACCAACGGCTGGGAGATTGTTTTACTATTGTCCCGACCACATTTTGCTGGTCAACATAACCAAGGGCTGGGAGATTGTTTTACTATTGTCCCGACCACATTTTGCTGGTCAACATAATCAAGGGCTGGGAGATTGTTTTACTATTGTCCCGACCACATTTTGCTGGTCAACATAACCAAGGGCTGGGAGATTGTTTTACTATTGTCCCGACCACATTTTGCTGGTCAACATAACCAAGGGCTGGGAGATTGTTTTACTATTGTCCCGACCACATTTTGCTGGTAACCATAACCAAGGGCTGGGAGATTGTTTTACTATTGTCCCGACCACATTTTGCTGGTAACCATAACCAACGGCTGGGAGATTGTTTTACTATTGTCCCGACCACATTTTGCTGGTCAACATAACCAAGGGCTGGGAGATTGTTTTACTATTGTCCCGACCACATTTTGCTGGTCAACATAATCAAGGGCTGGGAGATTGTTTTACTATTGTCCCGACCACATTTTGCTGGTCAACATAACCAAGGACTGGGAGATTGTTTTACTATTGTCCCGACCACATTTTGCTGGTCAACATAACCAAGGGCTGGGAGATTGTTTTACTATTGTCCCGACCACATTTTGCTGGTCAACATAATCAAGGGCTGGGAGATTGTTTTACTATTGTCCCGACCACATTTTGCTGGTCAACATAATCAAGGGCTGGGAGATTGTTTTACTATTGTCCAGACCACATTTTGCTGGTCAACATAACCAAGGGCTGGGAGATTGTTTTACTATTGTCCAGACCACATTTTGCTGGTCAACATAACCAAGGGCTGGGAGATTGTTTTACTATTGTCCCGATCACATTTTGCTGGTCAACATAACCAAGGGCTGGGAGATTGTTTTACTATTGTCCCGACCACATTTTGCTGGTCAACATAACCAAGGGCTGGGAGATTGTTTTACTCTTGTCCCGACCACATTTTGCTGGTCAACATAACCAAGGGCTGGGAGATTGTTTTACTCTTGTCCCGACCACATTTTGCTGGTCAACATAACCAAGGGCTGGGAGATTGTTTTACTATTGTCCCGACCACATTTTGCTGGTCAACATAACCAAGGGCTGGGAGATTGTTTTACTATTGTCCCGACCACATTTTGCTGGTCAACATAACCAAGGGCTGGGAGATTGTTTTACTATTGTCCCGACCACATTTTGCTGGTCAACATAACCAAGGGCTGGGAGATTGTTTTACTATTGTCCCGACCACATTTTGCTGGTCAACATAACCAAGGGCTGGGAGATTGTTTTACTATTGTCCCGACCACATTTTGCTGGTCAACATAACCAAGGGCTGGGAGATTGTTTTACTATTGTCCCGACCACATTTTGCTGGTCAACATAACCAAGGGCTGGGAGATTGTTTTTGCTGGTCAACATAACCAAGGGCTGGGAGATTGTTTTACTATTGTCCCGACCACATTTTGCTGGTCAACATAACCAAGGGCTGGGAGATTGTTTTATTCTTGTCCCGACCACATTTTGCTGGTCAATATAACCAAGGGCTGGGAGATTGTTTTTCTGTCGTCCCGTCAGTCCAGCAGTTATTTTACTTTTATATTCGCACATTGGTTCCAGTCAATCATGTTTGGCATGGCAGGTTTTTAGGCCCTCAGATTTCACAGAAACAATCGTTTCCGGTGTCATGTCGGTAAAATCATGGAACCGAAATTTCATTTTCCATGATCATTATAATCAAGTATGACAAGTGTGTGTATGTATATCTATATACATGTATATCTATCTATATATCTATCTATATATATATATATTATTTTTAAAAACAATCACAAAGCACAGAACTGAAAAAGTGTTTCCCATCAAAGTTGAAATCCTGTGGGATGGGTTTTGATTCGGGCTGGCAGAATTTGAAACTTACCAGATGGTAGCTTGCTTCTGAAGCGTTTGCCATGACTGGACAAATAAAGGTTATATACATTTACTCCACAAAAATGTGATGGGGGCATAGAATCAATCCTACTGTGGGACCATTGGATTATTTCCTAATTCAGTCAGTTAAAGGGTATTGGTATGTGCTGTCCTGTCTGTGGGAAAGAGTATATAAAAGACTCCATGTAGTCGAAGAGTGTTGTGTGATACAACAGCTTGCTGTGAATGTGTATGTTAAAACCTATGACCTGAACTGACCTGACCTGAATTGTGAAATGTTTGAATATGTAAAGCTTTGCTCTCACTTTATTTTTGGTGTAGTTTTCCTGAATGTCTTCAGTTATAGTCCTGCGGATCTGGGTAGGCGAGGATGTGGCCTTTAAACTGCTCATAGAACTTCAAGTCCACCTCACAGGACTTGTCTTCTTTGCTGAGAAGGTGGGTCACAACATAACTTTTTTGATAGTGCCTACTTGATACTATAATCCCTGTTGAGTGTTGTCAGCCAACATTCTAAAGTATTTTGTTTTTAATACTGTATATTAGGGAGCTCTATCAGATAGTGGAAATGGAGCTCTATCATATAATCGGTTATACCAGTTATTAGCATACATTTGACATGCAATTAAGTGGATTTGACTGTATATTAACTTGGCCTCTAATCAGAAAGAAGAACGATGATGACAAATCAACATATTTCGGTATCTTAGTTCTGGTGGAAGATTATAGCTGATTGGCTGTTGGGATGGTCAGAAGTCAGTTTAAGTATTTCTGAAAGAAAACAAAGAAAGGACTCAAAATGTTTTTCAACTTTGCTGCAAGATGAGTGACTTATACAAATTGCTCTGAAGCTTGTTCTTTTTTTTTTTGCTACATACAATTAACATCATCTTTTCCCCCCCTTTTTTTCAGTTACAAAAACAAAAGTCTTGAAAAAAATACCTGTCAACAGACCCACTATTAAAATACCTAAAACTAGTGTTTGTCCAGACCAAAAACAAATCATTGTTATTATTCATAACATGTTTTATGCCTAATTTCCAGGGACATAATTTAGCTTGCCTGTTTTTCTGGGGTTTTTTTTTTTCAGTAGGCCATATTTCTTGCTGAGTCTGTAGTTTTTCTCCCTGTTTCATCCAGTGCTCCAAGTCTGGTATATTCAAGGTTGTGGTAGGTGAGAAATCACATATAAAAGATCCCTTGTGTTTTATTTGCTTTTTCCTCCTCTCATAGTTCAGATCAGTTGGCAATACCAAGGTTGGGTAGTCTTGGTTTATTGTCTTACAGAAAAACCCCAGACAAATACTGTCACAGGTTTCTAAATTTAAGTTCTATTCAAACTATACATACATGTACATGTATATACTGATTGTTGTTATATGAGAAGAAGAAAAAAGATCCTTTGCTGGGGTTTTTTTGTGGGAATAGCCTGTGTGGTAGCAAAGGGTGTATTCTGTCACTGTTTCAACCACATGTCGAAATAACCACGTATTAGACACTAAGTTATTTTTTAAAATGTGCCGAGGTGTTATTTAACAGTTATAATTGGGAATAATTTGGATAGTTTCATATATGGCAACAATGAATGTCAATACACAGCCACGGTAGCTTGAATTTTTTTTTATGCTTATAAAATAACGATTTCCCAGGAGAATTTTTTTTCCCGCGTGAGACTTGATCAAATACCAGGAGTCTTCCCTCGGAATCTGGGAGGGTTGAGAGGTCTGCAGTTATTGCCTTCTGACACTGAAATATTTTTTGTTACAGCTTCAACAAGGTGGAGTGAAGTATACCCCAAACACTGTGATATTTGGAATGTTTGATAAATACTTCATCGCTCCCGAGTTACCCAACCAGGGACAGGCCACTGCATTGCAGGTATTCACCCTAACCTTTATATTCGACAGGTTTTCACTTTCTACAACTATTCTTTTATTACATATTTATAAGGATGTAGTTTTTAACTGGTCTCAGCTTTTTGGTTTTGTATATGAATTAATTTCCACAAAGTAGAAAAAATTGGATTGGAATTATTAAAGCATAGTAGAGAGTTTTAATATCTTTAGGACCATGAGAGGGTTTATTTTTAAATGGATATGTTTATTAAAATAATAGCATTTAGGTTATAAAATCCACTAGCCATGGGATCAGTTATTTAAAACATTTACTAGCCCTACTTTACTTTAAGTTAATACAATTTTGCTAAATAATAGTAATAATCAAATATGTCACCCAAAGAAGGAGATAGAGCTTAAAAACACTTAACATTGGGGGGTTGGGGTGGGGGCATTATATTCTGATAATTCATATTTACAAAATAGACTTACAGGGGAGCAGAAAGTACTTTCCCGCTGGCCAAATGCGAGTAAAAATTCTGACGGACGAGTTAAAAAATGCAACTACCAGTCCAATGGGTGATCTGTCATTTTGATTTTGTTTGCCGCGTGATGTTGATCACTTACCAGGTGTTCATAATAATGTTTTGTCAATATATCTATAGATATAATTTGAAGTGAAGACACTGTGTATTATAATATTATTAATAATATATTATTCTATAGACTGGCGGACTAGTAGAAATTATTGCCGGCTAGTAAATTTTAGTTGGTTCTGGTCCAGCAGGCTAGTGAAATATTTTCCTTTTTTTGCATTCCTGGACTTAACTGTAACATTTGACCCTCCCCCAAAAATCACTTGACATCTGGCATGGCAATGTAGTTATTTACTAGTCCAACATTAAATATCACTAGCGATGGGAGTGGGGATACCATGATCTAGAAGCCCTGGGTTTGAACTGCTTTACTTATTTGCATTGCTTTTCTAGGTGGGAAGTTCTGTGGGATTGATTGTTCTTGCAATTTTCATATGCTTGATAATATATGCCTTTATTACCCATATGGTTAAAAATATCTTGGTACATATCAAAGTGATATTTCCCACTGGGACGTTAACACTTTGATGTCACATGATGATGTCATCGATTGGTTTACTACAACTTTACATGAAGGTAAAAAAAATGAGTTGAGTGATTGATTATGGGTAATAAATAGGATATTAAACTCGCAACCATTTCACATCATGTATATGTCCCTCGTGAAATAATGTTCATTGTCACTCATTAAAGCTTGTGACAACTGAATATTATTCCACTTGGGATATAAACATGATACGAAATGGAAGCTTGTTTAATATTCTATAAATATGTTTTATGACCACATATTTGACACATAATCAAGTATATGGAGTATAGCTGTGGTTTATGTCAATAAAGGAGAACTTGTATTTTTCAGAAACTAAAGACCGAAGAAGACCTTAATCCACCAAAGAACAGCTTCGTTCTCAAATGCGATCAGTGCGCTGTGAGAAATTCATACTCGACAAGCTCTTTGTCACGGTAATACAGTCAAACCTGCTCTAGTGGCCACCTGTATTAAGATGCCATATTTTGATATTCCAAAATACTCATATATACCACGCCAAAACCATTTAACAATTTAGTACTACTACATATAGCTTATGGAATAAGAACCGTATGTTTTAGCATGACACTATATATATATAGTACACGGATACAAACTTCTAGGCAAGACAAACCTAGTATATAGAGGAATGAATGAATGTTTAACAACACCCCAGCACAAAAACTACATCGGCTATTGGGTGTCAAACTATGGTAATGCAAACAAATAAGGTGATGATCAACATCAATTTAAAAATTCAAAATTTAAATAAAAACAGTGTAAAGAACTGTACAAAAATACAAATATCACAGATAGATACAGACTTTTACTCAAAACTTCAATTTGTGCTGTATTGGCCATTCTCGAAGAGAATGTTACACCCCTGCACCACGGTGAGGTTACAGCACGTGCAGGGGTCGTATATAGAGGATTCGTCACAAGTGTTTTTTAACATGGAAAATATCAACCAAGTGTTAATGAGTATTTGTCATTTCAACTTATTTTCCTACTTACATCCAGTTAAGGTTCAAGCACGCTGTCCTGGCCACATACCTCGACTATCTGGGCTGTCTGTCCAGGCCAGTGGGTTAGTTGTTAGTGAGAGAGAAGAGGGTGTAGTGGCCTCACACCTACCACTTGAGCCCTTAGGAACTCGCTCTGAAGCCTAATTTGCAAAGCTCTCCTAGGCTCTGCTAGACAACAAAGCATCCTCTTTGCAAGTCTTTTAGCATTGCACTGCGACATCGCAAAGTTGAAAGAGTTTAGTGAATTAGGCCCCTGGTTTGGAGCCGGTACCGGGCTGCGAACTCTGTACCTACCAGCCTGTAGTCCGATGGCTTAACCGCAGGGCCACCGAGGCCGGTACAAGATTGATATTTTTCATGTTTAAAACGAAGAGTAGTGAATTCTATTTTTCCCATAACACATCTAAAATAACATTTTAATTTGATGTTTGGTATATCACAGTACTAAAGTTGCCTCCATCGGTAATATGACATCATTGCTATTGGCACAAAATTATTTATCGCTCAGATATACAGGATTTGTTTTGGCTTTGAAACAAATTACCTATTGACTGCAAAATATATTAACCCAGTTCATAATGGTAAATACCAAATGGGTTTATGACATGGATATATTATTATGCGTCTGGGCTAGCTCTGGGTGAGCAAAGATGTTCGCCAAATTGTCTATTAAACTCGACTGTTATTTTCTAAATTAATGTCAATCATTACGTGAAGACCGGCCTCGGTGGCGTCGTGGTTAAGCCATCGGTCTAAAGGCTGGTAGGTACTGGGTTCGGATCCCAGTCGAGGCATGGGTTTTTAATCCAGATACCGACTCCAAACCCTGAGTGAGTGCTCCGCAAGGCTCAATGGTTAGGTGTAAACCACTTGCACCAACCAGTGATCCATAACTGGTTGAACAAAGGCCATGGTTTATGCTATCCTGCCTGTGGGAAGCGCAAATAAAAGATCCCTTGCTGCTAATCGGAAAGATTAGTCCATGTAGTAGCGACAGCAGGTTTCCCCTCAAAATCTGTGTGGTCCTTAATCATATGTCTGACGCCATATAACCATAAATAAAATGTGTTGAGTGCGTCGTTAAATAAAACATTTCTTTCTTTCATTATGTGAAATTATTTTGCCAAATCAAAATAAAATTCACCAACTGCTTTCAAAAATTTGCAATTGGCAAAGTTGGCAAGTGTCAGAGTTAGACCAGAGTGTTAAGTTGTAGAATAATTTATTTTTTAAAGAAATTTTACATTTCCAATTTTTTTTAGGAAACACAAAATATTAATTTGACCTTTCTTCAATATTTAAGTATACTGACTGACAGACAAATAAAAAAAGCTTAAAAGATACCAAGTCAAACATATGGGGTTGAATTTACGAAGCCTGTTATTCTTAAATGCACATGCTTAAGCATTGTAAGTGTATGTAGTTACACGTGTGTGTGAGTCTAAAACAGGCTTAAGCATTGTAAGTGTATGTAGTTACACATGTGTGTGAGTCTAAAACAGGCTTAAGCATTGTAAGTGTATGTAGTTACACGTGTGTGTGAGTCTAAAACAGGCTTAAGCATTGTCAGTGTATGTAGTTACATGTGTGTGTGAGTCTAAAACAGGCTTAAGCATTGTAAGTGTATGTAGTTACATGTGTGTGTGAGTCTAAAACAGGCTTAAGCATTGTAAGTGTATGTAGTTACACGTGTGTGTGAGTCTAAAACAGGCTTTTGTAAATTCTGCCCATGATGTCTTAACTGCATTATTTTCTATTTTCTAGTATATGATTCAGTCTTCTGAATTAAAAAGTTACATTTTTATTTGTTCTGTTTACTTAAGAATTCACACCATCCTGAAAGCTACGAAGCAGACACAAGCCTCAGTTAACAGAGTGCATTGCTCAATTGAAGACTGTCTGCTTTCATCGCAGGAAATCACACAAAAGGTATCTTATTACAGGCCCTCAGATTTCATGGAAACGATTAGTAAAATCACGGAACCAAAATTTTGTTTCCCATGATTATTATATTGAGTACAACTATTCAACAAAAATAATATATATATATATATATGTATATAATATTTTTAAAAACCATTTCCGATGGGTTCCCATGATGACAAGGCACAGAACCGAAAAATTGTTTACCATGAAATTTGAAATCCTGTGGCCTGTTATTAGTCCTTTCGATTTTCATACTTATGTAAAATGTAGTTCAAGCACACAGTCTTGGGCACAGACCTCAGCTATCTGGACTGTGCTTTGGTCTTGATGGATCCATTCTCTGAATGGGGTTTTCTCACGAAATAAAAACAAGCAGACTGTCAAAAAGAAATAAAATTTCAGTTTATTTTCAGTTCAACTTATTTTCATGCTTATATCCAATTAAGTTTCAAACACGCTGTCGTAGGCACACACCACAGCTATCTGGGCTGTCTGTCCAGGACAGTGGGTTAGTTGTTGTTAGTTGTTAGTGAGAGAGAAGAGGGTGTAGTGGTCTTACACCAACCCATTGAGTCATTAAAACTCGCTCTGGCTGGGAGCCAGTACTGAGTTATCTGATGGCTTAACTATATGATGCCACCGAGGCCAGTAAATAAAAGAAATCAGGACTAAATATCTCTCTTAAACACTAAATTTTTTCATTTAAAGAGAGGCAATGACCATAGCAAAAGTTTTGTTGTGCCTATGATTTGTACATAACAGTGCTGCTTTCAAATCTAAAGGCCAGATATTTTCTAATCTTGGTGTTTATCTGTTATCTGCATAGGATGAGGTTTGTAGCTTTTTGTTGTTTTGGGGTGTGTGTTTTTTAACAATAAATACTTTGTATATTAATTTAATGTTTAATTATTGAAAATCTATTATTGGTGATTGGAAGTCTTTTTTTTCTGTTTCTTTTTACTTGTTGAAAGCCTTACTCCTTTGTGATGGAATGCTATGCATTGTATGCAGCAAACTTTCTTTGGAATTTGATACATTAACCTGACTTCTCACCAAATGAACCCATCACACCACTGCCACACCTACCCACCCCATGTCCATGGACTGGTCCACACATCCCATTAGCCAATCAAATGATTATAATCTTCAATTTTTTTGTTTCTAGGGGTAAAATTCTTCTGGTCACTACCTCTTTCTCAGTTTGCCTTTGCACTCACAGTCCAGACACCATTGCTGTTGCTTCCATTTTCTTCAGTTAGCTTTAATACAAACTAAAGGATTTTGATTCTTGCAAAATTGTGTTAAACAGGCCCTCTGATTTCATAGAAAAGATAGTTTGCAATACTGTGTCCGTAGGGTGTCGATAAAATCACGGAACTAAAATTAATTTCCCATGATTATTATATTGTGCACAACTATATATATATAAAAAAATTTTTAAAAACAAGGCACAGAATCGATGAAATTTGAAATCGTATGGTCTGTTAAAATTTGTTGAAGGGTATGATTTGAAAATAAAACCTATAATCTCTGTTTTCTGTATTTTCCATGTTTTTATTGGTGTATTCTGCATTCCATCTTTCTGTAGCCATCGTATCAGTAACCCAGATGGATTAATCATTACTTTCTGTATGTACACACTTTTGTTTTGTTGAAAAGACACTAAAATCCCGAAAGAGGAAATCCAATCCCTAGCAGTTAAGAAATGTCTACCATTAAAAACATTACGTGGAAAAAAAATCCTGTTGGTGGGCTCATTAGGCTATTTCTTTTTCCAGCCAGTGCTCCACAACTGGTGTAACAAAGGCTGTCGTATGTACTATCCTGTCTGTGGGATGGTGCACATAAAAGATCCCTTGCTGCTAATCGAAAAGAGTAGCCCATGAAGTGACGACAGCGGGTTTCCTCTCTCAATATCTGTGTGGTTCTTAAACATATGTCCAATGCCATAAAACCGTAAATAAAATGTGTTGAGTATGTCGTTAAATAAAAAATGCCCTGCCTTCTGACATGGGTTACAAGGCACAATGCTTAGTTCAGTAACCAAGAACTGCATGTACAGAGTTCTATATTACTACACTTTTAGCAGGAACCATTCTGTTTTCAAAATTTTTAGGAGCAACAGGCACATGTAGGAATTTTAGTTGGTGAGGGGTGAAGTCAACTGTAGGATCCAAAGTTTATTGTTTGGAGTAGAGTCGTGCTCCCCAAGAAAATATATTGAGAAAAACAAATTTTGCATGAGCAGGGAGGGGTTTTGTCCCTCGAAACCCACCCCCTGCACATGCCAGATTTGAAGATTGATTAGCCACTGTTTTTTATACATTTCCAGGGATGTACGAGCTACGCGTAAATGCACTTTTCCATTTCCTCTAAAAAAAACCAAAAAAACATAATATTCAATACTTTTGACCACACAAGGTTCATTTGCATGTTTTCACGGTTTCAAGTTTATGATGTGTGCCTTATATTATAAGTTATAACCAGTTTAGATTTGTCAGCATTTAATGCAATTTTTGGCAGGTCCAGGGGTTGCAAACAACAATTTTCCTTCAGAGACCCTTGAGTGGCCCCTGGACACTGGCCACAGTAAGCTTTTTTGTTCCAGCCCCTCTCACATCTCTGCGTTTTGCGATCTTTGAATCTTGTGTAGGGAATCATGAGGCTAGACTGAACAAATTGTTTGCTGTTTTAAAGGTTTATGCATAATTTGATTGTTTATCCTCTAACGTGTTTTAGCTACGCGAGCGTGAACAACTCCTGATGAAGGTTGGACAACTCCGGCAGGAATTGCGATGGCAGTCGATGAAGCGCCAGTGTGAAAGTGACACCGTCGGAAGAATTCATGCTTCCAATAACAAAAGAGGTAAAAACAAACCAGTAGTAATGCTGAACTGTTTATCTGAAAAAATATGTATTACCGAGGTTAATATTAATTATAAATTATTGGTAAAGATGTTCCAATGATTGATCATAATTGAAAGTTGATCGGTTGGTGAAAACCAATTATAATTGATGATTGATGATAAAATTCCTACTGTTCTGATGCCCATCACTAATTGTTTATCCCAAAAGAAGCAAATTAATTATGAATTGTTGATTTCATGGAATATCGCAGACTACAGTTTTCATTTATGACCTATCCATGGAATATTAGGAAAATAAAGAAACAAAAGAAAGAAATATTTGTTTAACGACATCTCACACATTTTAGACTTGCCATTTGGTGTCTTAACATTATAGTTATTTCAATAATTAGTCAAGATAGATTGAGAAGAAACCTGCTGCCACCACACAGGTTATGCCTACAAAAAAGCAGTAAGTGATTTTGTTTGTGTGCACTTTACCATAGACAGGACAGTACATACTACAACCTTTGATGCAACAGTGGGATGTGGGAAAATCCATTGATGATGATAAATCATGTGACCCACTGCATATCAAGTGAGCACTCTATCCACTGGGCTTCATTCTCTATCACCGGCCTCGGTGGTGTCGTGGTTAGGCTATCGGTCTACAGGCTGGTAGGTACTTGGTTCGGATCCCAGTTGAGGCATGGGATTTTTAATCCAGATACCGACTCCAAACCCTGAGTGAGTGCTCCACAAGGCTCAATGGGTAGGTGTAAACCACTTGCACCTACCAGTGATCCATAACTGGTTCAACAAAGGCCATGGTTTATGCTGTCCTGCCTGTGGGAAGAGCAAATAAAGATCCCTTGCTGCCTGTCGTAAAAGTAGCCTATGTGGCGACAGCGTGTTTCCTCTAAAAAAAACAGTGTCAGAATGACCATATGTTTGACGTCCAATAGCTGATGATACGATAAAAAATCAATGTGCTCTAGTGGCGTCGTTAAATAAAAACAAACTTTAACTTTACTTTCATTCTCTATCAAGTTGTCGATTGTAAAAGTATCATCCAACACTTTTGTTTAGTATGTATGTGGCCAGGTTTTGTTCAGTTTTGTTTAAAGCTAATTAATTAAAAGATTAAAGTGTGTTACAATGTGATGAGAACGTTTTGCTCTATCACTAAATGCATGTGGATATTGGTATGATTTTGTTTTGCAGAAAACACTTTGAAAGAAGAAGAAAAGACATTGGAGAAGTCAAGAAAATCATTGGATGAACACAGAAAGTCTTACGTGGATATTCGGTGGGTAAAATAAGGTTATTAGAAAGAAAAAAAAAAATTGTTTTGTTTAATGACACCACTAGAGCACATTGATTTATTAATCAGCAGCTATTGGATGTCATACACATGGTAATTTTGACTTAGTCATAGAGAGGAAACCTGCTACATTTTTTCTAATGGAGCAAGAGATCTATTATATACACTTACCCACAGACAGGATAACACATACCACGGTTGAGATTTTTAACTTGTGGTTTTAAAGAGAGACATTACTTTTATTAAAATAAGGTTATTGTAACAGTTGGTTCAGAGTGTGAGAAAGAAAAGCCTCATTTGTCACATATACTATTCATACTGGATGGCAGCAAGGGATCTTTTGTTTGCAATGTCACACAGATACCAGAGCCGGATCTATTGCGGGGGTGGGGGGTGGGGGGTGGGGGGTGGGGGGTGGGCAGGGGCCCAGGCCCCCCTAAATTTTGCGATAGTTATAATTTATTTATATATTAATTTTCATTTTTTTTACGATCTCCCACCAAACCTCCCCCAAAGTTCCCTTAGCATTCCACCTCATGTCACTGGGGGCCCCCTAAATGGTTTTTCTGGATCCACCACTGGATACATGTAGGACCGTAACACTTTCAAATTTCGGCAGGGCCAACAAACATAATAATACAGTTAGCTCCCCTAGGATATGAACAAGTGGATTATGCAAAAATTATGTGTGGGATGGATTAGTTTGTAGTTATATAAATCATTGTAAAGATAGCCAAACAAGTCATTTGCCAATATAACATTAATGCACCTTAGCAAATAGTCATTACCAGCCTGGGTGGCGTTGTGGTTAAGCCATCAGACATAAGACTGGTAGGTACAGGGTTCGCAGCCTGGTACCGGCTTCCACCCTGATCGAGCTTTACTGACTCGATGAGTAGGTGTAAGACCACTACACCCTCTTTTTTCACTAACCACTAACAACCAACCAACTAACAACTCACCCTCTGTCCTGGACAGACAGCCCAGATAGCTGAGGTGTGTGCCCAGGACAACATGCTTGAACCTTAATTGGATATAAGCATGGAAATAAGTTGAAATTTAATTAATTAGGGATTTTAATTCATAGTTATTTTTGTCTCTCGTTAATGAAGTGAAAAGGTGAGATTTTAGGTATTAGTTTTTCGACGACAATGGCGACAGCTCCAACTTCTACGTTTAGTTCAAAGTTAAAGTTTCATGTTTACCTCCATTTCTCACAAATTAAAAGTTCAACATCAAGAAAACTTGGTTTATGATTTCATCCATCAATGTTCATCTCAGTGCTTGTTTTTCAATTTAATTAGTTTTTTGTTAAAGGGACATTCCTGAGTTTGCTGCAATTATTAAGATGTTATCGATTAACAGAGTTGTTTTAACAATTGTAATTACATATCAAATATATGTTTCTTCATGAAATATTAGTGGCTGTATATTAAACTTGTTTTTTGATCGTTCTAATATCTGTATTAGGTTAAATTTCATTTTATTTTTTTAATTTAAAAAAAAAGATTGAGTTAATTTTTAGTTTTTTGTCTTTAACATGCAATTAGATTCACATCTATGGATGCAACTATCAGCTACATGAGTAGGTTTATCGTAGGCCGAGATATTTAATTGTGTGAAATTCTTGTTTAGCGGTTTTGAGCTACATGTAATGTAATACTTGTGTTGTATATTTTGTAGAGAAACGCTGGTGAAAGTGAACGCCCAGTTGGTGATGAGACGAAAGCAGTTGGTTGGAGAGATGGCCTCTTACATTTATCCCATTACAGAGGTAGGTTTACCCAGGCCCTTACAGTTACCCCATTACAGAGGTAGTTGTACCCAGGCCCTTACAGTTACCCCATTACAGAGGTAGGTGTACCCAGGCCCTTGCATTTACCCCATTACAGAGGTAGGTGTACCCAGGCCCTTGCATTTACCCCATTACAGAGGTAGGTGTACCCAGGCCCTTGCATTTACCCCATTACAGACGTAGGTGTACCCAGGCCCTTGCATTTACCCCATTACAGAGGACAGGTGTACCCAGACCCTTGCATTTACCCCATTACAGAGGTAGGTGTACCCAGTCCCTTGCATTTACCCCATTACAGAGGTAAGTGTACCCAGGCCCTTGCATTTACCCCATTACAGAGGTAGGTGTACCCAGGCCCTTGCATTTACCCCATTACAGAGGTAGGTGTACCCAGGCCCTTGCATTTACCCCATTACAGAGGTAGGTTTACCCAGGCCCTTACAGTTACCCCATTACAGAGGTAGGTTTACCCAGGCCCTTACAGTTACCCCATTACAGAGGTAGGTGTACCCAGGCCCTTGCAGTTACCCCATTACAGAGGTAGGTGTACCCAGGCCCTTGCATTTACCCCATTACAGAGGTAGGTTTACCCAGGCCCTTGCAGTTACCCCATTACAGAGGTAGGTGTACCCAGGCCCTTGCATTTACCCCATTACAGAGGTAGGTGTACCCAGGCCCTTGCATTTACCCCATTACAGAGGACAGGTGTACCCAGGCCCTTGCATTTGCCCCATTACAGAGGTAGGTGTACCCAGGCCCTTGCATTTACCCCATTACAGAGGTAGGTGTACCCAGGCCCTTGCATTTACCCCATTACATAGGTAGGTGTACCCAGGCCCTTGCATTTACCCCATTACATAGGTAGGTGTACCCAGGCCCTTGCATTTACCCCATTACAGAGGTAGGTGTACCCAGGCCCTTGCATTTACCCCATTACAGAGGTAGGTGTACCCAGGCCCTTGCATTTACCCCATTACAGAGGTAGGTGTACCCAGGCACTTACAGTTACCCCATTACAGAGGTAGGTGTACCCACCCCCTTACATTTACCCCATTACAGAGGTAGGTGTACCCACCCCCTTACATTTACCCCATTACAGAGGTAGGTTTACCCAGGCACTTACAGTTACCCCATTACAGAGGTAGGTGTACCCAGGCCCTTACAGTTACCCCATTACAGAGGTAGGTGTACCCACCCCCTTACATTTACCCCATTACAGAGGTAGGTGTACTCAGGCATTTACATTTACCCCATTACAGAGGTAGGTGTACCCAGGCACTTACATTTATCCCATTACAGAGGTAGGTGTACCCAGGCACTTACATTTATCCCATTACAGAGGTAGGTTTACCCAGGCACTTACAGTTACCCCATTACAGAGGTAGGTGTACCCACCCCCTTACATTTACCCCATTACAGAGGTAGGTTACATTTACCCCATTACAGAGGTAGGTGTACCCAGGCCCTTACATTTACCCCATTACAGAGGTAGGTTACATTTACCCCATTACAGAGGTAGGTGTACCCAGGCCCTTACATTTACCCCATTACAGAGGTAGGTTACATTTACCCCATTACAGAGGTAGGTGTACCCAGGCCCTTACATTTACCCCATTACAGAGGTAGGTTACATTTACCCCATTACAGAGGTAGGTGTACCCAGGCCCTTACATTTACCCCATTACAGAGGTAGGTTACATTTACCCCATTACAGAGGTAGGTGTACCCAGGCCCTTACATTTATCCCATTACAGAGGTAGGTGTACCCAGGCCCTTACATTTACCCCATTACAGAGGTAGGTTACATTTACCCCGTTACAGAGGTAGGTGTACCCAGGCTCTTACATTTACCCCATTACAGAGGTAGGTGTACCCAGGCCCTTACATTTACCCCATTATAGAGGTAGGTTACATTTACCCCGTTAGAGAGGTAGGTGTACCCAGGCCCTTACATTTACCCCATTACAGAGGTAGGTTACATTTACCCCATTACAGAGATAGGTGTACCCAGGCCCTTACATTTATCCCATTACAGAGGTAGGTGTACCCAGGCCCTTACATTTACCCCATTACAGAGGTAGATGTACCCAGGCCCTTACATTTATCCCATTACAGAGGTAGGTGTACCCAGGCCCTTACATTTATCCCATTACAGAGGTAGGTGTACCCAGGCCCTTACATTTACCCCATTACAGAGGTAGGTGTACCCAGGCCCTTACATTTATCCCATTACAGAGGTAGGTGTACCCAGGCCCTTACATTTATCCCATTACAGAGGTAGGTGTACCCATGCCCTTACATTTACCCCATTACAGAGGTAGGTGTACCCAGGCCCTTACATTTATCCCATTACAGAGGTAGGTGTACCCAGGCCCTTACATTTATCCCATTACAGAGGTAGGTGTACCCAGACCCTTACAGTTACCCCATTACAGAGGTAGGTTTACCCAGGCCTTTACATTTACCTCATTACAGAGGTAGGTGTACCCAGACCCTTACATTTACCCCATTACAGAGGTAGGTGTACCCAGGCCCTTACATTTATCCCATTACAGAGGTAGGTTTACCCAGGCCCTTACATTTATCCCATTACAGAGGTAGGTGTACCCAGGCCCTTACATTTACCCCATTACAGAGGTAGGTGTACTCAGGCCCTTAAAGTTACCCCATTACAGAGGTAGGTTTACCCAGGCCTTTACATTTACCCCATTAAAGAGGTAGGTGTACCCAGACCCTTACATTTACCCCATTACAGAGGTAGGTGTACCCAGGCACTTACAGTTACCCCATTACAGAGGTAGGTGTACCCAGACCCTTACATTTACCCCATTACAGAGGTAGGTGTACCCAGGCACTTACATTTACCCCATTACAGAGGTACGTGTACCCAGGCCCTTACATTTATCCCATTACAGAGGTAGGTTTACCCAGGCCCTTACATTTACCCCATTACAGAGGTAGGTGTACCCAGGCCCTTACATTTACCCCATTACAGAGGTAGGTGTACCCAGGCCCTTACATTTACCCCATTACAGAGGTAGGTGTACCCAGGCCCTTACATTTAACCCATTACAGAGGTAGGTTACATTTACCCCATTACGGAGGTAGGTGTACCCAGGCCCTTACATTTACCCCATTACAGAGGTAGGTTACATTTACCCCATTACAGAGGTAGGTGTACCCAGGCCCTTACATTTACCCCATTACAGAGGTAGGTGTACCCAGGCTCTTACATTTACCCCATTACAGAGGTAGGTGTACCCAGGCCCTTACATTTACCCCATTACAGAGGTAGGTTACATTTACCCCATTACAGAGGTAGGTGTACCCAGGCCCTTACATTTACCCCATTACAGAGGTAGGTTACATTTACCCCATTACAGCGGTATGTGTACCCAGGCCCTTACATTTACCCCATTACAGAGGTAGGTTACATTTACCCCATTACAGAGGTAGGTGTACCAAGGCCCTTACATTTACCCCATTACAGAGGTAGGTGTACCCAGGCCGTTACATTTATCCCATTACAGAGGTAGGTGTACCCAGGCCCTTACATTTATCCCATTACAGAGGTAGGTGTACCCAGGCCCTTACATTTATCCCATTACAGAGGTAGGTTTACCCAGGCCCTTACATTTATCCCATTACAGAGGTAGGTGTACCCAGGCCCTTACATTTACCCCATTACAGAGGTAGGTGTACCCAGGCCCTTACATTTACCCCATTACAGAGGTAGGTTACATTTACCCCATTACAGAGGTATGTGTACCCAGGCCCTTACATTTACCCCATTACAGAGGTAGGTGTACCCAGGCCCTTACATTTAACCCATTACAGAGGTAGGTGTACCCAGGCCCTTACATTTATCCCATTACAGAGGTAGGTGTACCCAGGCCCTTACATTTATCCCATTATAGAGGTAGGTGTACCCAGGCCCTTACATTTATCCCATTACAGAGGTAGGTGTACCCAGGCCCTTACATTTACCCCATTACCGAGGTAGGTGTACCCAGACCCTTACATTTATCCCATTACAGAGGTAGGTGTACCCAGGCCCTTACATGTACCCCATTACAGATGTAGGTTTACCCAGGCCCTTACATTTACCCCATTACAGATGTAGGTGTACCCAGGCCCTTGCATTTACCCCATTACAGAGGTAGGTGTACCCACCCCCTTACATTTACCCTATTACAGAGGTAGGTGTACCCAGGCCCTTACATTTACCCCATTACAGAGGTAGGTTACATTTACCCCATTACAGAGGTATGTGTACCCAGGCCCTTACATTTACCCCATTACAGAGGTAGGTGTACCCAGGCCCTTACATTTAACCCATTACAGAGGTAGGTGTACCCAGGCCCTTACATTTATCCCATTACAGAGGTAGGTGTACCCAGGCCCTTACATTTATCCCATTATAGAGGTAGGTGTACCCAGGCCCTTACATTTATCCCATACAGAGGTAGGTGTACCCAGGCCCTTACATTTACCCCATTACCGAGGTAGGTGTACCCAGACCCTTACATTTATCCCATTACAGAGGTAGGTGTACCCAGGCCCTTACATGTACCCCATTACAGATGTAGGTTTACCCAGGCCCTTACATTTACCCCATTACAGATGTAGGTGTACCCAGGCCCTTGCATTTACCCCATTACAGAGGTAGGTGTACCCACCCCCTTACATTTACCCCATTACAGAGGTAGGTGTACCCAGGCCCTTACATTTACCCCATTGCAGAGGTAGGTGTACCCAGGCCCTTGCATTTACCTCATTACAGAGGTAGGTGTACCCAGGCCCTTGCATTTACCTCATTACAGAGGTAGGTGTACCCAGGCCCTTACATTTACCCCATTACAGAGGTAGGTTACATTTACCCCATTACAGAGGTAGGTGTACCCAGGCCCTTACATTTACCCCATTACAGAGGTAGGTTACATTTACCCCATTACAGAGGTAGGTGTACCCAGGCCCTTACATTTACCCCAATACAGAGGTAGGTGTACCCACCCACTTACATTTACCCCATTACAGAGGTAGGTTACATTTACCCCATTACAGAGGTAGGTGTACCCAGGCCCTTACATTTTCCCCATTATAGAGGTAGGTTACATTTACCCCATTACAGAGGTAGGTGTACCCAGGCCCTTACATTTACCCCAATACAGAGGTAGGTGTACCCACCCACTTACAGGTTTACCCCATTACAGAGGTTTACCCCATTACAGAGGTAGGTTACATTTACCCCATTACAGAGGTAGGTGTACCCAGGCACTTAGTTACCCCATTACAGAGGTAGGTGTACCCAGGCCCTTGCATTTACCCCATTACAGAGGTAGGTTTACCCAGGCCCTTACAGTTACCCCATTACAGAGGTAGGTTTACCCAGGCCCTTACAGTTACCCCATTACAGAGGTAGGTGTACCCAGGCCCTTGCAGTTACCCCATTACAGAGGTAGGTGTACCCAGGCCCTTGCATTTACCCCATTACAGAGGTAGGTTTACCCAGGCCCTTGCAGTTACCCCATTACAGAGGTAGGTGTACCCAGGCCCTTGCATTTACCCCATTACAGAGGTAGGTGTACCCAGGCCCTTGCATTTACCCCATTACAGAGGACAGGTGTACCCAGGCCCTTGCATTTACCCCATTACAGAGGTAGGTGTACCCAGGCCTTTGCATTTACCCCATTACAGAGGTAGGTGTACCCAGGCCCTTGCATTTACCCCATTACATAGGTAGGTGTACCCAGGCCCTTGCATTTACCCCATTACATAGGTAGGTGTACCCAGGCCCTTGCATTTACCCCATTACAGAGGTAGGTGTACCCAGGCCCTTGCATTTACCCCATTACAGAGGTAGGTGTACCCAGGCACTTACAGTTACCCCATTACAGAGGTAGGTGTACCCACCCCCTTACATTTACCCCATTACAGAGGTAGGTGTACCCACCCCCTTACATTTACCCCATTACAGAGGTAGGTTTACCCAGGCACTTACAGTTACCCCATTACAGAGGTAGGTGTACCCAGGCCCTTACAGTTACCCCATTACAGAGGTAGGTGTACCCACCCCCTTACATTTACCCCATTACAGAGGTAGGTGTACTCAGGCATTTACATTTACCCCATTACAGAGGTAGGTGTACCCAGGCACTTACATTTATCCCATTACAGAGGTAGGTGTACCCAGGCACTTACATTTATCCCATTACAGAGGTAGGTTTACCCAGGCACTTACAGTTACCCCATTACAGAGGTAGGTGTACCCACCCCCTTACATTTACCCCATTACAGAGGTAGGTTACATTTACCCCATTACAGAGGTAGGTGTACCCAGGCCCTTACATTTACCCCATTACAGAGGTAGGTTACATTTACCCCATTACAGAGGTAGGTGTACCCAGGCCCTTACATTTACCCCATTACAGAGGTAGGTTACATTTACCCCATTACAGAGGTAGGTGTACCCAGGCCCTTACATTTACCCCATTACAGAGGTAGGTTACATTTACCCCATTACAGAGGTAGGTGTACCCAGGCCCTTACATTTACCCCATTACAGAGGTAGGTTACATTTACCCCATTACAGAGGTAGGTGTACCCAGGCCCTTACATTTATCCCATTACAGAGGTAGGTGTACCCAGGCCCTTACATTTACCCCATTACAGAGGTAGGTTACATTTACCCCGTTACAGAGGTAGGTGTACCCAGGCTCTTACATTTACCCCATTACAGAGGTAGGTGTACCCAGGCCCTTACATTTACCCCATTATAGAGGTAGGTTACATTTACCCCGTTAGAGAGGTAGGTGTACCCAGGCCCTTACATTTACCCCATTACAGAGGTAGGTTACATTTACCCCATTACAGAGATAGGTGTACCCAGGCCCTTACATTTATCCCATTACAGAGGTAGGTGTACCCAGGCCCTTACATTTACCCCATTACAGAGGTAGATGTACCCAGGCCCTTACATTTATCCCATTACAGAGGTAGGTGTACCCAGGCCCTTACATTTATCCCATTACAGAGGTAGGTGTACCCAGGCCCTTACATTTACCCCATTACAGAGGTAGGTGTACCCAGGCCCTTACATTTATCCCATTACAGAGGTAGGTGTACCCAGGCCCTTACATTTATCCCATTACAGAGGTAGGTGTACCCATGCCCTTACATTTACCCCATTACAGAGGTAGGTGTACCCAGGCCCTTACATTTATCCCATTACAGAGGTAGGTGTACCCAGGCCCTTACATTTATCCCATTACAGAGGTAGGTGTACCCAGACCCTTACAGTTACCCCATTACAGAGGTAGGTTTACCCAGGCCTTTACATTTACCTCATTACAGAGGTAGGTGTACCCAGACCCTTACATTTACCCCATTACAGAGGTAGGTGTACCCAGGCCCTTACATTTATCCCATTACAGAGGTAGGTTTACCCAGGCCCTTACATTTATCCCATTACAGAGGTAGGTGTACCCAGGCCCTTACATTTACCCCATTACAGAGGTAGGTGTACTCAGGCCCTTAAAGTTACCCCATTACAGAGGTAGGTTTACCCAGGCCTTTACATTTACCCCATTAAAGAGGTAGGTGTACCCAGACCCTTACATTTACCCCATTACAGAGGTAGGTGTACCCAGGCCCTTACATTTACCCCATTACAGAGGTAGGTGTACCCAGGCCCTTACATTTACCCCATTACAGAGGTAGGTTACATTTACCCCATTACAGAGGTAGGTGTACCCAGGCCCTTACATTTACCCCATTACAGAGGTAGGTTACATTTACCCCATTACAGAGGTAGGTGTACCCAGGCCCTTACATTTACCCCATTACAGAGGTAGGTGTACCCAGGCCTTACATTTACCCCATTACAGAGGTAGGTGTACCCAGGCCCTTACATTTACCCCATTACAGAGGTAGGTTACATTTACCCCATTACAGAGGTAGGTGTACCCAGGCCCTTACATTTACCCCATTACAGAGGTAGGTTACATTTACCCATTACAGCGGTATGTGTACCCAGGCCCTTACATTTACCCCATTACAGAGGTAGGTTACATTTACCCCATTACAGAGGTAGGTGTACCAAGGCCCTTACATTTACCCCATTACAGAGGTAGGTGTACCCAGGCCGTTACATTTATCCCATTACAGAGGTAGGTGTACCCAGGCCCTTACATTTATCCCATTACAGAGGTAGGTGTACCCAGGCCCTTACATTTATCCCATTACAGAGGTAGGTTTACCCAGGCCCTTACATTTATCCCATTACAGAGGTAGGTGTACCCAGGCCCTTACATTTACCCCATTACAGAGGTAGGTGTACCCAGGCCCTTACATTTACCCCATTACAGAGGTAGGTTACATTTACCCCATTACAGAGGTATGTGTACCCAGGCCCTTACATTTACCCCCATTACAGAGGTAGGTGTACCCAGGCCCTTACATTTACCCCATTACAGAGGTAGGTGTACCCAGGCCCTTACATTTATCCCATTACAGAGGTAGGTGTACCCAGGCCCTTACATTTACCCCATTACAGAGGTAGGTTACCCAGGCCCTTACATTTACCCCATTACAGAGGTAGGTGTACCCAGGCCCTTACATTTACCCCATTACAGAGGTAGGTGTACCCAGGCCCTTACATTTATCCCATTACAGAGGTAGGTGTACCCAGGCCCTTACATTTACCCCATTACATGTAGGTTTACCCAGGCCCTTACATTTACCCCATTACAGAGGTAGGTGTACCCAGGCCCTTACATTTACCCCATTACAGAGGTAGGTGTACCCAGGCCCTTACATTTACCCATTACAGAGGTAGGTGTACCCAGGCCCTTACATTTACCCCATTACAGAGGTAGGTTACCCAGACCCTTACCCCATTACAGAGGTAGGTGTACCCAGGCCCTTACATTTACCCCATTACAGAGGTAGGTGTACCCAGGCCCTTACATTTACCCCATTACAGAGGTAGGTGTACCCAGGCCCTTACATTTATCCCATTACAGAGGTAGGTGTACCCAGGCCCTTACATTTACCCCATTACAGAGGTAGGTGTACCCAGGCCCTTACATTTATCCCATTACAGAGGTAGGTGTACCCAGGCCCTTACATTTACCCCATTACAGAGGTAGGTGTACCCAGACCCTTACATTTACCCCATTACAGAGGTAGGTGTACCCAGGCCCTTACATTTACCCCATTACAGAGGTAGGTTTACCCAGGCCCTTACATTTACCCCATTACAGATGTAGGTGTACCCAGGCCCTTGCATTTACCCCATTACAGAGGTAGGTGTACCCACCCCCTTACATTTACCCCATTACAGAGGTAGGTGTACCCAGGCCCTTACATTTAACCCATTACAGAGGTAGGTGTACCCAGGCCCTTACATTTACCCCACTACAGAGGTAGGTGTACCCAGGCCCTTACATTTACCCCACTACAGAGGTAGGTGTACCCAGGCCCTTACAGTTATCCCACTACAGAGGTAGGTTTACCCAGGCCCTTACATTTACCCCATTACAGAGGTAGGTTTACCCAGGCCTTTACATTTACCCCATTACAGAGGTAGGTTACACTTACCCCATTACAGAGGTAGGTGTACCCAGGCCCTTACATTTACCCCATTACAGAGGTAGGTGTACCCAGGCCCTTACATTTACCCCATTACAGAGGTAGGTGTACCCAGGCCCTTACATTTACCCCATTACAGAGGTAGGTTACATTTACCCCATTACAGAGGTAGGTGTACCCAGGCCCTTACATTTACCCCATTACAGAGGTAGGTGTACATTTTTACCCCATTACAGAGGTAGGTGTACCCAGGCCCTTACATTTACCCCATTACAGAGGTAGGTTACATTTACCCCATTACAGAGGTAGGTGTACCCAGCCACTTACATTTACCCCATTACAGAGGTAGGTTACATTTACCCCATTACAGAGGTAGGTGTACCCAGGCCCTTACATTTACCCCATTACAGAGGTAGGTTACATTTACCCCATTACAGAGGTAGGTGTACCCAGGCCCTTACATTTACCCCAATACAGAGGTAGGTGTACCCACCCACTTACATTTACCCCATTACAGAGGTAGGTTACATTTACCCCATTACAGAGGTAGGTGTACCCAGGCACTTACAGTTACCCCATTACAGAGGTAGGTGTACCCAGGCCCTTACATTTACCCCATTACAGAGGTAGGTGTACCCAGGCCCTTGCATTTACCCCATTACAGAGGTAGGTGTACCCAGGCCTTTACATTTACCCCATTACCGAGGTAGGTGTACCCAGGCCCTTACATTTATCCCATTACAGAGGTAGGTTTACCCAGGACTTTACATTTACCCCATTACAGAGGTAGGTTTACCCAGGCCCTTACATTTACCCCATTACAGAGGTAGGTGTATCCAGGCCCTTACATTTACCCCATTACAGAGGTAGGTGTACCCAGGCCCTTACATTTACCTCCATTACAGAGGTAGGTGTACCCAGGCCCTTACAGTTACCCCATTACAGAGGTAGGTGTACCCACCCCCTTACATTTACCCCATTACAGAGGTAGGTGTACCCACCCCCTTACATTTACTCCATTACCGAGGTAGGTGTACCCAGGCCCTTACATTTATCCCATTACAGAGGTAGGTTTACCCAGGCCTTTACATTTACCCCATTACAGAGGTAGGTTTACCCAGGCCCTTACATTTACCCCATTACAGAGGTAGGTGTACCCAGGCCCTTACATTTACCCCATTACAGAGGTAGGCGTACCCACCCCCTTACATTTACTCCATTACAGAGGTAGGTTACATTTACCCCATTACAGAGGTAGGTGTACCCAGGCCCTTACATTTACCCCATTACAGAGGTAGGTTACATTTACCCCATTACAGAGGTAGGTGTACCCAGGCCCTTACATTTATCCCATTACAGAGGTAGGTGTACCCAGGCCCTTACATTTACCGCATTACAGAGGTAGGTGTACCCAGACCCTTACATTTACCCCATTACAGAGGTAGGTGTACCCAGGCACTTACATTTACCCCATTACAGAGGTAGGTATACCCAGGCCCTTACATTTATCCCATTACAGAGGTAGGTGTACCCAGGCCCTTACATTTACCCCATTACAGAGGTAGGTGTACCCAGGCCCTTACATTTATCCCATTACAGAGGTAGGTGTACCCAGGCCCTTACATTTACCCCATTACAGAGGTAGGTGTATCCAGGCCCTTACATTTACCCCATTACAGAGGTAGGTGTACCCAGGCTCTTATATTTACCCCATTACAGAGGTAGGTTACATTTACCCCATTACAGAGGTAGGTGTACCCAGGCCGTCTTCTAGCCGGTGAAATTGACGGGATTTTTTTTGCCGAAAGTCGTCTCAACTGATATAGTTATTAGCAGTAGTGAGAAGTCGAAGTCACCGTAATATTTTGGAACTAATCACACTTCAAAAATGATATCACCAAAAACACATTGTCAAGACACCGGTTTGTTTGGTGTCATAGCTCACTTTGCACCTTGTCGATCCGTGTTTTTTCTTTGGCACTAAACTGCACATCAACGCATTTCGCTTCGTTTGTAGTGACCAGTCAAGCGTTGTCAATTTTCGGCCACATTCCTTTCACTGATGCCAGAAAAATACTAATTATTACTTTAATTTTAACATAATAACACATTAATTATCAATTAGTTAATAATTTCACATTTGTAATGAACACATTCAACTTTTTTGCTTAAGTTTTATTACTGGAAGTAGTAGTATTATTACGTAATATTACTACATGTATTTGAACCAAGGCTATAATTTTGGAAATTTGCTAATCGTACCGAGAAATGCTCACTTCGCCTATTTTTTATCAAAGTCAACGCTCTACGTTGTGACCAATTTCTTCGCACATGCGACCATTTTATTTCATTCAGCGACAAAAATATTTTATGCTATCTGTATGAAAAACAGCAGTAGGCGCCATCTGGCTCCTAGAATTATATGTAGTCTCTTATAATATTTGTGCGCACTATAAACTCATGCAATAAACAACATAGCAAAACAACTGAGGCCTAATTCACTAAACTCTCGCAACTTTGCGATCTCGCTGTCAAGTGCTAAAAGACTTGCGAAGAGGACACTTTGTTGTCTAACAGAGCCTTAGAGAACTTTGTGAATTAGGCCCCTGGTCTGTAGATTTGCTACCTGTATAATTGATAATTTAAACAATAAGTAGTCAGTAATATGCAACTTAATTGAAAAAAAAACCTGTAATATATGAAAATATATTACATTGCTTTTTAACAGAGGTCATTGCATTTAATAGGTTAAAAAATATTACTCTGAGATGTGCAATATTCATATATATATAACATATATTATATAACATTTAGTGAAATATCTGAAAATATCAGTGAAATAAAAGTGTTATCAGTCACTCGGTGATGATAACATTTTAGAGTGAATATTTCACTATTTCACTCTAAAATGTGTTATCGTCACTGTAGAAAGTGTTATCTTCACTGTAAGAAACCTGGAACTATTTTACTGCTGGCATTTTAAAAATAAAGGTAAATTGCCAAAAGTTATATAATAAATAGAAATTTTATGTTTTTTGTCAAATATGATTTATATGTCATCGAGTTAAGTTATATGTCATCAAGTTAAGTTATATGTCATCAAGTTAAGTTTGCAATCATATCACACTTGTCACGCAAGCGCAACTTGTAAGATATGATTGCAAACTTCACTCGATGAGATATAAATCATATTTGACAAAAAAACATGAAATATCCTTTATACTGTGAAATATTGTTTTTTCAGAATTCCAAGAAACGTTTTTTTATCTGTGGAGTCAGACTTCCCAATTCAGAAGAATTTCAAGGTATTTTGCTTTCATATTTATTTATTTTTATTTTTTTTAAAAATCCAAAAGACTTTCTTGGTATATTTACATCCTAACTTTTTTGATATTTCATTTACATTTTAAGGGTTTTTTTTAGTCCACCAAAATGTTTTTGGTACCAGTAGGGGAGACATAATTCCGCAGTATTACTGTTAATTTTGATTTTGTTTCTTCCCTTCAACAGGTTGTGATGAAACTACAATAGCGGTTGCCTTGGGGTCGACGTGTCACATGACGATGATGATTTCTCAGTTTCTCGACTTCCCGCTGCGGTATACAATGGAGGCCCGTGGATCGCGGGCGCTGATCAAAGATCACATTCATGTGAAGCTCACAGACAAAGACAGAGAGTAAGAATTGAAGTCATCTTGTTAAGAACTAGGACAGATTTTATATTTACTACAGAGAGGTAGTTATAGGATATTAAACGAGCTTCCATTTCATATCATGTTTATGTCCCAAGTGAAATAATTTTCACTGTTAACAAGTGACAATGAAATGATTCACAAGGGACATAGTAAACGTGATAGGAAATGTTACTGAGTTTAATATCCTATTTATTACCCATAATCAATCTTAATTTATATCACTCATCTCGTTTCGTTGACGTTCCTATAAGGTTGTAGAGCGCCAATTGATGACATCACTGTGTGTCTTCGAAGGTTATGTTCCACTTGGCCTTCTAGTGGAGCATATCACTTTGATATGTACCAAGATATTTTTAACAATATGGGTAATAATTATAAGTATTATCTGTTAGTTCTTTTACATTCATTTGGGTATGAACAAACAAACAAAACATCCGCAAACTTATGTGAGAATGGCTTACAGATTTTTTAATTATTTTTATACCCGAATGAATGTAAAAGAAATAACAGACAATCCTTGAATGATATCCATTTAAGGTGCTGCATGTAAATGGTCCCCAGCAATAAATCCTGGTTTCACACTTCCATCAACCACATCTTGGCAAACATGTACATTTCAGTATTGTTTGAAAATGTTCGATGACAACAGAATGACAATGGGAAACAAATATGTATGTGACAACAACTCAACGAATAAGGCCATCAGTATTCCTATTTATTGAACCCTGTCTATCCTGTCTCCCCACCCCCCTCCGCCACCCCCACCCCCACCCCCACCCCCTGTGTCAGAAACATTCCTGCGGACACCCATGGATACAAATGTTTGAAACCTGTGGTAAGATTTCAGTGAAATAGCCGATTAAAAAAAATCAAAAAATCAAGAGAACGTACTAATAGTACGTATCATTTGTTTTTCAGATTCCCACTGTACAGTAAAGGCAAAGAGAAATTTCAGTTCAATTATGGTGTTTTCTTGCTCAACAAAAATATTAGTCAGGTAAATAATGTCATGTTTATTATTTGTATATTTTTGTAACAAATACATATTAAAGTTATTCAAAATGTTTTTGTTTTTTAAAAATACCTAGGAAGGATGATATTTGAAAAATTAAGTATGTCTGAGTAAACAGTGAGAGGTAGCATATTGATATTTATTATCCACATAGTTCAAGATATACACAGAAATATAACCAGTATGTCACACGTGTGTCATAATGATTTCACATGCAAAATGAATGACATAATTTTGGGAAGCGACCTCATAACTTAATGCAGCTTCCCAAGTCTTAGCTCTGTGTAATCACTTACCAAAATGACGTAATTTTCACGGTCATCTCTTTCTAGTTATGTTTGAAACGTTTTGACATGGTCCTTATTATTCATCAAAATAATATCATGGATAATGTGTACAATAAGAAATTATTACAATCGCTTGTGAATCGTTCTGATTGCACGAAACTCGTGTCATTCAGGCAATACAAGAATCTTAACACTTGCTTTGTAAAATCAGTACAACACAGAAGCTCGTGTAATAATCTCTATGTAAATTGGCTCTTGGGTAATCCCCATAATATATGACACATTAAGGCAGGTTTTCCTGCTGCATGTGGATTTAATCGGCTGATCACATTTTGCATTGTATTTAGATTGAATTAGAATACTTATTTTAAAAAACATGATTCAAAAACAAATTCAAACCATTTGTTCCAACTATGAATCAGCTTGGACTTGCATGTGTATAATCAGTAGAAATGGTATTTGTAGTGTTAATTTCATTGGACTGTTTGGATTTGGCATATAGGTCATTACTGTACAGCAGCTTGCCACTATTTAAATCATCTTCAACATATGTTGGATAATCGGCCTCGGTGGTATTATGGTTAAGTCATCGAACATAAGGCTGGTAGGTACAGGGTTTGCAGTCCGGTACCGGCTCCCACCCAGAGCGAGTTTTAACAACTCAATGGGTAGGTGCAAGACCACTACATCCTCTTCTCTCTCACTAACCACTAACCACTAACTAACAACTATCTCACTGTCCTGGACAGACAGCCAAGATAGCTGATGTGTGTGTGTGCATGCCCAGGATAGCGTGCTTGAACCATAATTGAATATAAGCACGAAAATAAGTTGAAATGAATGTATGTTAGATATAGTTCCATGTGGTATTAAACTGGTGTGCCAGATGTCAACCTATTCCTGTTTTTATTTGTAAATTAAGTTTTTCTACCAATACTTTTGGCTGCCTCTTGTTGCTTTACTTACTGTTCATCACTGTCACTATTTGTTGAGATTTCTATACTTTATTGTACCGTATTTACTTCACTTGTTTGTAGATTCGTTTTTATGCCGGCCTTGGCACCACTGACCTTAGAATGACCTTGCCCAACCTAAAGACTCTCCTAGAGTTACGACTAGGTGTAAAAACGTAAGTAAATATAATTATTAACAGTGTTCGAGATTAAAAAATCTGGTATCCAATGTGAGAATTTAGTATCCCACTTTTAGATAGGGTTACCTGACAGTCAAATATAGCAAGCAAGCCAATTTTAATTTTAATAAATAAAACAAAAGGCTGTATTGGTTGAAAACATTTTATAATGGTTACTTACCTCTTCAGTGTTTTTATCGACTTTGAAATTACTAGGCCTAATTAAGGAAAACTTAAGACTGGAAGGAAACATCCCAACAAAAACAATAGCTATGCCGCTATTGCTCCAGTGTAGCATTAGACTGGGTACGAACTCGAAAATACTGTTACTTAACTTCATCCTTAAATGACGACTTACATTGTTTCAACAAGAAATAAACACTCAGGATTAAAAAACACAACATTATATGGTATCCCAATGGGATACTGGATTCTTGAAGTCTGGTATCCAAAATTAAAATTTGGTATCCCCGGGATATCGGGATACCGTTATTCTCGAACACTGAGTGGGGTACTGGATTCTTGAAGTCTGGTATCCAAAATTAAAATTTGGTATCCCCGGGATATTGGGATACCGTTAATCTCGAACACTGAGTGGGATACTGGATTCTTGAAGTCTGGTATCCAAAATTAAAATTTGGTATCCCCGGGATATCGGGATACCGTTATTCTCGAACACTGAGTGGGATACTGGATTCTTGAAGTGTGGTATCTAAAATTAAAATTTGGTATCCCCAGGATATCAGGATTCCGTTATTCTCGAACACTGAGTGGGATACTGGATTCTTGAAGTCTGGTATCCAAAATTAAAATTTGGTATCCTCGGGATATCGGGATACCGTTAATCTCGAACACTGAGTGGGATACTGAATTCTTGAAGTCTGGTATCCAAAATTAAAATCTGGTACCCCGGGATATCGGGATACCGTTAATCTCGAACACTGAGTGGGATACTGGATTCTTGAAGTCTGGTATCCAAAATTAAAATCTGGTACCCCGGGATATCGGGATACCATTATTCTTGAACACTGAGTGGGGTACTGGATTCTTGAAGTCTGGTATCCAAAATTAAAATTTGGTATCCTCGGGATATCGGGATACCGTTAATCTCGAACACTGAGTGGGATACTGGATTCTTGAAGTCTGGTATCCAAAATTAAAATCTGGTACCCCGCGATATCGGGATACCGTTAATCTCGAACACTGAGTGGGATACTGGATTCTTGAAGTCTGGTATCCAAAATTAAAATCTGGTATCCCGGGATATCGGGATACCGTTATTCTCGTACACTGAGTGGGATACTGGATTCTTGAAGTCTGGTATCCAAAATTAAAATCTGGTATCCCGGGATATCGGGATACCGTTAATCTCGAACACTGATACTGGATTCTTGAAGTCTGGTATCCAAAATTAAAATCTGGTACCCCGGGATATCGGGATACCGTTAATCTCGAACACTGAGTGGGATACTGGATTCTTGAAGTCTGGTATCCAAAATTAAAATCTGGTATCCCCGGGATATCGGGATACCGTTAATCTCGAACACTGAGTGGGATACTGGATTCTTGAAGTCTGGTATCCAAAATTAAAATCTGGTATCCCCGGGATATCGGGATACCGTTAATCTCGAACACTGAGTGGGATACTGGATTCTTGAAGTCTGGTATCCAAAATTAAAATCTGGTATCCCGGGATATCGGGATACCGTTATTCTCGAACACTGAGTGGGATATACTGGATTCTTGAAGTCTGGTATCCAAAATTAAAATCTGGTATCCCCGGGATATCGGGATACCGTTAATCTCGAACACTGAGTGGGATACTGGATTCTTGAAGTCTGGTATCCAAAATTAAAATCTGGTACCCCGGGATATCGGGATACCGTTAATCTCGAACACTGAGTGGGATACTGGATTCTTGAAGTCTGGTATCCAAAATTAAAATCTGGTACCCCGGGATATCGGGATACCGTTAATCTCGAACACTGAGTGGGATACTGGATTCTTGAAGTCTGGTATCCAAAATTAAAATCTGGCATCCCCGGGATATCGGGATACCGTTAATCTCGAACACTGAGTGGGATACTGGATTCTTGAAGTCTGGTATCCAAAATTAAAATCTGGTATCCCGGGATATCGGGATACCGTTATTCTCGAACACTGAGTGGGATACTGGATTCTTGAAGTCTGGTATCCAAAATTAAAATCTGGTATTCCGGGATATCGGGATACCGTTAATCTCGAACACTGAGTGGGGTACTGGATTCTTGAAGTCTGGTATCTCCGGGATATCGGGATACCGTTATTCTCGAACACTGAGTGGGATACTGGATTCTTGAAGTCTGGTATCCCCGGGATATCGGGATACCGTTATTCTCGAACACTGAGTGGGGTACTGGATTCTTGAAGTCTGGTATCCCCGGGATATCGGGATACCGTTATTCTCGAACACTGAGTGGGGTACTGGATTCTTGAAGTCTGGTATCCAAAATTAAAATCTGGTATCCCGGGATATCGGGATACCGTTATTCTCGAACACTGAGTGGGATACTGGATTCTTGAAGTCTGGTATCCCTGGGATATCGGGATACCATTATTCTCGAACACTGAGTGGGGTACTGGATTCTTGAAGTCTCGTATCCCCGGGATATCGGGATACCGTTATTCTCGAATACTGAGTGGGGTACTGGATTCTTGAAGTCTCGTATCCCCGGGATATCGGGATACCGTTATTCTCGAACACTGAGTGAGGTACTGGATTCTTGAAGTCTCGTATCCCCGGGATATCGGGATACCGTTATTCTCGAATACTGAGTGGGGTACTGGATTCTTGAAGTCTGGTATCCCCGGGATATCGGGATACCGTTATTCTCGAACACTGAGTGAGGTACTGTATTCTTGAAGTCTGGTATCCCCGGGATATCGGGATACCGTTATTCTCGAACACTGAGTGAGGTACTGAATTCTTGAAGTCTGGTATCCAAAATTAAAATCTGGTATCCCGGGATATCGGGATACCGTTATTCTCGAACACTGAGTGGGATACTGGATTCTTGAAGTCTGGTATCCCTGGGATATCGGGATACCATTATTCTCGAACACTGAGTGGGGTACTGGATTCTTGAAGTCTCGTATCCCCGGGATATCGGGATACCGTTATTCTCGAATACTGAGTGGGGTACTGGATTCTTGAAGTCTCGTATCCCCGGGATATCGGGATACCGTTATTCTCGAACACTGAGTGAGGTACTGGATTCTTGAAGTCTCGTATCCCCGGGATATCGGGATACCGTTATTCTCGAATACTGAGTGGGGTACTGGATTCTTGAAGTCTGGTATCCCCGGGATATCGGGATACCGTTATTCTCGAACACTGAGTGAGGTACTGTATTCTTGAAGTCTGGTATCCCCGGGATATCGGGATACCGTTATTCTCGAACACTGAGTGGGGTACTGGATTCTTGAAGTCTGGTATCCCCGGGATATCGGGATACCGTTAATCTCGAACACTGAGTGGGATACTGGATTCTTGAAGTCTGGTATCCCCGGGATATCGGGATACCGTTAATCTCGAACACTGGTTAATTAGGTAGGGGTGAGATTTAGCTTAGTCGGTTGAGTGTTCGCTTGAGGTGCTTGTGTTGCAGGATCGAATCACCTCGGTGGATCCATTCAACCGATTATTTCTTTTTATCTTTGCAACCAGTGCATCACAACTGGTCAAAGGCCATGGTGTGTGCTTTCCTGTCTGTGGAAAAGTGCATATAAAAGATCCCTTGCTGCATTAAAAACAAATGTAGCGGGTTTCCTCTGATGACTACATGTACAAGTCAGAATTACCAAATGTTTGACATCTAATAGCTGCTGATCAATTTATCAATGTGCTCTAGTGGTGTCGTTAAACAAAACAAACTTTTATTTTTGTTATAGTCATGGTACTGTTGTTTCTATATAAGATATTAAATGTTTGTTTATGAGCACTCTTTCCTGTGTTGATTAAGGAGGCGGGATATAGCCCAGTGGTAAAGCAGTCGATTGATGCGTGGTTGGTTTAGGATCAATCCCTGTCGGTGGCCCCATTGGGCTATTTCTCGTTCCAGCCAGTACAATTGGTGTAACAAAGGCCATGGTATGTACTATCCTGTCTGTGGGACGGTGCATATAAAAGATCCCTTGCTGCTAATTGAAAAAGTAGGCCATGAAGTGGAGACAGTGGCGTTCCTCTCTATATCTGTGTGGTCCTTAACCATATGTCTGACGCCATATAACTAAATAAAAATATGTTGAGTGTGTCGTTAAATAAAAAAAATCTTTCTTTCTTTCTTTCCTGTGTTGATTGAAAGTTATGTCCCCTCCCCACGAGCACACTAATCGTCCTTGATCTCTCCCCCTCCCCCCCCCCCCCCCCCAGCACTTGCTGATGCACAGTCGGTCTGGGTTGATTCCCGTCAGTGGGCCCATTAGGCTATTTTTTGTCCCAGCCAGTGTAATACGACTGGTATATCAAAGGCCATGGTATGTGCTAACTCGTCTGTGAGATGGTGCATGTAAAAGATCACTTGCTACTAATGGAAAAAATGTAGCAGGTTTCATCTGTAAGACTATGTCAAAATTACAAAATGTTTGACATCCAATAGCAGCTGATTAATATATCAATGTGCTCTAGTGGTGTCGTTAGACAAAACAAACTTTCACTTCCCCTCCCCAAGATCCCTTCTCATTTTTAACTACATTCCACTGTTCTAGTTTTCAGGTACATGAACTTGATGTGACTTGTTTGTCACTTCCATCTGTTGTGAGACAGTGTGAGAAATTATGCGGAGGTGGGGTGGGGTGTCGAAACTGGGGGAGGGTCAAGTCAATTGTTTGTTTTTTTAAAGAAAATTTACTTCAGCAGTGGGAGATTGACCTTCAAATCCTTCCCTGCATCACACCTGCATATAAGTGAAATGAGCAAGATGATGGAACATCAAAAGAACGTGCCCCTATACCACTTGGACAGAACACCAAGAGAGATCAACTTTATACATCTTTGTTGTAATGTTCTCTTGTATGATTGGTAAATCAAAGACTATTGTATGTAGCCAGGATTTGATATTGAGTGGGCTTGGGGGCACCCAACAGTTTACAAGTGTCAATGCCTGTTTATAAAATTTAAAAAAACGTGAGGGGGTGGGAAGCTGTGTGTAGATTAAAATATTTGCTCCTTTTTTTTTGTTGTTCGGTATATTTAGAAAATATTTTTTATTTCAGTGACTTTCCACTGCCATGGACCCTAACCCCAACCAGTGGTACGGGAAAAAGCATCGGCACGTCGACAGCCATGGAAAGTACGCGCAGTACGGCCGGGTCCAGCTCGACAAACAGTCCCACCCCAAAATGTGATATCACTCGTGTTCCTTCCATCGATCAGGGCATATCGGAAACCACCGGCCACACGTACAGTAGCACTAAATCAGACAATCTCCAGGTCCCCAACAATGGCAAAGACCATCGGTTACAACTGCAGGACAATGAAGACATATTTTTAGCCAGCGACGACGACTTTTTTCGGATCCGTAATTCCATATCAAACACAGGGATCAATGACGAGTTGTCTACCCTGTCTGCCTACCAGCTGAAGGAGCTGACATCTGCAGATAGTCTGGAGGTGTTGGATGACCGGTTGGCTCTCCTCAGTGAGGGCAGACTCAATGATCTGGAAGCCGTCAAGGCAACGCTGCAGATTCACTTCGACAACAACGGTGACGGCGGTTCCGGTTCAAGTGCGAGGACATCGTCGTGCAGCAACGGTGACGACATCTCGTCGGGAGAGGACAAACACCACAGTAAGAATGATGGTGAGACGTTAAATGGAGAAGTGCAAGGTGAAGGTCAGACGTTGAATGGAGAAGTGCAAGGTGAAGGTCAGACATTGAGTGGAGAAATACAAGGTGAAGGTCAGACATTGAGTGGAGAAGTGCACGGTGAAGGTCAGACATTAAGTGGAGAAATACAAGGTGAAGGTCAGACGTTGAGTGAGGAAGGTCAGACAGTTAGTGCTGATGTTCAAGGTGAAAGTCACACATTAAGTGGAAAAGTGCAAGGTGAAGGTCAGACATTAAGTGCTGAAGTGCAAGGTGAAGGTCGGACATTAAGTGACGAAGTGCAAGGTGAAGGTCGGACATTAAGTGATGAAGTGCAAGGTGAAGGTCGGACATTAAATCAAAGCCCAAGTGAATTTGAATGTGATTTTCCTTCAGAAAGCTCACTCAGACACACGGGTGATCAAACCAGCTGTGTAACAGAGAATGTGGACAAAGCCAGTGACATTAACGGGTGCCTGACGTCGACAACGTTTAAGACATCTGCGTTCCATGGTCACCGCGGGCGGAGGGATTTGTCACCGGACAACAGTAGTCAGAGTAGTATATCGGACGATTACACTCTGACGGCAGAGGTTGTGTCATGATCGGGTGGAAAGTTTTTGATAGCATAATACAGACTATTTATTTTTATGATCTTCAATCCAAATAAGAGCCATCGTCCATAAGAGTAGGACTTTGTCTTTCTAACGAGATTTTAGTACATATTTGAATCCTTCATTGTAGACCAAAAAACAAAACAAAAAGAATCTTAAAACCCAGAGAGTTTTAATGATTTTGAATCAAAATAGAATGATCACTCAATATACGCAACACAATTAACTAAAGGCCAATAGACGTTTGTAATTCTCTGTTATTGTCAGATTATTTTAGCAAGGTTTGATAACGGATGAATTCAAAATATTGTTTTAGTAAAATTTGGCCCATGATAGACAGTAGATTTTTTTTTTTTGGCGCATTTACATAATATATGAAAACTAGCAAAATGTGCTTTGAATTCGTTACACATTAGTTTATAACAATACTATAACAGAAGAATCTAATTTTCATTTTAACATATTTAAAAAACAAATGGTAAGAAAATATCTATTGGTCTTTAATTATTTTTATTGAGTATACATGTATAGACTCGAATGTGTTATTGTACATTTTTACCACAAACAGATCTCCAAAAATAAGAAAATCCCGACTATTTTTGTGATTTTGAATCAAATTATGTGTAGTTATGACCAGTTCTGGTGCTTATAAAACGTTTTGAGTCTAGACTCGAGACTCTAATAGAGTCTGAGACAGTAATGTCATGACAACGCCATACATACAAAATTTTATAAGCATGGGCCCAGAGCCGGTTTAAGGATCCGTGGGTACTGCAGCACAAATAAAAGCAGGCCCCCTTCCCAGGATATATATTTTGCAACCCCCTCATGGAGAGGGGGGAATGACCTGTGGGAAATAAATGAAGTACTTATTGTATTAATAAACTTGGGTATATGTGAAGGAAAAAATGGTAATGTTTTATAAATGTTAATTTAATTTAATTCATAGAATAATGTTTACACATCACCGTAGGCCCCCTGAAGCGCGGGGCCCGTAGCACGTGCTACATGTGCCACTAGGATAAACTGGCTCTGATTATGACTCTGGGTCTCAAGCTATCACTTCATCTTTCAAACAAAATTAAATGAATAGTCCAATGCTCTGCTGTAGGTTCCCTATAAATAATACAATTACAAAATTAAATGAATAGGCCAATGCTCTGCTGTAGGTTCCCTATAAATAATACAATTACAAAATTAAATGAATAGGCCAATGCTCTGCTGTAGGTTCCCTATAAATAATACAATTACAAAATTAAATGAATAGGCCAATGCTCTGCTGTAGGTTCCCTATAAATAATACAATTACAAAATTAAATGAATAGTCCAATGCTCTGCTGTAGGTTCCCTATAAATAATACAATTACAAAATTAAATGAATAGTCCAATGCTCTGCTGTAGGTTCCCTATAAATAATACAATTACAAAATTAAATGAATAGGCCGCTCTGCTGTAGGTTCCCTATAAATAATACAATTACAAAATTAAATACAGACTGTTTTTCACTTTTTGTCTTGACAGGGCTGCAGAAAGTACTCGCCCACTCAACATATGCGAGTAAACGAGTTATACAATACAATTACTAGTCCGACGGGCAATCTGGTGATGTTGATCACTTGGCCATCCATGTGTTATTAATAATGTTTTTGTCAAATTTATATCTTATCATTTGAAGTGTCTATTATAATATTGTTAAACAATAATATTGTGATCTATGGGCTGGTGGACTGGTAGAAATACGGATGGGCTACTATAGTACATTTGAAGTGTATATTATAATATTGTTAAACAATAATATTGTGATCTATGGGCTGGTGGACTGGTAGAAATACTGATGGGCTACTATAGTACATTTGAAGTGTATATTATAATATTGTTAAACAATAATATTGTGATCTATGGGCTGGTGGACTGGTAGAAATACTGATGGGCTACTATAGTACATTTGAAGTGTATCTTATAATATTGTTACACAATAATATTGTGATCTATGGGCTGGTGGACTGGTAGAAATACGGATGGGCTACTATAGTACATTTTAGTTGGTTCTGGTCCGGAGGGCTAGTGAAATATTTTCCATTTCTGCACCCCTGCTTGATAACAAGATACAAGTGTAGCATTGAATGCTCTACTGCAAGTTACAAACATACGAAAACCAAAGACTATTTTTATGAGTGATTCATACAAGTTGGAGACTATAACATTGTTTTTTAACAAGATTTAATAATATAATATATCAGTGTTTCTGCTAGAAAGAAATTTTGGGGTATGGCACTATGGAATTGAATGCAACCGCAGTCAACATGTGGTAGGTTTGGGGGTCCTCCTCCAAAAAGAAAATAGGTTAAGTTTAGGGTTAGGGTTAAGAATTTCATACAGTAATGATAAGATTAATTAATTTTGTCAAAAGGTTAACTTAAACAATACAAATGTGGGTATGACGCCATTTGACCCTCTGGCAGAAAGCCTGTATATAATGTAGTGCCCTTTGCAGGACTTCTCGAATTGTTATAAACATCCACTAGCCATGGGATCAGTGATTTAAAACATTTACCAGCCAGGATAAAAAGTTCACTAACCCTGCTTTTAAGTGTATACAATTTTAATAAATAATAGTAAGAATCACATATGTTACCTAAACAGGGAGCTACAGCTTAAAAACACTAACATTGGGAGATGAGGGTGGGGACAGGATATTCATATTTACAAAATAGACTTAACTGCAACATTTGAAGAAAATAAATTCACTAGCCGTCGGGCATGACAATAGTAGTTATCTACTAGCCCAACATTGAATATCATGGGTGTGGGGCTACCATAATCTAGAAGTCCTGGTCCATTGAATAAGTTTACAGAAACCTAATAAGACCTATAAGCAATACAATATGGTACTTGAAGAGATGGGGCATGTTGTAGGTTTGCTAAACCAAAAACATATTAACTGTTACAATTTTAATGAAATCCTGCATAGCATGGTGAATTGGATTTCGAGTTTTGTGAAACAATTCTACCTGGAAATCATCCATTGTGAAATACTCGTACCTTGAATCTAACGATACGTGTATTTTAAAATATTGCATAGAACCATGACTCTTGGGTTTATATGATTGCATCATTGTCATCTCTCTGTCTCAGTTTTTAAAAATATTTTAACATGATTTTTAAAGATTTCTTGATTGCCATACTAATCAATGTTTAATCAAATATATATCTGTACAGTGCACCCTCTGTCTCAACCAGATTCAAGTTGTATTGAGAAAATATGCCTAATACACCCAGATACTATAAAATACTTTAGTTTCGCGTGGAATTTATTTTCGTGTTTGAATAAAATTTGTGAAAATAAATTCCATGTGAAATTAAAGGCTGACGAAACTTTGATATTGAAAAATAAAGCGTACAGGGTAGCCTAAGCATCTTGCATAAGCGTACAGTATTTTGTAAACAATAAAAGTAAAAATTATTGATGTTATTACTGGCACTTCAGGGTTTTTTATCGGGTGAAGGGATGGGGAATTCGCGAGAATAAATGCTTGTGAACTGACTAATTTTCATTAAATAGCAAAAAAAAAATTCCCGCTAAAATAAATAATTTTGTGTAGTACTTCATGGATTAGACAGATATCACTTAAACTATTTTCACCAGACAGAACTTTGAGATTGTGCTGTTTTATAGAGAAATCCAGATTACATAGGTGCCAGTTTAGACAGTTTCTGTATAAGATTTAGGGCAAGATTTGGTTTTACTTTATAAACTGTAAACAGCCATGTGATATTTGATAATTTATGATAACCTTATATGTGTACCTATAGTGTTACCCCTAGACATTTGGCATTGCATGGTAGACTAAAGACTTTTAGGGCATTTTCACAATTTTCAGGGCACTTATTTTTTTATTAAAGAAAAAAATAATAATTGCAATAAAAATAATTGAGGATTTTTCATGTTTTTTTGTCAAATATGATTTATATCTCGTGGAGTGAAATTTGCAATCATATCTCACAAGTTACGCTTTGACAAGAAACATAAAATTTTCTATTTATTATATAACTTTTGGTAATTTACCTTTATTTTAAAAATGCCAGCAGCAAAATAGTTCCAGCTTTCTTACAGTGAAGATAACACTTTATACAGTGACGATAACACATTTTAGAGTGAAATAGTGAAATTTTCACTCTAAAATGTGTTATAGTCACTGAGTGACTGATAACACTTTTATTTCACTGATATTTTAAGATATTTCACTAAATGTTATATAATAAATGTAATTAATGGCAAAATATATGACAGGGATATTTGATTAATTAATAATATATTTATGAGTGTTTTAGTTAATTTTAGAATAAGCTATTGAAAAAGGCTTGTTTAATCTATTTTGTAGATCGTTTTGTGGCACTAACATGAAAGCAAAAGTAGGAGTAGCACATTTTACTAATTGGGAATACAAAGCATAGAGTAAAACAGATTTAAACCACACAGCATATGATTAATTTTATCATAACATTAACCTTTAAATGCTGTGCAGTTATCCCATTTCACAAATTCAACTCCAATCTTTATACTACATGTATGCATGTAGCCCATTGACAAAATGAATGGATTCTTTGTGAGGTACTGATGGAAAGAAATAAAGGATCATGAATCAGCACTAACAGCATTATATCCAATGACGGTTCAAGCACGCTGTCCTGGGCACACACACCTCGGCTATCTGGGCTGTCTGTCCAGGACAGTGGGTCAGTTGTTAGTGATTAGGGGCCATTCAAATATTACGTAACGCTTAGTGGGGTTGGGGGGTGTAAATCCAACCGTTATGTGGTGTTACAAGGGGTGGGAGGGGTGTATTGAACAGCGTTATGTAACAATTTTGTTTTCTCTTAAATATGCCATGCCATGACAACAATATATAATGTAGGTTTTTAGAGGTAAATGTAAACCCAAAACAATTATAAATCAAGCTGAAATGCCAGATTTTTTAAAATGGCGCAGGTTTTTTCCATCGTACAGCATAATGACGTCATCGTAGTACACATGGGTATAAATAAATATTGCCACATTGCTTTGTCTGTGTGGGGGAGGGGGGTATCTCCGAGCATTACGTAATATTTTGGGGTTGTATGGTCTAGCGTTACGGGATGTTACAAGGGGGTGGGTGGGTGTCTAATTTTGACAAAAATAGTGTTACGTAATATTTGAACGGCCCCTTAGTGAGCGAGAAGAGAAGAGGGTGTAGTGCTCTTACGCTCACCCATTGAGTAGTTAAAACTCGCTCTCGGTGGGAGCCGGTACCTTCCAGCCTCATGTCCGATGGCTTAACCACGACACCATCGAGCAAATAGTTACTGCAACCAAACCTCTCATCCATAACGTCGGGAAGTAAACTGTTGTCAATCCTACATTATATATATCTTTTTTTCATTTTATTTGGACATCTTAATGACCATTAATGACTTAAATTTGGAGTACCAAAGGCAGTGGTATGTGTTATCCTGTCTATGGAATAGTGTATATAAAAGATCCCTTGCTACCAAATGTTCCCTTATTTCGGTCTCTCAGTGGATGTCTTTAAATGAGAAAACTGCATTGTTATTATGTATTAATTCCAATATCTCCTTGCACCACGTCCCAGGGGTGGGACGAAGCCCAGTGGTAAAGCGCTCGCTCGATGTGCGGTTGGCTATTTCTCGTTCCAGCCAGTGCACCACGACTGGTATATCAAAAGTTGTGGTATATACTACCCTGTCTGTGGGATGGTGCATATAAAAGATCCCTTGCTGCTAATTGAAAAGAGTAGCCCATGAAGTGGGGACAGCGGGCTTCCTCTGTCAATATCTGTCTGGTCCTTAACCATATTTCCGACGCTATATAACCGTAAATAAAATGTGTTGAGTGCATCATCAAATAAAACATTTCCTTCACATCCCACTTGCCATGTTACCGGTATCTAATGTGCTGGGATGTCATAAAACGAACATTCCTCTCGCCATTTAGTCACTTGGAACAAAACTGTCCACATATATTGCAGGTGTGTGTACAGTAATTTATATAGGAGGTCGAGACTGTCAAGCGAAGTTTCTAAAAAATTAAATACAATTTGAGCAGGAAAGTTTCAACCCTTCTCACTTACCTACAAGTTCTAGATCACTGAAACTTGGTTTATATTTGTAATTATTGTTGTGCATCAAAATGCGGAGCGGAGTGGATAATTTTATCATGCTCATATACCACGAAGGTTTCCAGCATGTTTTTTTAGTACCAGTATCAATCTTCTTCTTTTTTAAACCATGCATTGAGATGTACATCTATGGATGTAACTATGAGTAACATGGAATACGTTTATGGTACGCAAGTTACGTACAACAGGTGATCTCTCCATTCCAAAGTTAGGCTGACTTTGTCAAAAATTACCGAAAACTTATGTCAAAGTGATCGCTACATTATAGTATCTTTCTATAACATTGTATGTTAAAAAATTGTCCAGTCGAATGTCTGTGATCGTAAACCATGTTATATACTGAACTACAAAACAATTGCAATTACATTGAAACCGGTCTTAACCGGACCCTGAATAAACCAGAATTCTATCAAAACAGGATACATTTCTTTATCCCAAATGTTGTAAATTCTAAAACGCGATTCTCTAAACACCGGATTCTGTCGGGTATCAGATCAATATTAGGTCCCAGACATGATCCGGGTCAGGACGTAGCCCAGTCGTAGAGCGCTCGCTTGATACGCGGTGAGTTTGGAATCGATCCCCATTGGTGGGCTCATTGGGCTATTTCTCGCTCCAGCCAGTGCACCACGACTGGTACATCAAAGGCTGTGGTATGTGCTATCCTGTTTATGAGATGGTGCATATAAAGGATCCCTTGCTGCTAATCGAAAAGAGTAGCCCATGAAGTGGCGACAGCGGGTTTTCTCTCTCAATATCTGTGTGGTCCTTAACCATAGGTCTGATGCCATATAATTGTAAATAAAATGTGTTGAATGTGTTGTTAAATAAAACATTTCCTTCTTTATTTGATCTGGTTTAGACCGGTTTCATTGTGTATCAGTATTGTTTTATGATAAAATTGTTTCAGTAAATGCTGTCAAAATGGGCCTAAAACTGTTCACAAGACATTGGCGATTTTAATAAATGCAAAAAATAAGGAGATTCGAACGGAATAATTTCAAAAATAAATAAAACTAAATTAATTATTGTGCTTCTTTTGTTGTTCAGTGTAATCACCTGAGTATATAAATATATATATTCATGTATATCATTCTGCAGTTAAATTATTTTCTGAATTGGTGTGTTGCAGAACTGTTGTTATTGTTAAGTTATTGTTTATGTATAGTCATAATTAATTGCTCTTAAGAATAAAATTCCAATATATAGATTGCATGGGTGTTGTTGTATGATGTAATGGTTGCTGTTTTCACTATAGTATAATTAGTATTAATAAGACAACAAAGAGAATTGACCATGGTCAAATACATGGTTAATTTTCTTTTAGAAATATCCACATTTAAAATAAATGTATTGAATCAGATGATATTGCAGTGCATCACTGTGTCACCCCTCCACCCAATTTTTTAAAATAATTATAACAGATAGTTTACAGGGGGCGGGACATCGGTAGGCCCATTGGGCTATTTCTCATTCCAGCCAGTGCTCCACAACTGGTGTAACAAAGGCTGTGGTATGTACTATCCTGTCTGTGGGATGGTACATATAAAAGATCCATTGCTGCTAATCAGAAAGAGTAGCCCATGAAGTGACAGCAGGTTTCCTCTCTCGATATCTGTGTGGTCCGTAACCATATGTCTGATGCCATATAACCGTAAATAAAATGTGTTGAGTGCATCATTAAATAAAACATGTATTTCTTTCTTTCTATAATGTTCCGCTTTAATACTTAAAAGCTTTGATCATATATTCAAATTTACAGTTCAGAGGCAAAGTGATGTCTTCTTTGTAACACGATAGAAATCATCAACACAATCAACACACATAGAAGCATAATCGCAGCTAACATCTCCACATTCAAGGCGGTAGCACAGTCCTTGATAATACTTCATCTCTTCAGCATACCACCTCTGTATTTGTGAGAAAATTCACTCATCTTCTCCAAACACTCCATGAAAATCTCAGACGTGAAGACTTCTTTGTCGTCGGCATCAGGTCAAGATGGATCTTTAATAGCACACCTTTCTTGAGCACCTTTAATGCAGCTGAAGCACAGGCTGTTGAGTTGAGTCAGCTGGAAATGACATCTTACACACGATCCACTTGGAGGCAGATAATCTAATGCATCAGTCATTCTTGTCGATAGCTAGTTGAGGTTGCCTTTTGTCGAATGCCTTGATGAATCTTTCATATGACGAAGGAGGAGACGGACGTCTAGCATAGATGTGAGTACCAGGTAAGCGTTTTTCTTTATTCTGATTTTTTTCATTCAGATTGACTCTGGCATTCATAATGTTACATATCTCTTGAGGGTCAAATGTAGACTGTTTCGAAAGAAGAAGGCATATCAAGTAGAAGTCCTTGTCATGTGGGAAACCTTTATATAAAATCACCTTGTTGGAGAATTGGTTCGAAGTCTTCGGGATTATCCTTGTCAGAATCATAATGCAGAATCCATGGTAATGTGTTTCAAGAGTAGATTTGTCTGCTTCGTGGATTTTCCATACAACAGGAACCGAAGAAAAGACAAGTTCTCCTTGATGACTTGAGACATTTTGACGTGGCTTTGAAAATGGGCTGCTATTTATACTCTCGGGACGTAGACGATGGAGTCTTCATTGGGAAATATCCGAGTTCTCAGTCTCAGCTTATCATCACCATGGGGCGACATGTCCATCACAAAATAATTAAAAGGGGTCTTCATGGCATCCTTATAAGCTTCCACCAAAACACCTGCACATCCTGGAAACAACTGACGGCCCAGCGTCATGATCTGCGATGTATCTCTCATGTTTTTAAACAACGAGATACAACGTGTTGAGAGCAATGGTTCTTGCAGACTTTCCCTGTCCATAAATGTTTTGGGTAATGAATATGATGCTCAGTCTTCTGTGATGGCATCCTTGTGTAAACAGCAGCTCTATGTCTTTGTGTTCCAGTACTTGGTGCATGAGATCATCCAAAATGATGAGTCCATGTTGTCCATCAGCAAAGTCTTGAATGTCCACCTGTGTAGGTAACCCCTAATGAAATGTAAGGTTAGCTAGTCTTTTCCATCTCATCGTAAAGTGGTTGGTACACACCATAACAATATATGGTTTTCTTTGGAGGGTCTTTGACGTACATACCATTCAGGTTTTTCAGAAGTCTGTATACCCACTGGCTCTTTCCAGCACCCGTTGGGCCTAACACACACATACTCGAGCAAGGTTCGAATGGCGCCCAACTCTGTGTTTCCCACCAAGGACGTGTGGGATCCACCACTGCTTCCGGACTCCACGAAATGGCACTCTTGGGTAACACGGGTTTTACCACTTCAGATGGATCGTTTCTCAACCACAATACTCTGTTTTCCAAATGGTGTACTTGAGACAGATGGTTAGGAAGTCTCAACAAATTCTTGACCAGACATCCTGGAACTGGACAATCTTTTCTGACACGACCCATAGCGACAAATGTATCTATTAAACTAAACTACTGTGCAAATCACAACTATTTTATAGTGGCATTGTGTGGCCCTAAGTGGCCTTGAGTGTGACCCTGTGTGACCCTGAGTGTGGCCATGTGTGGCCCTGTGTGACCCAGAGTGTGGCCCCGATGTGGGCCTCTGTGGCCCTGAGTGGTCCTGAGAGTGGCCCTATGTGACCTAAGTGGCCCTGAGAGTAACCCTGAGCGTGGCCATGTGGCCCTGTGGCCCTGTGACCCTGTGGCCCTGAGAATGGCCCTCTAACATATAAATGTGTTCTGTGATGTTTCTCTCCTGTTTGCCAGAGATATAAAAGTCCCTGTTGAGGTCGGAGAGATTCGAACAAATATACCAAATTTGATGTTTTTATGAAGAATGTAGTGGAGGGAAAATACCAAGTTTGATGTTTCATACCAAGTTTGATTTTAGGAGATAAATACCAAGTTTGATGTTTCATACCGAGTGATTTTGGGAGATAAATACCAAGTTGGATGTTTTAATACCAAGTTTATGTGTCATACCGAGTTTGATGTTTTCAAACTGAGTTTGATTTTGGGGGACATACCAAGTTTGATGAACTATGCCTATGTTTTTTTTGGTGTTTTTTTTATCCAAAACATTAGTTTGCAGCTTCCCCCTTAAGCACAACTTCTTTGTGTGCAAGAGGTGAGTGGAGAGTGGAATAATGCATGGATAATTTAGACTACCTATAAAATTTTGAATCGCTGGTCTAAAAAACAGGAGTATTGACTCCATAAATCACAAATGTATCGGACTAATTATGAAAAAAATAAACAAAAGTGAATTTGAACTGCGACCAAACAAGGTCTGATAAAAAAAAAAAGTTATTGTGTGGAGACTGATTTATACCATGTTTGATTTTGGGAGATAAATACTAAGTTTGATAATTCATACAGAGTTTGATTTAACAGTTGTAACTGACATTAGTAGACATAAGGAAGAGTGTCCAAGTTATCTTGAATGACACGTTTGGTGTACACGATCTTGTACTTTTTCTCTTCCACTTTGTTATACATCTTTCTCTTTCTTTTCTCTCGTGAAATTTTGGATGGGTTAGTCACGGCCAGGGTACCATCTCTAGTCGGCGACAGGACCATCTCATGGATAGCTTCAAAGTGAATGAGCTGTGCATTGGCATAGTTTAGTGAAAACCCCTGGACTTTGCACACTTCTGAACCTTTGTTGGTTCTGTAGCCATAATTTTTGGGACCTCCACTGACAAATTCGGTGATGAACTGACCATCCAGTTCGTCAGTCAATTCTCCGAGATAATCTCCAAGAAGGGGTTGATAATGTCCAGGTCTGGCCACAAAGATGACAGAGTCCGTGTCGTAGTACAACACACTTTCACCCAGCTTATCCAACACACTGTATAACTTCAGTCTTGCCCAGCAGATAGTGAACGTTGCCAGAAAAACGTTGGTTTTCAGATCTTCTGGGACAAAGGTGGATTTGTGTTGGTATTCGAGCTGCAAAATGGACTGTCAACACGTGAAAGTCGATGACGTCTTTGGTGGGATCTGCCAACACCTGGAAGAAAACGTCTGCGTTGTGTTCGTGAATGAAGGCAGACTGTTTCATGTTCTGACGTTGACCATACTTCCCCCAGAAACTGTTCAGACACAGTTTAGCCAGTGAACGAAGTCCAGGGTTCTTTACAATTTTCTCTTTGTTCAGCTGAATACCCTCTTTTTCTTGGTATTGTCTGATGTACTGGTCTTTATCTTCCTCAGTCAAACACCATTCAGGCCATCCACTGGCCTCCTATTTCAATTTAAGGAAGGTGTTGATATATTTAGCAAAGAGACCACCTTCACGTGTTGCTGACTCGTACTGTGTAGTTTCCGGCCAATGGTAAACTTCGTAGATGTTGATGATTACATACCCCTTTTCTACTGCTTTGAGGATTTCGGGGATGCACCACGTTCCAATGATGCTCCTCTCTTCGCCAGACATGGCGTCTGTATTTCATGATCAGAACAGGTTCTGCACAGTGGGAACTTGAGTTTTCCATTAGAGCGGTTCGGTAAGACGGGATGATAGAGTTTTCTGGGTGGTGCCACTTTCACCTTGGCAATGCCAAAGTATTGATCTAATGGCTTGAAATCCTGGTGAATGATTTCAGGATGTTCCATGGGATACCGGCAATACTTGTTGACCCAAGGGTACAGAGACGTAAATTCCACATACTTGTTTTCTTCTCCTTCTTTTACTTTGTAATGCAATTTGCTTGCATTCGTTATTCCACCAAAGAAAGAGTCTCTGGGATTTAGACGATCTTTAAGATCTAATGACTTCACAAACTGTGACAGTTCTTGGCTGGATTTCAGAAGGTCGTGGAATTGATGTTCCCATATCTCGATGACTTCATACCCCTTGGTTTTTAGAACTTCTCTCTTTCTACACATCAGGGCATCAATGGACTGACTGGTTCTAGAATGGGTGGTGGTAGAACGCCGTGCTACAAGCAGCCATGGAACTCGAAGGCTGTGTTCGTCTTAGCACAATATCCATCCAGTCAGTAATGAGTTCCTAGTACCAGATGTTCCCCGCCATTCAGAGCATGTTGTATGTGGTACTTGTTCTGATTTTGATGTTGAAGCCAGTTCAATCACTGGATGGACACTTTGCTGAACTGATCTTTTGGGATGTACCCCTCACTTGGAACTTGAGCTATGGGGCTGGGCACGGCTTCAGATTCAGCTACATTCATCCCACTATCTCTTAATTCTTGTTCCGTCAACCACACATCTTGTGTGACCTGGATGGATCCATCCTCTCTCACCGTCATCCAGTCTGTTATTTTCTGTCCATCCGTGAGTTTGGCATGCTGGTGTTGTTTCAGAAACTTGCTCTGAAAAATGCCCATACACACCGAGGCGATGGTGATGTACTGGGCAAAAGGGTCGATGCCACTGATGTAGCTGACTGCTTTGGTGTTGAGATCTATCTGTTTTTCGCCGGTGGCTTCCAGCATGAGTTGTTGAAAGGCAGGCTTCTCGCAAGACAGTGACGTCAGAGACACAATACTCCCTCATTTCCTTTTGGAAGTCAAATGTTGTTCAACATTCCATTTCAGAAATTCCTGTCTTTCTTTAGATCCCATATAGTCGACACCGTACATCTGAGGGTCTGGAAACGGTCCACAGTAGTACTGATTTTCCCTGGTGTTGAAGTAATGGGGGAAATATCCCTTCTTCAGTTCTGTCAGACCAAAGGCCTTGGGGAAAGCAGCCAGCTTCATAGGAAGAAAATTCAAGCTGTCGATAATCCGGATGTTCAGACCCCTCTCCACTTGCATATACATGATTTTGGAGCCATTGTATATGATTTTTTGTAGATACATAGACTGGTCAATTATGTACTCTAGCAGAAAATATGCATCATAGGCCTTGTTGTTGTGCGCTACGGCTGTGAAACCTTTGTGGTGATCTTGGAACAGCCATTGGCAGAACTGAATATGTGCTCCATCACCCTGGAAGATGATTTGACGGAATCCATAGGTCTCCTCACACGGTTGTTTCACATAGTGCTTTGTCTTCTTGTCACATGTGTTGCAAGATGGACATCTCGATCCACATTCGTGGCATTTGGATTCTTCTGTGACAGGCTCCTGTTTACAAGCTTCACAGGCCGTCTGTGCAACCAGGTAGTTTGGCACGTGCTGTCGTTTCCCGCACCACGATTGCTGACAATGTTGACAGCGAGACTGGTGAGTACAGTTGTCTCCTGGGCAAATGGGATGGACTCCACTGGGCAGGTATCCATCTTTGTATTGCAGCAGTTCGTCCTGGCAGCATTCGAAATCGTAAAAAAATGAATTTTGTGTGGACCTCAATGTGTTCTTTGGGAGGCTGGTAGCAGAGATGATCTTGATCCACATAGCTGTTGCAGCAAGGACATTTCCATTCTCCACAAGTGTGGAGTCGTGGATCCCTCTCACTTCTGTCGAGCATTTTCTTACAGGTTTTACACTTCCAGAAACTCTTGCATTTGGATGGTATGGTACGTCCCTTCTTGTCTTCTTTCTGTTGTTTGTGCCGCCAAAAGCAATCCAGCGATCGACAGGTCACGTGACAATGAAGACACGTCATCTGGATGTCGGTTTTAGGACAGTTTTGGCTATGACACACGATGCAGGTTAATGAGCAGGAATGATGTGTCTTGTCGTTGTATGGTTTCAAGCAATGTTGGCAAAAATACGAAGCCGAGAAGAAGCCTGTGATCTTCACAATGGCGTGGAAGTGGGGTCGTGGCGGTTCTACAAAGTATAGAAACAGTTTCGGCGATTCTGACGCCTGGTCGCCCACTCCTAGAAATTTATTACCCAGTTCTGCACTCACCACAAGGATTTGGCATCCCAAGACTTGCTCGAAGGCAGGAATGTCATTCAAACTGCATGGACGGTCAGGGGGCACTCCTGCCAGTTCGCATAATTTCAGAGCCAGTGTCTTCTGCTCTCGACGAGTTCTGGTTCTCAGATGAATATAAAATGATTGAGGGCATTTCCTGTGTTGAAGAACTAAATCGATGAACGGTGCTCTTGCCAATCTTTGCTTGAGATGCAATTCAGTTTGGCCCAGGCAACACCGATCGCACGGGGCATGTACAGGCCGTCGTCGTTCACGATTTCTACCAATGACAGTTTTCTGTGCACCGAGTTGTTGGGCCCCGTTAGATCAGTTAGGTTGACGTCAGATCTTCCACCTCTCGGAATTTGAATGGTGCCGATCTGAATGTTGAAAGATGCATCTAACAGTAAATCTTCGTGGCTTTGCAAGACTTTTTCGATGTGAGCCAAGATGACGTCAGCATTCAGATCAGCCAGTGGTTGTAAAGGTACGACCATAGGTGAATTCAGGGCATCGTGATGAACAATCACCCGTCCAAGGTCACTGCCTTCCAAATTGAGAGTGACTTCTTCTAAAGCGTTTTCAAACATGGTATATAGATCGTGGTGTAATTTTTTCAGCTTCTCACCAGTTATTACCAGCAGCAAGTACTGGGGGTTTGGGTGGGAGAGGCCGATATTCTTTTGTTCAGCTTCCCCCGGGTGCATTGCAATTGTGTACTCGGAACCGGTATTCTTTTGTCCAGTTCCTTATTAGAGTACGTGCTGGGCCATTAAATGCACCCTGTGCTGGGCCATTAGTCAATGCACCCTGTGTACTGATGCAGTGAGCGTGTAGTCTGTGTGTGAATCCTAGTTTTGTGTTAAGGTTGTACCTATTATCTTAAGTCCCTATTCTAGTGAGTTCAACGGTCATTCATGACCACCCATCCCCCTCCGTCCTTCTATAGCATTGAATACAATGACGGAGGGGCAGTTAAACTAGCCTAGCTATGTAATTTGAAGGGTTAAACCCTTATAGTGTAGGTATTGGTTTAAAAAGCCTAGTGCTTGGCATACTTAACTTTATTACCAATGCAATGAAACGACACTAACGGTGGCAAGTAGCAATTGTATACATATATGCACCAATCTTGGTACTTAGTTTGAAGAATTTTGATTCCCGCCCCCTAAATATAGGATTTTAGTAGGCTTACTTGGTTTGTCTTCAGGCTATCTGGATAGTTGGGTATCGGTTTTCCTGCATGTCTTTGCTTCTGGAACCCTAGTTGACTTACCTTACTTAGTTAGCTAGGATGGAATGCATCAGTAATATAAAAACATGGTGCGGGTGCAAAGACAAATTCGTGCAGTTTATTTACAGTTAGGTGTAGTGGGGTTCTTGAACCGTGATTGGCTGGATTGGACCAATGAGAGTGCTGCAAAAAAATAGGCGATAATTAGTGGTGTCCTATCTTGGTTGATTATCTAACGATGTTGATTGGCTGGTCAATTAGCCAATTGGGTTACTGCGACTTCGATCCTGTCTTAGTGAAAAAAAAGGAAAAAAACAACAAAAAAACCTAGTTTCTCTAATGGAAGTGATATATACCAATTGCCAATCACGAGTTTCAGAACATGAATATATATTTACAGTAAAATAATATGGTTATCGTGGTTAGTTCTGGCTGGTACCCCCACTGTCGTACCCCCGGCGTGGAATGTCTATTGGGTCGTGATGCTTGGGGTCGCTATTCGATTTGGGGGTCTGTCCATATGGGGGATTGTTCCAGCTATTTTGTTAAGTATAAACCCGCTTTAGTCATTTCGACATTCGCCGGTGCGTTCGTGCTTTTATACCATTCGGACGGGTCCGTCTCTAAACCATTAGGTCGAAGGCGCCAATGTTCGGGCGTGGTCGGTTTCAAGTCCACCAAGAGATGTCCGTAGGGCCTGTGGGTAGCTTCCTCAAACTGATGCATGAAATGACGAGTATTTTCCGGATACATCTTCCCTGCCAACGTCAGAACTTGCTGCTTGTCGATGGGGTTGTTGAACAACGCCAGGTAATGGTGGTTTCTTCTCTGTGTCGGGTCCTTGCTGTGATACAGGTTCTGGTTGATGGCGATGACGGATAGGTTTCTGTGGTGACTTCCTTCTGTGAACAGGTCGGTGATGCAAGAGTCTTTATTGGCCATACACATCAGGTCGTCCAACACGATGAGATTTCTGACTCTGGGATCCAAATAACGATCCTTTTCCAAATTCTCAGGTATACCTCGAACAAATGTCACTCGAACGGTTGCCCCAATGATGTCGTAGAGGGGTTGCCATCGTTTGTAGAGCCAGATGATGCGCTGGGGAGGCGGCTGGATTTTACCATCCCTCAACAATTTGTATACCAAAAATGTCTTTCCACACGACGTGGGTCCCGACACGATCATGGTGAAGGGATGTAGCAATCTATGGGGATGCTGCGCTGCTGCTGCTGTGGTGGTGGTGGTGGTGGTGGTGGCTGCTGCTGTGGTGGTGGTGGCGGTGGTGGTAGACCTTTAGCATGTTTTTGTTGAAAATGTCTTAAAATGGCGTCTCTCCTCGAGAATGTGAAACCACATTCTGAATATGTGCTATACATGACGACTCTAAATGAAATGACGATATCTGACTCACATAGTTCCTTTTATAGTTTATTTAGAAATGCTTCTGCAGTTTCGGGGTGTTCCAACCTGTACCACTTTGTTGTTGTTTCCGTTTCAGATCGGCCTTGGCTTGCTCTACCCCCTGTTGTGTTGGGGAGACCATGACGACTTTGGGTGTCAGGGGCTTGTTCTGTTTCTCTTTTTCTTTTTTCCACGTGGGATCGTACAGTTCTAGACATCGATCCACACTGTACATGATCTGACTTTTCCCACCACGTTGAATTTCGAAGTGAGGTTGAAGTTTACCGTGTGCCTGCAGTTTATAGAAACGGTTCCACTTATCCACGTCGGGTACATATAACTTGTACTGGTCTGACATGTTGCTCCTCTGAAGGTTCTACCTCAAATAACGAGTTTTCCAAAACTATTTTACATATATACCGTATGACGCATAAAGATATGGTACAGGAATGTTTGAATGTGTGTGATACGTATGACCAGTGCCCCTCTTCCCAAGCACAAATCTCATCGTGAGAGCTCCCCAAAAACATCGTTACCAAAATATTACCCTTTATCAGTGTCACTACCATAGGGACACGTCCAGAGACACACTCAAGGACGCAGGACATAAATAAGAAAGCAAAACCTGTTATTCACCGTTTTATTCACAACATACAACATGAAAACATAGCACACAGTGTCTGAAACATTTAATGTCTGAACATGTTGTTCAGATAGAGACATCTTGGAGAGAGTTTGTAATGTTCCATCACTGGGTTGTCTGTCTTCTTCCATCGGTAGACGCGAAGTCCGCAACAGTAACAGGTGATGGCATCGTGGTCTTCCATGTAGTAGAAACTGGCCTTGGCAAATTCTTTTGGTTTTTGGCGTAATTGTATGGGCCACCGAGCATACGTCAGCATCCGGGCATAGAAATGTCTCATTTCGGGACGACAGAACAAGTAACGTCTTGAATAGCAGTCTTCCTCACAGGCAGCATCTGTTTCACAGGCAGCATCCGTCTGATCTGTGGATTCATCCACGAGTTCGCCATCTTTAGTTCCAACCCCAGTATCACGTGTAGCATCCGTCTGATCCATATAATGAGTACTTGTCACAAAAAAGATAAGTTTTATGTATTTTATGATGTTAGAGGGGGTTTATATAATAAATGCCCAATATTTTGTCATATCTGGTAGATCCTGAGCATACTGGGTAAATTGTGAAAACGTTGGGTCATAACTTTTTATGAGCAGTATATTGAGTTTCTTCAGTGGGAAAGGAAACTGCAGGTAAAAACCATGCAGGCTGTGGGAAAGGTAAATGTCACCTGTCTGTTCATCAGTGCATTTGCCAAGGTTTCCAGCAGGCAAGTTGACTGGGCAATGGCTCTTAGGAGGTATGTTGGTTTAGTCTTTTGAACAGATAGTTTGACTATATTTCTCCCCAAGACTCAAATACAGGGCAATTTAGTTAATTGTAATTTGTTTGTGGTGATTATTAATAGGGTTGTTTATTTGTTTGTATTTAGATATGCATGTAAGTGGTGTTGTATATTAGTGCATAATATTAGGTGCTATAACTTAGTTTTACTTTGTTATAGGGTACTTGGGTGTGTGTATAGTGTATGTTTTCGGTTGTGTAACTGACCGTATTAGAGGGTTAAAGTTAATTTGTGTTGTGCGCCAGGAGTAAATATGGTACAAAACAGGGGGTTAAGGTTAATTTGTTTTATTGTGTTACAATAGTTTTTATAAGTGTCAGACGGGCTTGATAATGAGGTGGTCGTTTATTGCCATTATTATATTAAGTGAGCCTATTTGTAGACATTTTTGTTTCAGCCTTTTGGGTTTGAGCGTGAGCCAGAACCATGCGAAGTATGTCAGCTACGATAGCTACGATTGCTAGGTTAGCTATGCGAGCTATAACTGGGTGTGAGGGATGACACAGATGTGACCAGCGGAACTGTAGGAGAACCATCTGCAAGAGATGTCTACAGACTAGCGTGGTGGCGGACTGTGATTAGGGTATCTGCAAGAGATGTCAACAGCCAACCAACCAAGATGTGTCTGGTCGTCATCAAGATACTGATAGTATTCGCAATGACAGTGAATTTCAGATGAGTTTATACTGATACAAATTGAACTGGTTCAAAATGATTATTTAACTAAGGCTCGAACATTGACTAGAAGCTAGTTGGCTCAGACTGGCTTACCATGAACACCAGAATAGTGTTTTAGGGGGTTTAATTTAAGGTTGGGGTAGTGATGTGTTTGGAGTGATATCGTCATTTTGTATATTCATATTTTGTATATAAATTTGTTAAAATGTTTTGTTGTTTGACTTGTTTCTTGGACAATATGTCTTACTGATAGTCAATCTCTCGTCCATCTGTGACAGTACTCTTCTTCACATCTTGTTTGGTAGTCACTCTTTTACATTTGATTGTATGTCTTTCTGAACATTTGCAGACCAAGACGTCGTCCTCGTTGCTACTGCTGCTGCTGCTAACACTGTTCGAATATTCCGATGCCATTTTCTCCGTTCCAGATAGAGTGCAACAAGACACAAGAATGTCAGAATCATAAAACACGTCTGTTCTCTAGCTCAGCCACAAAGCAAATGAAGTGTAAACCACAAATCCATTATTTACCTTCGAGTTCATCCAAAACAAAATGTTTGTCACTCCTCTAGGTAGGTCAAGGCTAGGTGATGAGTCACACACCAAATACGACGAGGCTATGACTTACACCAAGGTCGCACACCTGCTCAGGTATACCAGTCACTGTCCTCGAAGTCGGTCAATGCTAAACAAATCGGTCAGAGCCAGTCCAAGGACGTCAGTGCCAACCTAAGTCGGTCAGGGACACGGACAGGGTGTTATCCTCTTCAAGGTCACACACCTAAACACCTGATGTCATGGTCAGACTATGACTCGCGCCAAGGCCAGACATCTGCTAAGTGCGCCAAGGTCAGTCACCAAGGTCAAGGTTACGGAAAGTGGGTCATGATGCCATCCAGGCCCTTATACTACTGTGAGCATATTTTCACATTATGTTTAACATAGAGGTAGTTGTTGTTACTTGATAATATGGCCTATTTTGTTTAACTAAAACGAATCTATGGAATAAAAACAACCGATTGAAATGTGTGTAATTACTTTGTAAATTATTTGAAATAACACCATTCATGTAATACCATTGACTGTGGTCACGTAGCTTACTTTTAACATTTTACAGCGTTATGTTAGAATATTCGCAACTTCGACATTTTCTGTGTCCGAGTTCTGAAATTTGAAATACTGACTCCCTCAGTATTGATCTTTTAATAATAATTGTTTTTATAAACATTCATATGTTCTCCATTTTTATTATTTTGCGCTTTGGGCAACAGTGGTGAGAAAGGGTGATTACTTCAACATTTGTTCGTGTTCTCCCAAGTTCACGATTTCAATGTCTTGAACTGTGTGCTGGAGTCGTTTGGTGTGGACGTTAACTGCTAGCTGGTTGCACGTCGCTGCTAAAACTCCACAAATACTGGTCACGAAAAATGCCACGGCTGAAAATTGAAGAGGAAAACAGAAGAACAGGGTCATATCTTAGGCGCTAGTGCAAGGAAGGAGTTCGAGGGTCGAACTTCCCCCATCGCCCTTCCCCCGTTTAACCAACAAAAAAAGTTTTTTTTGGGGTGTTTTTCAATACATTTTCCCGCGAAGCCCTACCCCATATTGATATTGATAACCCACATATCAATATCAATAAGGGGTAGGCCTGGAGGTGACTCGAGATAGACTCGACCCCCCCCCCCCCCCCCCTAAATTTCAATCGCCAGTCTGGATCCAGCCCCTGCTAACATTTTTGCACACGCGCCTACAATTAGTAGGGGGACAGTGGAGAAAAAAACAAACAAAAAAACACCATCGAAGAGAGCGATCATAACCGTCCAAATGTCTGTCTAGCTCTCGAACTGCAGAGTACTCGGTATAAAATTTGGACATTTTCTGTAAGTTATGAAAATTGCCGAGAACGTTACTATAAAAACGTTGACGTGAAGTCAACAATGCTTGACGTTTTATTTTAATATGCTTATTGATGTTAAAGTGATAATACGTACTTTCTTCGGAATTATAGTTTTAACTTTAAAAATGTGCGAACCGAATCGCTGTTTGACATTTTATAAGCATATCTTAAATATAAAAAATGCATGGATCTAATACTACGGTAATACCTAATGACGACTGCTAGTGCTAACTATAGTCCTGTTGCGATATTTGCTGCAAGTGTTTAATGGATATATATCAACAGAGGTAAGTGTTTGATTGGCGGATCCAGATTTGAGTGGGTGGGGTGTCCCACGGGTCCCGTGCCCTTTTTAATGACTGGTGGGTTTTTTAATGTTTAATTCATCATCAATAAAACACTAAATTGTCCTAAAAGCACGTCTCTGGGCATCTTTATTTCCAAACATTTCACTGGAGCATGTCTCCAAACCACCGTAATAGAAACTTACTGGTTATAGCCTATTAGAAATTCGAGAGAAAAAATAGGCAGTTACATCCCCTAACCACTTCCGGCGCGTTCCGGTTACAGCAAATATGGCTGATGACTAGGGTCTCCACGAGTACTCGAGTACTCGGGTTCGAGTCTAGCAAAGACCCGAGTCCATTCACAGGACTCGAGTACCCGTACAAGTGAGACAATGTAGAGCAACTAGTTCAGCAGTAACTAATCAACGATACAAGTTATACGATAATTATATGACTATTTGCTAGTTTCTGTTTTAATCTGGCCGTCCGTTCGTCCGTCACAATACTGAACGTATCAACGGGTTTCTAAATGCAATACAATGGCATGATTTGGCATTCATGTTCAGTGCTGGAATTAAGCTATATAATGCAATTTTACGTTATATTCCTTTGTCTCATTATCATCTTGTGTAAGCGTCGGGTAATCGGGTCCGGGTCGAGTTTGACCCTCGAGTACTCGAGTCCAATATATTGGACTCGTGGAGGCCCTACTGATGACCACAGTTGTGTGTGAATCTTCAGCTGAGATTTATGCATGCCAGTCCCTGGCATCATAAATGTCCCCACCTATGTTTTAAAAATAAAGAATGATACAGGTAAAAAATTAAGTTGATGAAATTGCGTTTTGTTATAACTGACCATGTTTTATATATATAGGAGATGAATCTAGCGAGCCGTCACCCACCCTGATTGTTTTGGTCACTTGCTTGGATTTTTTTTTTGCAAAGCTGCAATCTCGCCTCACATTAATTATCATAATTTCATTTAAACATACAAATACACCTGCAGTTTTAATGAATTGTGTGTGACAGTAACACAGTTTTAATAGATAATAGAAACAATTATGTTTATAGTGCGTCCCACGGGGAACGCATTTTTTCATGCTATGCAGTTTACTACAAGTTATTTATTTCTGAGCCGCTTATTTTCTAAATTACACACAGAAATAGTATATTTTTGTTATTTCCAAAACACACATTTTTATTTTTACGTAAAACCAAACTTAAATTATATACAAAAACAACAAAGCATTTTTGTAGGAGGATGGGACGGACTACATGTAATATTCCGATCAGAACAGTCCCCTTCCCCACGTGCTATATATATTATGTTTGTTTGTTGTTGTTTTTTCAATGTATTTCCGGGGACGCATGACCCGACCCCTCCCCTAAAAACACCACTAGTCAGTCTAGACTTCCTCTACACAATTTCGCGCCTGTTTCGTTTATTGCAAATCAATTAGGCCTGTATACATTGCATTATAAAGTGTAAATTTTGCAGCTAAATATATAGTTTAACCTAAAAACATAAAAAATATTTGTGTAAACATATTTGTTAGTCTTGCATGCCGATTATTTAAGGTCGGTAGATGCCCAACATGATAAAATGAAGACATTATTGTATACATGATTATAAGCGTAAGTCGCACGCAAAACAAAAAAATCGAATATTTTAAAAATAAAACCCCTCAACAATTTTACCTCCCCCCACCCCAAGGAAAATCCCCCACCCCAAAGAAAACCCCAGTAACAACGACAAATCTGCCCCCAAATAAACAATAGCCTACAAAACAGCCCACACACCAGTATACACGCACAACCAAAAACATAACCCAGACGAACACGCACATTTAAAAAAGAGGTTTTATCTATGTACATATACCAGTGGCGTAGGATGGTGGCAAGGGGAGGGGCGCACACACACACACGTGCATGGGCGTACGACCCGGGGGGGGGGGGGGCAATTGCCCCCCCCCCCAAATTCGGGAAAACAGTGGGGGAAATTCGGGCAAATTTTATCTGGGTAAAATTTCGGGCAAATCAACCCCTCAGTAGTAGTATAGGGGCCTGCCGGGCGCCATGACCTACTTTCCCGTGATCACGTGACCTTGAGACAATGGGCTTGGTGTAGACAATGGGGCTTGGTGTAGACAATGGGCTTGGTATAGACAATGAACTTTGTGTAGGAAACAATGGCCTTTGTCTAGTAGTGTGCAGGTGTCTGGCCTGGGTAGGAAACAATGGCCTTTGTGTAGGAGACAATGGGCTTGGTATAGACAATGGCCTTTGTGGAGGAAACAATGGCCTTTGTATAGGACGGTGCACGTGTGCCATCCTGGTAAGAAACAATGGCCATGGAGGAAACAAAGGCGTTGGTGTATACAATGGGTTTGGCATAGACAATAGGCTTGGTATGAACAATAGGATTGGTGTAAACAATGGGCTAGGTGCAGGTGTGCGATTACGGTAAGAAACAATGGTTATAGAAAAAAACAAAGGCCTTGGTGTAGACAATGGCGATGTTGGTATCTGTGGTGAACAGGTGCATGGACATCCCCTACTTTCAGAACAAAGGCCTTTGTATAGGGAGGTATAGGTGTATGGTCTCGGTAGGAAAACAATGGCCTTTATGTAGGAAACAATGGTCTTTGTGTATGAGACAATGGCCTGGGTACAGGTGTGGGTCCTTGGAGTGAGCTGAGTGTACCTCCCTCGGGTATAAAAAGGGTGCTTTTGGCTTCATTGTCATTCGTTCACCGAAAAGTCTACAGACAAGATCTACGTCTAGTTTGTTTAAGAGGTTGCTGATATTCACATTTTTGTGTTTTGTTGGTTTTTTATTTTGAAAATGGCATCGGGACATTCATCAAGTACTACTCACTGCCCTGAACAGGGTGAAAGATCGCGATGCCAACTAGAAATTGGACAAAATGTATATGTTATGGTCCAACCATGGAAGCAAGAACTTTTGATACATATCAGTGGGTTGAACTGTGTGAATGCAAGAGTCAGGTAGACGAAACGATTTCAGCCTTGAAACAAGGGAAGGATGAAACATTTGTCAAACACCTTGGAGCCAATGTTCATGCTAGTATGGACAAGAACTTTACTGGGGTGGACCTGCGTCAGTGGTGGTGGTGTGATGAAACGAAATCTGTGAAACCTTCGAAGAAAGGCATATTCCTTTCTCTACAACAATGGGAGAAACTGAAAGGCTGTTTCACAGTCATGTGTGATTTTGTACCAGAGCTGAACTCGATTGTGCCCTGCGCCATGCAAGACGACCATCAAAACCAGATGGGATTTCTTCAATGCTCCTTCTGCAACCCCAACGGGTATCATCAATAGAATGATTTCGACAAAACTGACTTGTATATAAGGCTGTGTTTTCTCTCCCAGGGGCTCATTTGTGCTTGAGAACTCGAAGAGAGCAGACGGGTTTGCTGATGATTTTGACATTTTTGTATCTTGTTGCACTCTATCTTGAACGAAGACGATGGCATCGGGATATTCGAGCCGTGTTAGCAGCTGCAGCAGTAGCGACGAGGACGACGTCTTGATCTGTAAATGTTCAGAAAGGCACACGATCAAAAGAGTGACTATCAAACCAGAAGAAAATGACACAGATCAAACGGACGCTGCACGTGAGCCAGGTGAAATCGTGGACGAAGAACCCATAGATCAGACGGATGCTGCTCGAGAATATAAAACGGATGCTGCTCCCTACGATGATGATGCCTACGACGCCGATGACGAAGGGGATGGCCTTTCGAGACATTACTTGTTCTGTCATCGACCCGAAATGAGAGGATTCTATACACGATTGCAGACATTTGGGTGGTGGCCATTACAGTTACGTCAGAAACCGAGGGAGCTCGCCAAGGCCGGTTTCTTCTACACGGGAGACAACGATGCCGTCGTCTGTTACTGTTGTGGACTACGTGCCTACCGATGGCAGAGAATGGATGATCCAGTGATGGAACATTACAGACTGTCCCCGAGATGTCCCTATGTAAATAATGTGTTCAGACATTAGAGTTTTTATTTCATAATGTAATAACTATGTATGTTTGGTATTTTGTGTACTACATTTTCAATCTGTTGTTTAGTAATAAAATTTTGTCTTGTATCTTTTGTATCTGTTGTTTATAAATAGCGTGTCATTTATGACCTGTCAGTCAGTTGAGAACCATGACTCAGTGGGAACGGTACCTCGAGTCTGTTTACTATGATGTAAAGCACCCTGGGAGTTATGCCAGTCCTGGTAAATTATATCAAGCTGTTAAAGCAGAGGGTAAATTTAAGATTTCTCTGGTACGTATTAAGAAATGGTTGAAAGGTCAAGAGACCTATACCATGACACATCAAGTAAGACGAAAGTTTCCACGTAATACCTATGTGGTAGAAGGATTAGACAGTCACTGGCAATCTGATCTAATGGATATGGTCAATCTGGCTAAATACAATTCCTATGAAGAAAGAACGCGTGACTGCAACTCAACGCTCCAACCTAACCTATGCTCTTTTAACTACATTTTAAACACGAGTATTTCCCAAGAGTACAAGCCTTTATAGACAACCAGTGTATTATGTCTGGTATATCAAAGGCAGTGGTATGTGCTGTCCTGTACACACAACTCTTGATACTATAAAGTAGCGGCAGAAATATTAAATCACAAATCTAGTTATAGAGTAGAATACACAAAAAACAAACGCAATGGTTGAGAGAGAGAGAGAGAGAGAGAGAGAGAGAGAGAGAGAGAGAGAGAGAGAGAGAGAGAGAGAGAGAGAGAGAGAGATGTCACACGTGATTAATCCATTAGTGTAAGTCGGCGACACGCGCGCCGCCATGGGTTTAACAAGTAGTACGTGTTAACCAAAGGGAAATAGCTGCATTTTTAAACAGAAATTTTCTCTAGAGTACTAGCCTTCGTACAGGGCTTTTTAATTACCAAATGGGTAAATACAGTGATCGATCTAGGATCGATCCCCGTCGATGGCCAAATAGGCTATAGCCAACCAGTGCATTATGTCTGGTATATCAAAGGCCGTGGTATGTGCTGTCCTGTACATACAACTCTTGCTACTATAAAGTAGCGGGGTAGACATATCCAATCACAAATCTAGTCATAGAGTAAAAAACACAAAAAAAACGCAATGGTTTGGTTTTTAATTTTTTTTTTCTAAAGTAAAATCACTATAGACAACTACACATGCAATGGACACACATTGGGTTACATCGAGAGGCCTTAAGGGCGACATGTGAATAATATGAGTGTTCATTTCTCTTCATCTTCGTCGTCCTCCTCATCGTCGGTATCGTCGTCGTCTTGTTCGTCCAAATATTCGCCAATCCATGAACGATACTGATTTAATTTAGAACGAATCTGAGGTCTGAGATCTCTGTCTGGATTCACAAACTGAAGAATTTTCCTGGTGTTGGGGCCTTTGTCAAAGTAATGCATATAGGTCAGAAAGCGAGAGTACGTGTCTTTAAATAACTTCCATTGCAATGTCTTCATGTTTCTTTCGATGGCATCTTGGGACATGTTTTTTTCTTCGTAGCGTTTCCTCTTGCTTTCGAAATAGTCACGATTGATGTCGAATTCACGCTCGATCATCAGACGTACGCCTTCGTTTTCCAGATCGGACGACGGCTCTTCATTTCCCTCCTCGCACGTTTTCACGTGTCGCTGCAAGTCACTCCCGTCTTTAAAGACCAGACCACACGTATCGCAAGACTGCATCCTCTTGACCTTTTTCAGATAGGGCTCTACCTCATCTTCTTCTTCTTCGTCGTCACTTTCGTAGGCGGGTATGCCTGGTAGTTTTCTCTTGAATGCGTTTCTTTGCATGATTTGCTCGTAGAGCTCCTTCTCCGACGGTGGTTGAAAACTCTTCTGAGACATTCGCCGTTACGCTCGTGCTTATATACCATTCGGGCGGCCCCGTCTCTAAACCATTAGGTCGAAGGCGCCAATGTTCGGGCGTGGTCGGTTTCAAGTCCACCAAGAGATGTCCGTAGAGCCTGTGGGTAGCTTCCTCAAACCGTTGCATGAAATGACCAGTATTTTCCGGATACATCTGCCGTGCCAAGGTTAGTACTTGCTGCTTGTCGATGGGGTTGTTGAACAGTGCCAGGTAATGACAGTTTCTTCTTTGTGTCGGGTCTTTGCTGTTATAGAGGTTCTGGTTGATGGCAATCACCGAGAGGTTTCTGTGATGACTTCCTTCTGTGAACAGGTCGGTGATGCGAGAATCTTTTCCAGCTGTAGACATCAGGTCGTCCAACACGATGAGATTTCTGACTCTGGGATCCAAATAACGATCCTTTTCCAAATTCTCGGGTATGCCTTGAACTAATTTCACTCGAGCAACCATTTTGATCGTATCATAGAGAGGTTGCCATCGTTTGTAGAGCCAGATAATGCGCTGAGGAGGCGGGTGGATTTTACCATCCCTTAGCAGTTTGTACAACAAAAAAGTTTTTCCACACGACGTGGGTCCTGACACGATCATGGTGAACGGATGTAACAATCTTAGGGGCTGCTGCTGCTGTGGTGGTGGTGGTGGTGGCGGCTGCTGTGGTGGTGGTGGTGGTGGCTGCTGTGGTGGTGGTGGTGGTGGCTGCTGTGGTGGTGGTGGTGGTGGTGGTGGTGGTGGTGGCTGCTGTGGTGGTGGTGGTGGTGGTGGTGGTGGTAGACCTTTAGCATGTTTTTGTTGAAAATGTCTTAACATGGCGTCTCTCCGAGAGAATGTGAAACCACATTCTGAACATGTGCTCTGCATGACGACTCTAAATGAAATGACCATATCTGACCCACATAGTTCCTTTTATAGTTTATTTAGAAATGCTTCTGCAGTTTCGGGGCTTTCCAGCCCGTACCACTTTGTTGTTGTTGTTGTTGTTGTTGTCGTTGTTTCCGTTTCAGATCGGCTTTGGCTTGCTCTACCACCTGTTGTGTTGGGGACACCATGACGACTTTGGGTGTCGGAGGCTTGTTCTGTTCCTCTTTTTCTTTTTTCCATGTAGGGTCATACAGTTCTAGACATCGATCTACACTGTACATCATCTGACTTTTTCCACCACGTTGCACTGGAAAATGAGGTTCAAGTTTACCTTCTGCCTGCAGTTTATAGAAACGGGTCCACTTATCCACGTCGGGTACATATAACTTGTACTGGTCTGACATGTTGCTTCTCTGAAGGTTCTACCTCAAATGACGAGTTTTCCAAAACTATTTTACTTATATACCTTATGACGCATAAAGATATGGTACAGGAATGTTTGAATGTGTGTGATACGTATGACCAGTGCCCCTCCTCCCAGGCACAAATCTCATCGTGCGAGCTCCCAAAAAAACATCGTTACCAACATATTACCCTTTACCAGTGTCACTACCATAGGGACACGTCCAGAGACACACTCATGGGCTCAGGACATAACTAAAACAAGCTGTGTTGCAGTCACGCGTTCTTTCTCCATAGCAATGGGCTGGGAGTGTTTCACACACACACACACACACACACACACACACAAAAGTTTGTATTTAATTATGAAATACTGGCCCCATAAGGGGTATGAGATTGTATATATAAAACATCCCTTGCTACTCATGGAAAAAATGTAGCGGGTTTCCTCTCTAAAACTGTCAAAATTATGTTTTTCATCCAATAACCGATGATTCATAAACCAATGTCCTCTAGTGATGTCGCTAAACACAAACAAACTTTGACGGTCAGTGGGCATACCATAACAAATTTATTCTGCTACTTAAGACGGGCACGCGTCGGTATGTCTTTTGCAGTTCACCTGGTTTCATAAACACTCGGAGAGGTGTAATAAAATGCCTTTGTATGAGGGCTGATGAAGAGGTCTCATAAAGTACTCCTCTATTATAAAGCGAATGAATGAATGGCTGAATGACGGCAATAAAGAAAACGTCGACAATGTGCTAAAGAAATACAAATGAATGAAAATCATCACACACGCATTTTGTCTGGCGACATGAAAGCCTCACTTTAGACCAAACAGTCAGCAAACAGTTACAGTCCTTCCCCACGAGACATATTTTAACGGCTATTATTTTGGGTGCCTAGATAAAACACTGTGAAAAAACATCCACGTGTATGTCCACTGTGAATACAAAAAAAACAACAACACAATAGACGTTATACAATGAAGCCAAATCCAACGTCACTTACACCTGGCCTGTACATAGTGTTATTATTAATTGTTGTTGTTAATGGTGCTGTATGTTTTTCTTTTGCTTTTATTTGTTTGCGGACACCAGTTTGTTTGGTAATATGCAATACATTGAACTGAATACACCATGATCGCACACCTGCACCCAGACCATTGTTTCCTACACAAAGGCCATTGTTTTCCTACCGAGACCATACACCTATACCTCCCTATACAAAGGCCTTTGTTCTGAAAGTAGGGGGTGTCCATGCACCTGTTCACCACAGATACCAACATCGCCATTGTCTACACCAAGGCCTTTGTTTTTCTATAGCCATTGTTTCTTACCGTAATCGCACACCTGCACCTAGCCCATTGTTTACACCAATCCTATTGTTCATACCAAGCCTATTGTCTATGCCAAACCCATTGTATACACCAACGCCTTTGTTTCCTCCATGTCCATTGTTTCTTACCAGGATGGCACACGTGCACCGTCCTATACAAAGGCCGTTGTTTCCTCCACAAAGGCCATTGTCTATACCAAGCCCATTGTCTCCTACACAAAGGCCATTGTTTCCTACACAAAGTTCATTGTCTATACCAAGCCCATTGTCTACACCAAGCCCCATTGTCTACACCAAGCCCATTGTCTCAAGGTCACGTGATCACGGGAAAGTAGGTCATGGCGCCCGGCAGGCCCCCCTACTACTCCCCTCCAGCCCCCCTAAATCAAAGAATCCCCATACGCCCATGTATGTGTGTGTGTACACACTATGGGATGCTTAATGGTGCATAATATTAATATACGTCATGATGTACGATTTGTTACTTGTGTTTATTCCACTGAAAAATATGTCAAAGTGATCGCTACATTATGGTAGCTCTCTATACCACTGTATGTGAACAAATTGTCCAGTCGAATGTCTGTGATGGTAAGTTTTAATAAGGGCAAAGCGTGTTATATACTGAATGACAAAACAATTGCAATTAGGCCAGTATTTTTTAATTTTTAGGTTTACGAACAAGAACTTTTGTGCACAAAGGTAGGAGGAAGGGGGAAAAAAACAAACCTGTTTGGGGTGGTTCAGTAGGGGCTACAATATGGCTACTTTGATAGGTGTAGATTCTTTGTAACGAAATAAGATTGACAAGGCATCTCTGTGTGCAACCGCGCGGTGCATAGAAATCGGAGCGAAATAGCGAATCGGACCGAAAGAGAGCGACCGAAGACGAATTAACAATTCGTATCTACAACGGTATATTTATTGACGAAATAAGTGTTATTTCTCACTGTTACCTTACAAAATGCGCCACAATAGACTAGAATGGTAACTTTTTTTTTCTTTAGAGCTATTTGTGGAAGTAGGCGGCAAAAAAATAAAATAATAAAAGTGAAAAATATGACTTTTTTTTTTTCTTTTTTTGGAGCAAAATTTACGTCGGCGGGTTCGTAAACCGAATAATAAAAAAATACTAGCCTTACAATGAAACCTGTCTAAACCGGACCCTGAATAAACCAGAATCCTGTCAAAACAGGCCAAGTTTCATGGTCCCAACTGTTGTAAATTCTAAAACGCGATCCTCTAAACACCGGATTCTGTCGGATATCAGATTAGGTACCCGACATGATCTGGGTCAGGATGTAGCCCAGTGGTAAAGTGTTCGCTTGATACGCGGTCAGTTTAGGATCGATCCCCATCAGTGGGCCCACCAGTGCACCACGACTGGTACATCAAAGGCCGTGGTATGTACTCGCTTGATGCGCGGTCGGTCTGGGATCGATCCCCGTTGGTGGGCCCATTCGGCTATTTCTCGTCCCAGCCAGTGCACCACGACTGGTGTATCAAAGGCCGTGGTATGAGTTAACCTGTCTGTGGGGTGGTGCATATAAAAGATCCCATGCTGCTAATCGAAAAGAGTAGCCCGTGAAGTGGCGACAACGAGTTTCCTCTCTCAATATCTGTAAATAACTCTAAATAAAATGTGTAGAGTGCGTCGTTAAATAAACCATTTCCTTCCTTTATTTCAAAACGTTTCCCTGGAGAAGTGGTATTTCGGTTTTAATGTACAGCGTAAAAAAACAGTGTACTGCTGCATGTTTTGTCGTCCAAAGGTTGGCTAATTATTACTTAACCCAGCTGAATCCAGTTCTACGTGCAGGGACAAGTTCAGTCTGCCGTTTGTGCGCGTGTGCACGCACGTTAATCTTTCATTTTTATAGTCAAAACTCCTCCAGATAAAACCCCGCCACTCCACCCCAAAAAGGTAGTAGTAGGCTAATAATAATAATAGTAGTAGTAGTAGTAGTAGTAGTAGTAGTAGTAGTAGTAGTAGTAGTAGTAGTAGTAATAATAATTGTGTTATTATTTATTATTATTATTATTATTATTATTACATGTATTATAATGTTGGTAAAATCACGTCGCGGTGGGGTGGGGTGTGTGGGAGCGGTTGTTACAGAAACGTTACATAAATTTAGAGGGGGGACCCGGGAGTGGTCTAAGCTTTACTAATAGCCTATAAAAAATGTATTTTGAGTTTTATTGGCCTTTGCAATTTTGAGCATTTGAAATGTGACTAAATACAGCAAAATAACCTTTTAGTCATATTTATTTACGGTAAAATTAACTCTTTTTTTTTTTACAAAATTTACGTAAGCAGCCTCATAATAGCAATCAGTGAAAAATTATATACCAGCCTTTTGTCTAGTTGGGGCGGGACGTAGCTCAGTGGTAAAGCGCTCGATCGAGGTCTGGGGTCGATCCCTGTCGGTGGGCCCATTGGGCTATTTCTCGTTCCAGCCAGTGCACCATGACTGGTATATCAAAGGCCGTGGTATGTACTGCCCTGTCTGTGGGATGGTGCATATAAAAGATCCCTTCCTACTAATCGAAAAGAGTAGCAAATGAAGTGGCGACTGCGGGTTTCCTCTCTCAATATCTGTGTGGTTCTTAACTATATGTCTGACGCCATATAACCGTAAATAAAATGTGTTGAGTGCGTCGTTAAATAAAACATTTCTTTCTTTCTTTGTCCAGTGGCTTAACCAGGACGCCACCAAGGCCGGTTTTTACGTAGCAATTGCTAGTGACAGCTTTCTAGACCATTTCATTTCATGTATTGTGAATGACAAAACTTACCAAAAGATTTGATTCAATGTTTTCGCCATATGCCAACATCTAACAGCGTCATTTAATTGTGAGGTAACGACGGACAAACTCATTATTAAAGGGAACACACCACTATTTGTCGTGTCGTTACTTGCTCTAGCAGCTTAATATAATAGTCAGGTTTAGGAAATAGTTCCTCATAAAAAAATATATTAAAAGAAAACAACAACAACAAAAAACCTACAAAATTCTGATATGTCTTTTGAAATGTTTCTTTAACGATTATACGTATGTTGACCTCTGTAGTATTTAAATAACTCGTTGGTTTGAAGTTACTAACTGATAACAACTGTACAAGTGGTATAGTGCCACCTGTATAACAGCAACAACTGGACGGTACTCTGGCGTGAGGGTGGCTGGCTAAAAACGTTCGTGGTCGACATATCTTGATTTTTTTACACAGTACTTATCAGTTGAGAGCACTCCCTAAAATGAGTAGTCACATGATCCTCTCGATAGTGTTGTATTTCTCACAGAATATATTCTGACATAGAACTTGTATTGAACTGAATAGAGTAATTGATGGTGGTGTGGAACACTTAAGCGTCTGTTTAACAACGTTATGACATTCTCCATATGCAATCTTATCTCCAATTTCTGACAGGATTTCCATTTGACACCCACACCCCAATGATGAGTGTTAAACATTTGTTTTTATTTTAAAAATGCAATGCAATTTTGTGAAGTTCTTCATTTGTTAATGAAATCTGATTTGAACACAGGCGCTTGACACAGATTAGTAAAATTGAAAATGTGGTGTATATCGGTAAATTTAATATATTTCCGCAATATTTTGCTTATACTCTCTTCAAACATGACAAATTTATTGCCAATTAACGTGTATTTACATATACCCAAAATTTCGATCCCTACTATATATTTGAGAAATAAGAAAATCGCACCACAATGGCGAGTGAAGTACCTTGTATCTTTTATATAGTAGGGGTCGAAATGTTTGGTATATCTAAATACACGTTAAATGGCAATAATTTGTCATACATGAAGAGAATGTGAGCAAAATATTGCGGAAATATATCAAGTTTACAGATATACAATTTGATCTTTGGTTTTTTTTTATTATTCATATACACTAATCTGTGTCAAGTGCCTGTGGATTTAACATTATCAATGTAATAATTTTGTTTCTATTACAAGAATTGGTCTGACAAACATTTACGCAGGGCTCACGCCAGCAGACGGACTAAGCCAAAATGATTGCTTTGACCAGCCTGTCTTCGCCCTGCTAATGACCGTGAGACGGTATAGATGTCATCTTTTAAAAAACATTGTGACCACTTGCATTGTATACAATCGTGGATGGAAGGTGAAGAACTTGAGGAACACTTAATTATAGATACTAATTATTAAAGGGACATACTCTAGTTTTTAAACACTAAGGCATATTTTTGACAATTAGAGCCATTTTTGATAACTGAAACCATACATTACTTAGATTTTATTGTTTAGGTTATCAATTTCCATACATTCGAAGTGTTTTTGGTCATCCTGGTGTTTTTAATATCACAAAATGCATTTCTCATATTTTTAAAAACGCACGTGCGTGTGAGAAGTAACAGTTATGAAGTAGAGTTTTAGTCTATTTTTAGAGGGTGTTTCACCATTTCAAAGTCACAGACTCATGTTTCACTCAATTGTAACTTCATCCAAATGTGTTTACAGGTTTGAAGATTAACTAAACTTATAAGTGTGCACCTTCGTGGGCTGAAACTAGGGTCTGTCCCTTTAAGTGCCTGGTTTGTCTTAAACTTATAGTCCTTTCTTTCCTTGTCGTTGTCTTGTGGCTACTCAATCATTGCAATGTTACCTACCTGAGAAAAGAAACGCGTGGTAGTAGTTTCCACTGAGTTGGTAGATCCATCCTGAAAGTATGACACATAAAATAGTCATTTTACATACCAGTAGTTAAAAGTTTATGTTGTTTAACGACACGACTAGAGAACTTTATATTTATTATTCATCGGCTATTGGACGTGAACCATTTGGTAATTTTGAAAAGTTGAACTTTGTTTTGTTTAACGACAGTACTAGATCATATTGATTTATTAATCATCGGCTATTGGATGTCAAACATTTGGTAATTCTGACATATAGTCTTAGAGAGGAATTCCGCTATATTTACCATCAGCAGCAAGGGATCTTTTATATGCACCATCCCACATACAGGATAGCACATACCACGGCCTTTGATATACCGGTTGTGAGACACTGATTAGGACGAGAACAAACCCAGTCAGAGAATGGGCTCACGATGGCAGCAAAAAGTTAGTTTGTTTTGGTTAACAACACTAGAGCACATTGATTTATTAATCATCGGCTATTGGATGTCCGACATTTAGTACTTTTGAAAAGTTAAAATTTGTTTTGTTTAACGACAGTACTAGAGTATATTTATTTATTAATCATCGGCTATTGGATGTCAAACATTAGGTAATTCAGACATATAGTCTTAGAGAGGAATCCCGCTACATTTTTGTTTTCAATTAGTAGCAAGGGATCGTATATATGCACTTGACCACAGACATGACAGCAGATACCATGACCTTTGATATACCAGTTGTGGGACACAGATTAGGACGATAACAAACCCAGACAGAGAATGAGCTCACAATGGCAGCATAAAGTTAGTTTGTTTTGGTTAACGAAACCTCTAGAGCACATTGATTTATTAATCTTTGGCTATTGGTAATTCTGACAGTCTTAGAGGAAACCTGCTACATTTATTCCATTAGTAGCAAGGGATCTTTTATATGCACCATCCCAGACTACTAAAGAAAAATGTAGCGGGTTTCCTGTCTTAAGTCTAAGTCAGAATGTCTGACATCCAATAGCCGATGATTAATAAACCAATGTGCTCTAGTAGTGTCGTTAGGCAAAACAAACTTTATTGTGTGTAACTTAAGTAATTTTTCATCTCACTTCATTTTGTAGTATATATTTGTTTCGTGCGTACGACCTTATCGAGAGAAAAAATCCGGTTTGGGCTATTATAAATATTAGGAAAGCAATCACTTTGTTTATACAGAAAATGGTATTCTCAACAAGAAAATATATTTAATGTGTAATTTTAGTCATCAAAAAGGCTTGCGTTAATCTCAAACATATATCAACGGAAGCAAACGCAGGACCTTAAAGGGACTGTCCTGAGTTTGCAGTCATTGGAAGATGTTACTAATTAAAGGGACTGTCCTCAGTTTGCAGCCATTGTAAGATGTTACTAATTAAAGGGACTGTCCTCAGTTTGCAGTCATTGTAAGATGTTACTAATTAAAGGGACTGTCCTCAGTTTGCAGCCATTGTAAGATGTTACTAATTAAAGGGACTGTCCTCAGTTTGCAGTCATTGTAAGATGCTACTAATTAAAGGGACTGTCCTGAGTTTGCAGCCATTGTAAGATGCTACTAATCAAAGGGACTGTCCTGAGTTTGCAGCCATTGGAAGATGTTACTAATCAAAGGGACTGTCCTGAGTTTGCAGCCATTGGAAGATGTTACTAATCAAAGGGACTGTCCTGAGTTTGCAGTCATTGGAAGATGTTACTAATCAAAGGGACTGTCCTGAGTTTGCAGCCATTGGAAGATGTTACTAATCAAAGGGACTGTCCTGAGTTTGCAGCCATTGGAAGATGTTACTAATCGAAGGGACTGTCCTCAGTTTGCAGTCATTGGAAGATGTTACTAATCGAAGGGACTGTCCTCAGTTTGCAGTCATTGGAAGCTGTTACTAATCGAAGGGACTGTCCTCAGTTTGCAGTCATTGGAAGATGTTACTAATCGAAGGGACTGTCCTCAGTTTGCAGACATTGGAAGATGTTACTAATCAAAGGGACTGTCCTCAGTTTGCAGCCATTGGAAGATGTTACTAATCAAAGGGACTGTCCTGAGTTTGCAGTCATTGGAAGATGTTACTAATCAAAGGGACTGTCCTGAGTTTGCAGCCATTGTAAGATGTTACTAATCAAGGGACTGTCCTGAGTTTGCAGCCATTGGAAGATGTTACTAATTGAAGGGCCATTGGAAGATGTTACTACTGTCCTCAGTTTGCAGTCATTGGAAGATGTTACTAATCGAAGGGACTGTCCTCAGTTTGCAGTCATTGGAAGATGTTACTAATCGAAGGGACTGTCCTCAGTTTGCAGTCATTGGAAGATGTTACTAATCGAAGGGACTGTCCTCAGTTTGCAGTCATTGGAAGATGTTACTAATCAAAGGGACTGTCCTCAGTTTGCAGCCATTGGAAGATGTTACTAATCAAAGGGACTGTCCTCAGTTTGCAGCCATTGGAAGATGTTACTAATCAAAGGGACGGTCCTCAGTTTGCAGCCATTGTAAGATGTTACTAATCAAAGGGACTGTCCTCAGTTTGCAGCCATTGTAAGATGTTAGTAATAAGATGTTACTAATCAAAGGGACTGTCCTGAGTGTGCAGCCATTGTAAGATGTTACTAATCAAAGGGACTGTCCTCAGTTTGCAGCCATTGTAAGGTGTTACTAATCAAAGGGACTGTCCTGAGTGTGCAGCCATTGTAAGATGTTACTAATCAAAGGGACTGTCCTCAGTTTGCAGCCATTGTAAGATGTTAGTAATAAGATGTTACTAATCAAAGGGACTGTCCTGCGTGTGCAGCCATTGTAAGATGTTACTAATCGAAGGGACTGTCCTCAGTTTGCAGCCATTGTAAGGTGTTACTAATCAAAGGGACTGTCCTGAGTGTGCAGCCATTGTAAGATGTTACTAATCAAAGGGACGGTCCTCAGTTTGCAGCCATTGTAAGATGTTAGTAATAAGATGTTACTAATCAAAGGGACTGTCCTGCGTGTGCAGCCATTGTAAGATGTTACTAATCAAAGGGACTGTCCTCAGTTTGCAGCCATTGTAAGATGTTAGTAATCAAAGGGACTGTCCTCAGTTTGCAGCCATTGTAAGATGTTAGTAATCAAAGGGACTGTCCTCAGTTTGCAGTCATTGTAAGATGTTAGTAATAAGATGTTACTAATCGAAGGGACTGTCCTGAGTGTGCAGCCATTGTAAGATGTTACTAATCGAAGGGACTGTCCTCAGTTTGCAGCCATTGGAAGATGTTACTAATCGAAGGGACTGTCCTCAGTTTGCAGCCATTGGAAGATGTTACTAATCGAAGGGACTGTCCTCAGTTTGCAGCCATTGGAAGATGTTACTAATCGAAGGGACTGTCCTCAGTTTGCAGCCATTGGAAGATGTTACTAATTAAAGGGACTGTCCTCAGTTTGCAGCCATTGTAAGATGTTACTAATTAAAGGGACTGTCCTCAGTTTGCAGCCATTGTAAGATGTTTGCGATAACAGAGCCTTGTTGGTGACTACTATTTCGCACAAAATATATTTTATTCTTTGCAATACCAGTGCCTGTATATTGAATGTTTGTAGCACAACAAACACCTTGTAAATACAGACACTGATATTCTAAATAAGAAGATGTATTTAGTTTGTATATTACGTCATCGAAACGGCTCTATTGGTTGGAAACATTTTACAATGGTTGTAAAGTCAGGACTGTCCCTTTAAAAGTAATAAACCCTAGTGTCATCCCGAGGAAAAGGACACTAACGGTTAATATACAAACCTGTAGCACGTCTGTACACAATTACAATAAAGTAAAACAAGAGTCTGTGACGTTGAAACGGGGGAAATACCTTCTAAAAATAGACTAGAGCTAATCTCCATAACCGTTACTTGATGTAGATGTGTTGGGGGTTTTTTGGGTTTTTTTGGGGTGTTTTTTTTAAAGACTTATGGTAATACCATTTTGCTTAGCTTAGTAACTGGTTTAACGTGTCCATATACCACTAGGGTTTCGAACACGCCTATCCCGACTCGGGACAGGGATATAGCATTTTGCGATAGTACAAACACCAAGAAAGCTAGCGTTTGTGACAGTAAAAAATAAAAACAGTGTTACCAGCAGCAGGTGCGCCAACGAGATATCCCACACCGCACGTGAACATCACCAAACCCAATGCCGTTGCCAGGTGATCTATCCCGACCAATTCGTAGGTGATTGGATTGAAGAGGGTCCAGCTACCGCCGTTGTAGCAACCGTACGCCAGGACGAACAAAATCTGTCCCAGGTTGCTTTGCATAATTTGTATAATGAACGACAGAATCAATGACGTTATAACATTCACGCCGGCAAACAAAATGGCGGAATCAATTTCGGAATCGCTTGCTGCTATGCCCAGCCCAAACCTGGCCGCAGTGCTACCAGCGCCAATATAAGACACAAGCAGAGCCGCGTGGTCTAGCGAGGCCCCCTGTGTGATGAGAAAGTCAGGAAGGTAAAGTTTGATGGTTGATGATCCTACTGTGAACCAAAACGATGAAAGAACGAAAAACAAAAATCCGTAGTTAGAGAACAGCGGTCTCCAAGTTGGAGTCCATCGCTTAAAAGCAGACGACAATTTCGATGCATCGCTATTCGTAGTAGTATCTCTCTCGATGCGATTCTCTCTCGCGATTCTCTCAAACTTGGATGGCCTCATAACCATGCCGCAGACGCACGTTTGAAAGGAGATGCCTCCTATTAGGAGAAAAGCGCCATCTAGGTGAAAGGAGTCGATCAGGGCTTGCGTTAAAACCGGAAGTACGATGTTGCCGATGCCGCAGGAAAGGATTCCAATGCACGTGGCTAAACTGGTCCTTTCTCGAAAATAATAGCCCAAGTTTACCAAGCTCCCGGTATATGCAAGACCTTGACCCAGTCCTGAAATAAAATAAAATAAATAAAACAACAGTAGTGTCTGTCTGTCTGTCTCTGTATCTTACTTTTTGTCTTTCACGTAAGGGTTCCAAAATGTAATATAGGCGTTTCCAGTAGAGTCTTAAAACTGCTTCGTATGATAAACACTATGGACTTCATGATGCAACAAAATCATGTTTTTGTGAAAATGACGTAAATGGTTATATCGCCTTTTGGAAACGAACTCCTCATTTACATATTGTTATAGGATGGTACGGTGAGCAGGGCCGTAGCTAGCAGTGGGGCAGAAAAAATTCGGAAAGCATTATAGAAACTTAAAGAAAAGGAGTTTTAGACTATTGACTACTCAGTTGACCCCCCAAACAAAAAATCCTAGCTACGGCCCTGGTGAGGATCGTGTTATTTAAAATGAGACCACTTGCAAGCTTAAACCTGTATGGAAATGAGCTATTGGTCATCTCGTAACCTCCTAAATTCTCTCTCTCTCTCTCTCTCTCTCTCTCTCTCTCTCTCTCTCTCTCTCTCTCTCTCTCTCTCTCTCTCTCTCTCTCTCTCTCTCTGAGACCTATTGTAATTATTAGGAATTATTTTCAAAAGTTTCTTACATCTATCTATCTCTCTATATCTATATCTATCTCTCTATCTATCTATATATATATATATATATATATATATATATATATATATATATATATATATATATATATATATATTTGTTTTGTTTTGTTTGTATTTGACAAGTGAAGCGTTAAAGTGATTAGTTAAATATTACAATTTTTAAAAATACAGTAAAGGTGTACATGGATTGATTTTATTTTATTCAATATCTTCATGGTTTTCATACGACAATGTACTGTTTCATTAAAGTTTGAAGCATAAAAAGAGATTGAAATTTTAAAATTAAAACAGAAATGTAGAAAGGAAGATATTACGTTTATGGGACTTTGTTTTCTTGCTTTTGTAATAACCTGTGTTTTCATGACTTTGTTCTTACCGGCCAACAAGGCGTACGTCAGAAACAGCCACCTTGAACCGACAACGAGGCTGCTAACTGAAAAACCAACCAATCCCAGCAGTCCACTGGCGATGACGCATATCCGGCAACCCCACGTGTTAATCAGAATACTAGCAAAAGGGCCTGAAATGAAACCATGCGATGGGGAATTGATCAAAAACCGTAATACGTGTGTTTAAAGATTATTTTTTAAATGCTACAAATGAACAAAGTGTGTCAATAATAGCCGATCTTTATGTTTGTGCTGGGGTGTCGTTAAACATAACAGAGTAGAAAAATATAGTTGATATGTAATTACAATCGTTAAAAAGTCTCCGTTAGTCGATAACATCTTTAAAAAATTGCAGCAAACTCAGGAATGTCCCTTTAAGTTATAAATTCTTATTGTTATAACCGTCATTAGATGTCACAATATTTGCCAGCCTTATTTTAAATAAGTTATTTTAGTTTAACACAAAGTAGAATGTGTCCTAAAGTCATTTATTTGTGAAAACATTATTACAGTTGACCTGATGGCTTCTTGATACTTTATATATAATTATATGCTTAGGTTCCAATGTACGAAAGAGCATTAGGGCCACTCCGTACTAAGAAAAAGTAGTATTATATCTCGAGATCTCGAGATAACAAGTCGAGATCTCGAGATAATATGTCGAGAGCTCGATTTAAGAAGACAACACGTGGACACGACTCTCACGGCTTGTTGTCTATATGCTAGTACTCTTTGTTTCAACTTGGTTGTTGTTAAAGGCTTTAACGTGCATATATACCACGAAGGTTTCACGCACGCCTGTCCTGGGCACAATCTCTGGCCTTTGCCAGTGACCGAGTCCAGGACAAGGGGGGGGGGGGGGGATGAATTTGAGGTGGGCGGAATTTTGAATAAGTATTTAGTAGTGTCCAGCGACTGCGCGGACCGACTAGTAGACACCGAAAATGGGCCGTGTTCTGACTGGCTGAATTTCGATTCCTTCGGGTCTAACTAGAAAAACCTAAGTCTACGGAGAATACCTGCACCTAACATCATGTCCGGACTAAGAATTTAAACCCAAAAATAAGTTTGATTGCTCGGTCGAAAAGGTTTTAAGGTGATTTGAGCAATTGAATGGGCGCCAAAGTAAAGTGCGTTGGACTATTTATAAAAAAAAATAAACATAAGAATTTGGAAGCTCGATCGAAACATGTTTAAAGTCCAACTAAGCCCAAAAAGGAGGTTACCTGTCCTAGTTAAGGTTGGTTATCACGGGGATCCTGGAGTTTCTCGGAGTGACGGCAGCTGGTGTTGTCGCTGGCGTAGAGCCTTTACCACCGTGGAGTAACCGGGGCCGCAGACTGCTCTGAGCATCTTATGAAGAGACCTGTTGTCCATCTTCATAACCATGACGCACTGTCTATAAATCTGGTCCCTTCGGTGGGTTACGATCACTCCCGGTGTAGCACCAAAGGTCTTGTGGTGGATTTCATAGCTGCTGCCGTCCTCCATTGGCTTCCAGTCAATGTTGGCAAACCCTCCCCGGAGTTTGGTCGGTTGGAGAGTGTCCCCCTGCAAGTACGGGTGGAGCTGATGGCGAAGTCCACCCAGGGCCAGTCTCCATTCGTTCTCGTCCTCGTCCTCGTCCTCGTGTTCTTCCTCTTCCAGGGGGACGGCTTCCGGCGGTGGCTTAGTCTTGGCTGGTTGGATGGTCGGTGATGAAGCCTTCCTTTTCGGTGCCGCCACAGCAACAAATCCTGGTGACAACTCAACGGGAGCGGTCATTAAAGTTGACCGCTGCACCGGAGTCGTCATTTTAGGAGTGGAGGTCCACTTCGGTGGTGACCTACTGGCCGGCTGGCACATCGCTGTGTCCATGACCGAGTAGGGCTGGTCCGGGGGTGCGAGTGCCGATGGTTGCCGCGTCCTCTCCGGAGAACTCGGTGGGGGCGGCGACGCAGAAGGGACCGCCACTGGCGGTTGAGCCGCCAGCTTTGCTCCCTCCTGAGCCGTCCCCAGCACGGGTTTCTTCCTTCTCCTTCCTCTTCCCGTTCCTCCTGTCCTCTTCTTTGGAGTGGGGTCTCCATATACCAGGGACACGGTCGCCCGTGACCCGGTATAGTTGACCCTAAACTCCAACAAGGAGCCAAAACTGGCTATCAGCCCCCCCAGGTGGGGGGGGGGGGGGGGCAAGTCGAGAGCGCACGAACACACGTCTAGTCGCATCGCGAGACAGTATTGGACTTTATTATCTCGAGATCTCGCTTTACTATCTCGAGATCTCGCTTTACTATCTCGAGATCTCGACTTGTTTTCTCGAGATCTCGAGATATAATACTACTTTTTCTTAGTACGGAGTGCCAATGTTAGGCACTACACTTAAAAATAGAAAATATAATAACGTATTTGAAAAGTGAACTTCGCCTCTGTAATTGTGAGCAATTCTGGGTGTGCTTCGTCGTTTTGGTGAAGTGAATAGCCCACGCAGTTTTACGAGGAAAATATTTTATGTGATTAAGATTGTGGACATTATAATAAAAAAATATTAACATATGTTAGTATCTCTAACTTTACATCATCAAGCGTTTCATTTAAAGAGGTTATTATTATTTTTAACAATTGTCTTAATATCCTCCTGCACAATCATTTCCACAAACGCCTGTTTCCATTGATACAAATTGAAACAGCATTATTACTGTTATACTGAAGTAACAGTTAGGAGATAACCATATGGAGTTTTTACATTTGCGGTGGTTATTGTCTATTTGATCCCGCAAATGTTATTTTTGACCGAAGGCGTTAGCCTGAGGTACAAAATGAAACATTTGCGGGCATCAAATAGACAATAACACCCGCAAATCTAAAAACTCAATATGGTTACGTCCATTGTAAACTGAATGTTTTTTCTACAGAACTGACTGTATATTTGGTATTTCTTGAAAAAAATACCTGGCTACAGTCTAACTGTAGACCCATGAATCGTTAACTTCGCCTGTTCCAATTGCTAATGACGTCAGCTTTCCGGGTGTTATTGTTTATTTGATCCCGTAATTAACCAATCACAATACAGAACGCACTCGCCGTCAGTTTACAATTTTATATAATATTTTATGACTATATAGATTTAGACAATTAACTGATCTTTACTTATTAAAACATTTTGACTATTACCTTTAATTTACCTCACACAGCATTCTCCAAGACGTATTCAGCAACGTTTATCTTTGTATTTCGTTTGTTATTGAAACTTTAAAAAACAAAACTTTAAATCATTAATGGCACTTCAATAGTTTTCGTATATTACGGACGTTACGAAAACGCAAGTATCACGTCACCAATACGATGACGTTTCAATATGATTACGGACGTCAAAGTTGCGTACATTCATGAATCTGAATTGAATCAAATTCGAAACTATGTTAATATCGCTATTTGACGGACCGGTCTATGAGCATATTTAACATGTACGGGAAACCAGGACTGATTTATGAAAGCTTGTTCATCCTAAACGCAGGTGGTAGGCATTATAGGCATCACGAACGTACGGGCTCCCATTTTTGTAGGGGGGCAGGCTGGCTTTGGCCCAAATAAACCGAAAATGTCCGAATCAGCATAACAACATTCATTCATATTAGCATTACTACCAAACAGCTATATAGGGTTGCAAAAGATGTAGATGATATGACATTTTAATAACAAAATATTCAGTGATTAATTGCGTTATTTATGCCTCAGAATAATTTGAATGTATTTTGAAGAATGCTTTATACGGCTCACACATGCATATATATATATGTTGCATGGTTACCACCTCCACCCCCATCCTCTTTGCGCCTGGTACGTCCCTCCGTGTCTAATGACCCCAGCCTTAAATAATATTGTAACTTGTAACATATGTTGCAAACCTGCCTAATAACTGTATTACTGGGGCGGATTATGCTTTAGGTAAGGGGGGTTTCCGAAACAATATGTAAATGTGTATAATTTGAAGCTATCATGTTTCCAGTAACATTGGGGGTTAGGGGTAGGTAGACTGGGGTTGGGTTTTTTCAATCGTTGTGAATGAATGAGGGGACGAGAGGATACACACATGTGGATATCAATTTAGATCTATTTCAAATATGATGACAAAGTTACATTTTAAAAGGGTGTGTGTGTCAGGAATTGTTAAATGGGGAGTAAAAACGAATCCCACTACTACATTTTTCCATTAGTAACAAGATATATTTTATATGTTCACACGCGCGCGTGTGTTTGTGTGTGTGTGTGTGTGTGTGTGTGCTTGTGATGTGTGTGTGTGTGTGTGTGTGTGTGTGTTTGTGATGTGTGCGCGTGTGTGTGTGTGTGTATTTTCCACATAATTCAGTATATTCAGGGAAATATAACCAGTATGACACACGTGTGTTATAATGATTTCACGTGCACCGCGAATGACGTAATTTTGGGAAACGACGTCATAAAATAATGCGGCTTCGTGTAATCTCTTACAAAAATTACGTCATTTCGTCATCTTTTAGTTACGTTTGAAACGTTTTGACATGGTCCTTGTTATTCATAAAAATTAAATTATCCATAATGTGAATAATAAAGAAATTATTATAATCGCGTTTGAATCGTACTGACATGTATTTATTATCCACATAGTTCAAAATATACAGGGAAATATAACCAGTGTGACAGCCTTAATATTGCGTACAAAGAATGAATAAATGAATGAATGTTTTAACGACACCCCAGCACAAAAATAGGCCTACACATCGGCTATAATTGTGCGTACAAAGAGTCGGTGACTTTGAGTAAGTAGACTGAAGATAACACATAAATGCATATAATTGTGAGGAACAGATATTTTCTAGTGGTTGAAATACTACAGTTCCGATCAATTTTTACCGGTCAAAATCACCACGGGCCGGAAATTTTTTGTTGCCTGCTGTCCTATTGGACCGGCAGCTATTTTGCGGTTATACACATGCATAAGTTTAATTGTTTTTGTGGGGTTATTATTATTATTATTATTATTATTATTATTATTATATAATCATCAGAGGCGGATCTAGGGGCCTCCAGGCCCGCCCCCTAAATGTTGCGACAGTTATAATTTTAGTATATATTAATTTTCTTTTCTTTTTTACGATCCCCATCCAAACCTCCTCCAAAGTTCCCTTGACATTTCGCCTCATGTCAATGCCCCCCCCCCCCCCCCTTCCCCTCAAATATATTTTCTGGATCCGCCACTGATTACACTTGATCCGGCTGGGTTTTATTCGGACCGGCAGAATTTGTAGCTTGCCGGACCGAATATCCTGCAGGAATTTCGTCTAATTTCGACCTCTGCTTTAGACGTACATGTATTTAATTATAACAGTTACTGATGCGTCATGTCTGCATTGCAAATAACAGTCGCCGTAACGCTAAATAGATCTAACTGTCAGGTTTTCATACCAGGATTATTAACAAAACTCTAGTAACAATATAAGCCATCGGAGCGTAACTGCAGTTTAAATTGAATACTCAGTCAACCACGACTGGTGATGAATTAGGTTGGATTAAAAAAAATATATAAAAAGTAAATTTTTCCGAGTGCAAGACTGCATGTGTTACATGGTAGAATGCAGGGAGTCGGGGCCGGGAAGTGGGGTTGGTGGGGTCAGGTGGATGGGGGCAGAGGGTTTTCAGTTTTTAATTCAATATCACAGAATGTTTCTAATGGCTTCTCTCCCCTTCCATTGCTTGTGTAAATATCTATAGTTGATAATAATGAAAATAATGAAAGATTACAGTTTGTTTTGTTTAACGACACCACCAGAGCACATAGATTTATTAATCATAGGCTACTGGATGTCTAAACATTCGGTAATTGCGACCTATAGTCTTATAGTAGGGGAGGTGATAAATCTACTTTTTTCGGGTACAGGCCAAAATTGTGCATTTGGTCTCAAAAACATAGAAAAAATATATTAAAGTGAAATTCAACCCCCCTAAACCCCCTAGACAGGGGGTCTGAAAATTGCCAAAATAGCAATAAATAGGCTTAAATTGACCATATTACCAAAATAGCCAAAAAAGGAGGAAAGATCATATTAACCCTCTAGATATCACATTCAGTGCCTAAATAGGAAGAAAAAAACATTAACTTTGTGAATGTTGTGTAGGTTAACCCCTAAAAAGGTGTCTGAAAATTGTCAAAATAGCAATAAACAGGCTTAAATTGACCATATTATTAAAGCCTCCAATTTTGTTTCATAGATCATGCCTAAGCACCTAGATGTCACATTCACTGCCTAAATATGAAGAAAAAAGATTTACTTTGTAAATATGTGGTAGGTTACTCCCTAAATAGGGGGGGGGGGGGTCTGAAAATGGACGAAATAGCGATAAATGAGTTTAAATTTGTCATTTTACCTAAAACCTCCTTGGTTGTTTTGAGATCATACCTAACCATCTAAATGTCACATTCATTATCTAAATATGAAGAAAAAAACATTTGCTTTGTGAATTTAGGATAGGTTACCCCCTGAATAAAATTGTAAAATATTGGTAAAATGTCAAATTTCAAGGTAGTGCAAATGAAAAAAACCCATACTAATAACCATTTGACAAAATCGTTTTTTAAAGCAATTAAGCTGACAACAAATACCTCAAACCTCCTTCCTGACACACCCATCCCATCTGTAAATCATCTCATACTGATATTTTGATCATTATTGTTTATTTGGAACATACTGCTTATTCGTTATCCATCTGTGAAACCAAGTGTCCAGATCATGGATTGTTCTCCCAAGTGTCACCAACTACCTACATTGTATCCAAAACCACACTGAAATCTTTCATTGAGGCAACATTGTTGCATGAATACTTATTCATGTATGTTTTAAGATTTTGATCATACTCTGCTGAACTGTTTCTTTCCATCACGCTGCAACCGGAATATCTCAGATTTATTTGGGAAGAGCAGAGATGTGTTCTTATCATATCGTATCTCTATGTATAGTATCTCAACCTTCTGATCTTCTTTGTTCCGTTTCAGTTTCAAAAACGTTTCTACTTCTTTTGGACAAGTGAATGGGCCACCCAGCTTTAAATCTGCTAGATCCTTGTGTTTTGTCCGTTCTGAAGCCGCATTGCAGTCATTTCCTTGGCCACCTTCTTATATTTCTTGTGCTCAACAGCTGGCAGTGTTTCAACTAAGTCCTAATCTTGAATGTTCCAGCTATATCAAGTCGTAATAATGCCATCATAATTTCAATAACTCTTTTTCCCATTGGCAGAAGACCTGGTGGGAATGAGAAGTCCATTATAGCCACATACTGCATTTTTCCTACAAGAAGAGGTTTGGTTTGTTTAACGACACCACTAGAGTACATTGTTTAATTAATCATCGGCTACTGGATGTCAACATTGGGTAATTCTGACTTGTAGTCAACAGAGAAAACCCGCTACATTTTCCTAATGCAGAAAGGGATCTTTTATATGCACTTTGCCACAGACAGGAAAGCACATACCACGGCCTTTGTCCGGTTGTGGTGCACTGGTTGCAACGAGAAAACCCCAATCAGTTGAACGGATTTACTGAGGTGGTTCGATCCTACGACGCAAGCACCTCAGGCGAGCGCTCAACCGACTGAGCTAAATCCTGCCTCATATTTTTCCTACAATATGACTATACCTCACGTTCACCATGGTTTATACTACACTGACACATGTTAGGTGACTGAGCTAAATCCTGCCCCGTATTTTTCCTACAATGTGACTATACCTCACGTTCACCATGGTTTATACTACACTGGCACATGTTAGGTGACTGAGCTAAATCCCACCCCGTAGTTTTCCTACAATGTGACTATACCTCACTTTCACCATGGTTTATACTACACTGACACATGTTAGGTGACTGAGCTAAATCCTGCCCCGTATTTTTCCTACAATGTGACTATACCTCACGTTCACCATGGTTTATACTACACTGACACATGTTAGGTGACTGAGCTAAATCCTGCCCCGTAGTTTTCCTACAATGTGACTATACCTCACGTTCACCATGGTTTATACTACACTGACACATGTTAGGTGACTGAGCTAAATCCTGCCCCGTAGTTTTCCTACAATGTGACTATACCTCCCGTTTTCCTACAATGTGACTATACCTCACGTTCACCATGGTTTATACTACACTGACACATATTAGGTGACTGGAAAAATTTCAATCAGCAACTTCGGTATACATTTGTACATTTCGTCTGACACTTTGTACATTCGCTGGACACTGTAATTGTACAGATTAATCTGAAATTTGCAGTGAGTGGGTTAGGGTGGTATTAAAAAGAAGTTCCAATTCACAAAATAAACATGTTTCTACAATCAGGCAATGAATTTGACATCTAGTGGGAAAGAAATTATTTGGGATGTAGCGGTTGTTAATTTTAGACCATTTATTATAATTTGGCCTATTTTTAGTAAGGGGGTAACATACTCCAAATTCATAAGTAAATATTGTTTCTTCATATTTAGACAATGAAAAATGTAACATCTTGATGGTCAGAGGTTTTTTTTTAATTTGGGAGGTTTACGTCAAATAGCCAATTTAACCCATTTATCGCTATTTTGGCAATTTTCCTCATATTTAGGCAGTGATTGTAACATCTAGATGGTTAGGCATGATCTACGAAAAGAAATTGGAGGTTTGGGTAAAATGGTAAATGCCTGTTTATAACTATTGTGGTCATTTTCAGACACCTTTTTAGGGGTTCCCTTACCCCACATTCACAAAGTTAATGTGTTTTCTTCATATTTAGGAACTGAATGTAATGTCTAGACGGTTAGATATGATCTTGCCCTTTCCTACAATGTGACTATACCTCACGTTCACCATGGTTTTTTGTTTTGGTTATTTTGGTATAAATAGTCAATTTAAGCCTAGTTAGTGCTATTTTGGCAATCTTCAGACCCCCTGTCTAGGGGGTTCATGGGGGTTGAATTTCACTTTTATAATTTTTTCCTATGTTTTTGAGACCAAATGCACAAATTGGGCCTGTACCCAGATAGGTTTGGACAAAAAAAGCAATTTACCACCCCCCTCTACTTATAGAGGAAGCCCACTACATTTTTCCATGAGTTAAAACTTTGTTTTGTTTAACTATACCACTAGAGCACATTGATTTATTTATCATCGGCTACTGGATGTCAAACATTTGGTACTTTCGACATATAGTCTTAGAGAGGAAACCCGTAAAGTTTTTCCATTAGTAGTAAGGTACCTTTTATATGCACCATCCCACAGACAGGATAACACATACCACGGCCTTTGATATACCAGTCGTGGACGAGAAATAGCCCAATGGGTCCACCGACGGGGATCGATCCTACACCGACCGCGCATCAGGCGAGCGTTTTATCACTGGGCTACGTCACGCCCCTAAAGCTTTGTTCATTAGCAGCAAGGGCTATTTTATATGTTCCATCCCATAGACAGGATAGCACATACCACGGCTATTGCTGTACCAGTCATAGTGCACTGGCTGTGGGGACGGGACGTAGCCCAGTGGTAAAGCGCTCGCTCGATGAGAGATCGGTCTGGGGTCGATCCTCGTCGGTGGACCCATTGGGCTATTTCTCGTTCCAGCCTGTGTACCACGACTGGTATATCAATGGCCGTGGTATGTACTACCCTGTCTGTGTGATGGTGCATATAAAAGATCCCTTGCTGCTAATCGAAAAAGAGTAGCTCATGAAGTGGTGACAGCGGGTTTCCACTCTCAATATCTGTGTGGTCCTTAACCATATGTCTGACGCCATATAACCGTAAATAAAATGTGTTGAGTGTGTCGTTAAATAAAATGTGTTGAGTGCGTCATAAAATCAAACATTTCTTTCTTTCTTTTTTTTTAGTGCACTGGCTGCAAAGAGAAATAGCCCACTGACGAGGATTGAACCAAGAACGACCGTGATTCAGGCGAGCTCATTACCACTGAACCCTTGAAAAATAATCAATGAATCAATGAATGATAAATTCATTTGCTACATAGATTGTTCCAATGTGCCTAAACTGTTGACAACAAGACATTAATAATATTAATAGACGGGCTATTATCGGGTCAAGTCCCAAACTGATATCACCCGCCTTTAGAAAATAACTTATTAACAATGCCGGCCGCAATGGTTAAACCATCGGATTTAAGGCTGGTAGATACTGGGTTCGCATATTGGTAGCTGGCCACGTGCAAGACCACTACACTGACCTCTCTCACTAACGTTAAACAGCTAATCACTGACCCACTGTGCTGGACAGACAGCCCAGATAGCTGAGGTGTGTGTGCCCAGGGTAGTGTGATTGAACCTTAATTGGATATAAGCACCAAAAAAAAAGAAGAAAAACAACATGAATGAACGAAATTAATTCACAGTATAAAATAATCATTCCATCCATGATAGTGTCTCGGGTTCGCCATGGGTGGGGGTAGGAGGAGGGGGTAGCGATCTTTTCAGCGGATATGGTCAGGGATATTATCAATATGGGTGAATAATGGACAAATAAATCTCTTTTTTTATTATTATTCTTAAACATTATTTCTTTGATACCAGCATGGTTTTGGGTTTTTTTTAATTTAAGACATTTTGGAGGGGAAACTTTTGTTAAAGTATGCATCATTGATCGAACTGAAAAATAATAAATTTAGTCCGAAAAGCATGAAAAGGACGTAGAACGTGTGTGCTTCTTGTGTGCGGTTCTTGTGTGTGGTTCACTATAATCGACATGTCCACACTCTAGTCTCAATCCCATACGCCTATGTATCTTACTTGTAGACCGTTCGCCCGAGGTAGGCTACGTGTAAGAATTCATCTCCCTCCCTCTATCTCTCTCTTCCTCTCTCCCTCCCCCACCCCCACCCCCCACCCCCTCTCTCTCTCTCTCTCTCTCTCTCTCTAGAGAGAGAGAGAGAGAGAGAGAGAGAGAGAGAGAGTGTGTGTGTGTGTGTGTGTGATAAATTCTAGCTACCTTGTTCTGGCTGTTAATGTAGTGGCCATCTTGGAGTTAAAATGACGTTCAAATGTTTTGATTAGCTGGGGGTATCTCTTGTTGATTTCATAGATAGTTAGCATGTACGGCTATCCTCTCCCTCTCCCACCCCCTCCTTCTCCGCACCATCCCCCTCCGACTCTCTCCCCCCTCTCTTTCGCTCTCTCCCCCCTCTCCCTCCGTCCCCGCTCTCTCTTCTCTCTGTCTCTCTCTCTTCCTCTCTCATGGGAATTGATATTTTCTCCACAAAACACATAATAAAATATTAGTGACACTACACGTTAAACAGTGAAGGACGTAGGGTGTCCTTATTAATACTTTCTCCACAAAACATATACTAAATGTTTACTGACACTACATTAAACAATGAAGGAAACGTCTCCCCGATGGTAGTGTGATCTTATTGATATTTTCTCCACAAAACATATAATAAAATGTTAATGACAAAACATAATAAACAAAGAAGGCGAGTTCTCCTTGATGTAGTGTGTCCTTATGTCCTGACCAACAAGCTTTATTTTATTCAGGAATGTAAAGTATTTTCTCTGTCTATGTTCTCAGAGATTAGATTTATTTGTTCATTGATAATGGAGTATATATGCCCAGCTAATTAACTAGATTAAACGTCTAGCCCTTCTCCGTTTTTACAAGCGTATTCATGAAGCGGGGGTCAGGGTGGATAGGCAGGGTCAACTATCGGGCCTGCTCATATTTACACTCGTCAGGAGTGTGCCGAGAATTACGCAGGGGTGGGTGGGGTGTCTAGACAGTGAAGTGCCAAGGTTTTTCCTTTTTTTTTTTTTTTTTTTTTTTGGGGGGGGGGGGCGGCTTCTAGTCGGGTAAATATATCTTAAATAAAAAAACAAACAGAAAACCCAACAAACAGAACACAAACGTGCGCGCATTAAAATAAAATAAAAAACCGTTAGTTTTGTTTAACCACACCACTAGAGCACTGATCAATATATATATATATATATATACACACATGTATATATACACACACATGTATATATACATGTATATTGTAATCATCTTACCTGCAAGCGCGAACATACATGAGTATAGAGACCCTATCCATGTAACGAGAGTGACGTCATCATCACTGGCCTCCAACAAAGCGACGTGTAGAACGCCGGCCACAAATGAAAAACTCGTGTTCGACAACATCGCCACAAACCCCGCCCCCAGTACCACCCACCCCCACGGCTCCACTCCCTGCATAGTTAGCGTGCGACTGAAAGCGAGCGACAGTGCTGTTATGTCCGTATTCTGCTTATAAAATTGCCTATGCTTTTAAGGTTACCTAACACAAAATCAATCCCCATTGTTTATAATGTTAACATTGTTAACAAATGTGATACCAAGAAAGAAATGTTTTATTTAACGATGCACTCAACACATTTTATTTACGGTTATATGGCGTCAGACATATGGTTAAGGACCACACAGATTTTGAGAGGAAACCCGCTGTCGCTACTACATGTCATGATGGGCTACTCTTCCGATTAGCAGCAAGGGATCTTTTATATGCGCTTCCCACAGGCAGGATAGCACAAATCATGGCCTTTGTTGAACCAGTTATGGATCACTGGTCGGTGCAAGTGGTTTACACCTACCCATTGAGCCTTGCGGAGCACTCACTCAGGGTTTGGAGTCGGTATCTGGATTAAAAATCCCATGCCTCGACTGGGATCCGAACCCAGTACCTACCAGCCTGTAGACCGATGGCCTGCCACGACGCGATCGAGGCCGTTTAAATGTGACACCAAGTGTAACGACACAGTTAAAGTCTAGAGCTCATTTATTGACTAACCATCGACTACTGGATGTAAGCGGAAACCAGGCGAGGATTCAGGCGGGGCCTCAAGGGACCTGCCCCGCCCCACTGTTTGATCAAACAATATATATTACAGAATGCAAACCTATCCCGTTCACTTGTCAACATTTTTTTTTTTTTTTTTTAAATTAAAAAAACCCCCACTAACGGGGATTTTAAATATAAAAAAAAGAAGTTGTTTTGTTTAACGACATTACTAGAGCACATTAATATCATCGGCTATTGGATGTCACAACGGGTTTCCTGTCATTATCTGTATGATCGATAACCATATGACCGACGCCATATGACCGTAATTAAAATGTGTCGAGTGTGTCATTAAATCAAACATTTCCTTCTTGCCGTCGTTGTTATGCTTTTATATTGCTTCCGTTTGGTTCTGCTGGGAATAAATCCCCCCCCCCCTCTCTCTCTCTCTCTCTCTCTCTCTCTCTCTCTCTCTCTCTCTCTCTCTCTCTCTCTCTCTCTCTCTCTCTCTCTCTCTCTGTGCAGATGCGTATTTGAAAACATTAAAGGGTCACAAGCCTAAATACGTTCCGTTCATGTAGCACAGTTGTTACAATGTTGTACATTATTCAAAGTTCAACTGAGCAAACACCTAAGTTAAGAATCCTCTTAAAATTATGCTAAATCTAAGTTTGTTTTGTGGTATATTTCATAACACGTAATTCATTCATTCATTCATTTCATTTATTTTCGTGCTTATATCCAATTAAGGTTCAAGCACGCTGCACACACCTCAGCTAATAAAAGACTCGCTGGTGAAGACAAAAAAGCATGGCCTATTATAAATGGTTAAATGATGTATATATAAACGGTAAACCCCAAGATTGCATCTTTAAGATGCGGTCTTCTTCTGCGATCCCAGAGCCATGCTGCATAATGACAATTTTTTTTTTTTTAAATTCTGAAATTAACGATTTTACCTTGAATTTAGTACTCCAAAAATAAAAATACTTCCCAATAATTTTATTTACTACTATTTTATTTTATTAAAACATCCAAGAAGGATGACCGACAGGTTAAGACGTGACAATTTTAAACAACTGGCTGCTATTTTTGAGCACGAATATTTTTTTATTATTTTTTTTTAATTATTATGTAGGCCTACTTAATATTTTTTGTGTGCATCATCAGTCCTGCCGGTGACGAACAATGGATAGTTCACAATGGTTTGTTAACAATGGATAGTTCACAATGGTATGTTAACAATGGATAGTTGACAATGGTATGTTAACAATGGATAGTTGACAATGGTATGTTAACAATGGATAGTTGACAATGGTATGTTAACAATGGATAGTTGACAATGGTATGTTAACAATGGATAGTTGACAATGGTATGTTAACAATGGATAGTTCACAATGGATAGTTCACAATGGTATGTTAACAATGGATAGTTCACAATGGTATGTTAACAGTGGATAGTTCTGCGCTACGTTTATCCGCCCAGGACAGGAATCACATCAAAAGAAACGGTCAACATTCCTTTGATGTGATTTCTGTCCTGACTTACAACTTTATTTCGGTTCACTCAGGCCGTCAAAGGACAGCATATGAGGACATATTTTACAATAGTTATTTACAGTGGCAAGATGACAACAGGAGTTCTTCATAGAATATATACAGACATAATTCAAAATAGCTATATACATATTTTTAAAAAGAAGATACATGGTGACAGAACATTTAAATAAAGCAGAGAGATTTTTATAAGTCAGTACTTTTAAAAGTATAAAATGATATTGAAGATGTTTATCTATGGTTTACTAAATTTACTTGTAATTTCAGAGATTAATTTTGACATTTTACGGAGAGTGCTTATGCTATTACAATTAAACCGTTCTAAGAGTTCTAGGTTTTTTTAATAATAATATGGCTTTATAAACGTTTATCCGCTTGCTCTTAATGTGCACGTTAAGCCCTATGACTTGACCTGACCTTTGATATGACGTCAACAATGCTTTGACGTTTTAAATTTTAATATTATTATTAATGTCAAAGCGAAACTATGCACATTCGTCTGAATAAAATAGTTGAACTCGATAAATGTGTGAAAAGATCACTGTTTGACATTTATAATAATATTTATTTGAAATGATTGTGTATAAATATAAAATATACGTGCATGGATCTAATTAATACTACCCGATGATGGCATCTAACTAACGTGCTGTTCTGTTCCAACATTTTCTGAAAATAGAAGTAAGTTACTAGTATAAACGATTGTTTGTGTGTTTGTTTTGTTTTGTTTCTTTAATTGTTTGTTTATGAAGTAGGAGGTAGGGTACCTAGGCATTAGTGTAGCCAGTATTTTATATTGTGGAGGGGCACCTACATTGGCCCAGTATAGTTCTGCCCTCACCCCCCCCCCCCCCCCCCCCCCCTCCCGCGCCAGTAATATAACACCGGTATAAAAGTGCCGGTAGAGCAATCTTATACCGTTATAATACTGTCCCCCTGGTATAAGACTGCCCCCTATAAATCCCATGCTAAATAATATATATTTGCAGGGTTAGAAATAAGTTTAAATTTTCAGATAGCCAGGAGAACACTCTTAAAGTAGAAACTAGTGGTCGCTTAAAAATGCAGGCCCCTGAAATATTTAAAATACAGTAATTAACATGCTTAGTTTGCTTTGGTTGTTATTGACATGGTACAATATGCTTAAAATATGTATATTATTTAGATCGAAATAAACCACACGAAAACTATTAATACTGGCACAGTACATTTGGAAATGAAAAACAACTATATAACAATCATATGAAATGCTTGGGGTAGGCCTATACACGTTCTATGCAGCATAAAAACTTTATTTTATAAAAAGTTTATAGAATATTTATATACTAGTAATCTAGAGTACAGGCCCGTACGCAGGGCGGGGGGTGGGGGGGGGGCGTGCGTACGCACCCCCATAGTCTGCCGAGGTCCGTCCGTGGATGTGTAAAAAAAATAAAAAAATAGTCCGACGATGTGAACTGAGGCAAAGAAACATTTCAAAGTTACTTCCCAGAATGCAGGAAAATGCATCTCCTGCATTCTAGATTTAATTTTTTTTTTTTAAATAATATATATTAAGGATTATCTTTCATAGTATTATAACCCACTATATATATATATATATATATATATATATATATATATATATTATGTCATGTCATGACGCCATACAAATAGTATGTATGTGACGTCATTAGAGGTTGACATGGGCGTACATAGGATTTTGAAAAGGGGGGTTCCAAAATACTTTTGCAGAGATATTGGGCATATATTTCTATGTTAAGTTTTGAAAAGGGGGTTTCCAAAATAGATTGCAGAGATATTGGGCATATATTTATATGTTGAGTAAATATAATAATGTCAGATATCAATGTCAGATATATTAAATTATAAAAAAAAGCGACCCCCCCCCCCCCCATGTACGCCCATGGTTGAGTCTGGACTCTAAACGTTTTATAAGCCAGGCACGGCCGAAACAAGTAGACATTGGTGTGTGTGTGTGGGGGGGGGGGGGTGCTGACTCAGGTCGAGGATGCAAAGCAAATTTTCTAGTGGGTTTTGGGGTACGCTAGAAAACTAGATTTCCTGAAATTCATTCAACAAGTAATACTCATCTCTGCCTGAAGATTTACTACCAATAATATTCTTGATTCAGAATTATTGGAGGGGCTAGAGCCGACTGCCATGCTCCGCAATAACGTACCGCCTGTAGGGTGTATACTACCAAATCAAATCCCATAGACGACAATAGTAACATATGTGGCTAAAACTCCTGCCTGCAGCGCCACGGATATAAATACTACCATCCCTCACACTTAAGGTGAATCAGAAAAAATTGGGGGTCAAGCTGCTCGTTTCTGAGATAACGGGTAGCGTCTATGACTACCCTAGTTCCGCACAAAATTCGAGTACTTTTTTTTACAGGTACCCCATACATGTTTCAAGCACAAGGCTACTTGACACATTGGTACTAGATGAAATAAAATTGCATATTTTTTTTACCCAGATGAAACTATTATTTTTTACAACCAACAAACTCACATTTATAACCAATCACAGGACTTGTGGTGTTCACTTGTCTATCAAAAGTTGGGTGCACCTCGAACTTTGACCCAGCCGGAAGTTATTTGGTTTAGTACTACCTGTAAGCACGGGCCCAGATCTCACCCGTTCATGGACAGGGAGCGGCAATGATCAGATTCGTTTAGGAAATTATTTTAATTCGATTGCTTTAAACGTGACTTTTTGGCATCTTAATCGCAAAATTAGCCAGTTTTGAACAACAATTTGTTGACTATTTTAAGGATTATTTTACACAGTATAACCCAATAATTCATTTAGGTGGCCTTAGACGCGATTTCTTGTCATCTTCAAATAACATTTACCCATTTTCAGACAGCGATTTTAGTTGCTCTTTTGGAGTTTTCTGCCCACCTCCACCTCCTAGTCCTTGTCTCTTCAACCACTACATGTGCTAGCTCGTCTCACCTCCAGCCTTACCCCTTATTGATATTCATATTTTTGGTAAGGCTGGAGGAAAGTATATGTAATGATTTGGCAGAACATGACAACCAAATGGTTGCAAGCTACTGTGTCTAAAATACTACTTTTTCCCCCTAAATCTGATGTCACAGAGCTGTAGTTTGATTATTCTCGAGTCCAGTCATCACATTAAACTTATATGTTGTTAACCAGTACCAACGCTACACGAAGAAACCCGACGTCCCTATGCGAAACGAACCTGCGCTGTACATTCTACACTCAGTGGTTTTAAATACAGCAACTTACCAGGCCCGTAGCCGGGTGGGGGTTGGGGGGGGGGGGGACGGGTGTGAACGCACTCCCCCACCCCCCCCTCCGCGAGAATTGTTCCGCCAAAAAATGTATGTTTTTTTATATCCTATTATATGTATTTTAACGTTTACAATGGCTGTATTGAATGCTAGTTTATTGGAAACCATTATTGGAAGCCCGCCCTCTGATATTATTTGGCTCGTCTCTGTAGAAGCTCAAATATTAATTTCAGCATTCGGAAATTTCTGTAAATATTTTTTGGCCTAAAATTGTACATCGATGTGCTCTAGTGGTGTCGTTAAAAAACCCAAAAACACGTTTCCATTATAATTAACTGGGGTTGTAGTAATATTCAACAACTGATGAAAGTGCATTAGTTTCTGTCCTAAACAGATAACCCATGCAGCTGAGGTTAGTTCCCAGGAAAGTGTCCATGATTCTTACAATAAGCACGAACATAATTTTAAAGTGACTGAATGAATTCTTCCCCCACTACTAATCTTAGTCTCAGTGTTTATTTGTTTGATCGATATGAAGTCCATGCAATAATGTGGCTAATTTTAAAATTGTGTACTTTATACTTCAACTAATTAGAAAATACTTATATGACAATTTTTGTTCGTATATAGGCACGCTAGTAAAGTACCCGTAACCGTAACCCGTAAAATCATTTGTATTTCTTTGAACTTATTTTCGTGCTTGTATCCAATTACGGTTCAAGCACGCTGTCCTGGGCACACACCTCAGCTATCTGGGTTGTCTGCCCAGGACAGAGGGTTAGTTGTTTATTGTTAGTGGTTAGCGAGAGAGAAGAGGGTGTAGAGGTACTACACCTACCCGCTGAGTCGTTAAAACTCGCTCTTGGTGGGAGCCGGTACAGGGCTGCGAACCCTGTACCTACCAGTGTTATGTTCAATTGCTTAACGATGGAAAAGAACCCAAAACTTCCAAACGGTAGCCGAGGACCAGTGAAGCACGTCCTCCTTCGACGAAACGCAAACCGACCGTGACATTAATTTGGTTATATTGTTCTATTTTGTTGTTGTCTTGTTTGTTTGATACTGTTTTGGTTTTTGTGTTTGTTTGTGGGTGGATGTGGGGTTTTCGTTGTTGTTGCTGTTTGTTTTGGGTGTGTGTCTCGTACGATAAATAAACTCTAAAGTGATTAACTTTGGATAAATTGCACGTATAGTGCCAATTCATGTCAGTTGCAAAATAAAATGCTGGTTGGGAAATTAAATTGGAAAATAACGAAACAAAAGTTAAAGAGTCAGGCTTATCAAAAATCTAATTTACCATTGTTTGGTATGTACATGTATGTATACCCTTTATAATATATATGATGTATCAATAAAACAAATTCCAAAATATTTACCCGTTTATTATATATGCGCTAAAATAGACATGAGCAGTGGGGTTTTTTCCAAAGCGCTTTACAAAAGGTTACTTGATTAATAATTGGCTGCTATTTTGTTTTTATTTTTTAATAATTTATCTATCTAGCTATCTATCTATCTATCTATCTATCTATCTATCTATATATATATATATATATATATCTATATCTATAAATTATTAAAAATATGTACATACACATACTCATACACATACATACATACAATGGACTCTGATATAAATATAGATATATACTGTGTATTAATAATGTGTCATAAACCTGACTCTTTTAACAAACCTCCAAGAAAACAAATACGACAAGGCAAGGAAAATTATTAAAAAAACAGGGGACACCCGGGTTCGAACCGGGGACCTCTCGATCTGCAGTCGAATGCTCTACCACTGAGCTATATCCCCTTATGGAAATGAATGTAAATAAATGCTAGCTGTATGAGATATTCCGCCAAAGTACGTGACATGTGTTGCTTTATATTATCGACATTTCTATACAACTGTAGTGCCACGGGCAGATATTGCGTGCTAGGCCAACGATATAGATCTGTGATACAGGCACATATTTAGCGACTGTGTTATGAGCTAGTCACTGAATGGATGAATGGGTGAACGAACGAATTACTGGATGGATGAGTGGAAGAATTAATGCATCATTGCATGGAGAGGACATAAAAAGAAGGGCAGGAGTATAATCCCAGTAGTAGTAGTAGTAGTAGTAGTAGTAGTAGTAGTAGTAGTCCCAGTAGTAGTAGTAGTAGTAGTAGTCTCAGTAGTAGTAGTTAGTAGTAGTAGTAGTAGTAGTAGTAGTAATAGTAGTTAGTAGTAGTAGTAGTAGTAGTAATAGTAGTAGTAGTAGTAGTAGTCCCAGTAGTAGTAGTAGTAGTAGTAGTAGTAGTCCCAGTAGTAGTAGTTAGTAGTAGTAGAAGTAGTAGTTAGTAGTAGTAGTAGTTAGTAGTAGTAGTAGTAGTTAGTAGTAGTAGTAGTAGTAGTAGTAGTAGTAGTTAGTAGTAGTAGTAGTAGTTGTTGTTAGTAGTTAGTAGTAGTAGTAGTAGTAGTTAGTAGTTAGTAGTAGTTAGTAGTAGTAGTAGTAGTAGTAGTAGTAGTAGTAGTAGTAGTAGTAGTAGTAGTAGTAGTAGTAGTTAGTAGTAGTAGCAGTTAGTAGTAGTAGTAGTAGTAGTAGTAGTATTAGTAGTAGTTACGGTCCGGAACTTGCTGCCATTGTACGAAGAAGTTTGTTTTGTTTAACGATACCACTAGAGCACATTGATTAATTAATCATCGGCTATTGGATGTCAAACATTTGGTAATTCTAACATAGTCTCAGAGAGGAAACCTGCTATATTTTTCCATTAATAGCAAAGGATCTTTTATATGCACCTTACCTCAGACAGCACATACCATGGCCTTTGATCAGTTGTGGTGCACTGGCTGGACCGAGAAAATGCCAATCAGTTGAATCAGAGGAAACCCGCTACATTTTTTCCCAATGCAGCAAGCGATTTTTATATGCACTTTCCCACAGACAAGAAAGCAAATACCACGGTTTTTGACTAGATGTGGTGCACTGGTTGGAACGAGAAAAAACAACAACAATGAGCTGAATTGATCCACCGAGGACGCAAGCACCTCGAGCGACTGAGCAAATCCATCCCATTGTAAGATGTTTCCCACTAACATTTCATTTCATTTTAACTTATTTTTGTGCTTATGTTCAATTAAGGTTCAAGCACGCTGTCCTGGGCACACCCACCTCAGCTATCTGGGCTGTCTTCCCACAACAGTGGGTTAGTTGTTAGTTGGTTTGTGGTTAGTGAGAGAGATGTGGGTGTAGTGGCCTTTGAGCCCATTGAGCCCTTAAAAATTCGCTCTCGGTTGGAGCCGGTATCGGGTTGCGAACCCTGTACTTACCAGTCTGTAGTCCGATGGCTTAACGACTGCGCCAGCGATGCCGGTTCCGACTAACAAAAAATCTTTTAACTACTAAAGGCTCATATATAGTCTGGATGCGGCGCGTGCTCTGCGGTGCGGCTAAAAAATCGAAATAATTTAGTTTCAGTGAGATCATCAGCATACGGCCAGCCATAAGCTGGGGTGGGGATGGCAGTGGGGGAAGGCAACTGCGTCCCCTTCCCCCCACCCCTCAGAGTTGGAACAAATTCTCAAATTCGGGAAAAAATATATAAATATTCGGGTCAAATTGGCTTCCCTGAAACAATTTCATTATGAATTTTCATAACTCTACTCACACTACTGGTTGTAATCCATGTTAAAATGCGTACATATACGTTTGCAACCGTATATACACATTTAGCAGAAATACTGATATGAATAAATATTGTTATCCAGATTCGGGTATTTTCGTTTGATTCGGGCAGAAATCAGCTTCCTCTCCGACTCCCCTACAAAAATGTCAGCCCGTACACCTATGTATGTATGGATGTGTGTATGGATGGACGGACGGTTTGATGGCAATAGTCGTTACGAGATGTTTTACAATACATTGACATTTGACATGTAATTGTGTATTAATAAATCGTGTACATTCAGTTAACACTTCACGAGATCACCATTTCAACATATCCATGCAAATTACCACTTCGATAGATGTGATAAATAGATTACTAATATATCTGGGTACTTCTCAGAAACATCAGTTATCACATGTAATGCGTCAACAATACAACACGATCATGCAGTCAATAAGAAGACACCAGTCTATGCAATATCAGTACCAGTGTATGGAATCCCAATTAACCAGGACGTTCTATTAGTCAGAGAAAGCTCAGTACAATAATGGACGTAGTTCAATGAAAACAAATGGTGTCATACAGGGGTGTTTATTACCTCGTCTTATAAAACTGATGAGTATGAATGTGAGGCACTGCACTCCGTTTGCGCTATCTGGTCGGGATGAAGGTATTTTCAAGGTAAGCATCCTTTCATAGATTTGTAACGTTGATTCAAATGACGAAAATGGACATATTATTATACTCAACAAAATTAATTAATGGTCTATAGACTTTTGGTAATTAATAATTTTAGCAAGTTTGATCACAGATGACTATTTGTAATACGTAAATAAGGTCGCTTTGGCGATCTTTCGACAGGTGGTGCAACCTATCACGTCAAAGGCATATGCGAAGACATTTTAATGGGGTTGGGGTTCTGAAGGAAGCTGTCCAAAAGTTTTGTCCTAAAAACAAACAAACAAAACATAAATAAATAAACCACCACCATTAAAAACAAAAACGAAATCATTTATTTATCTGTTGTTACTTTTACTATTATATCGTTATTACTTAGCAGTTGGGCTGTTTGGGAAAATAAATGAATACTGTTAAACCATCGATTACTTCCATTTATTTTATTTTCCTTTTCTGTCCTTTCAGTTTATTCTATGGGGTTTTGTTTTTTGTTTTTTTTGTTGTTGGTTTTTTTTTACAAACGTTTACTTTTATTGATTGACTTATTTATTTATTGAAAATTGCAGTCGCCATTAAACATTGTACAATTTAATGTTTGCAATTAGGAGAGGGCCCCGTCAGTTGGATAACTTACTAGACCAAGACCCACAGTGGCCACTCCATCTCATACGCGTGTTCCTAGTATGTACCCATTACTATGGGGAACTGGGGCGGAATCTAGGTCAGTCGGTCAAATGCTTGGGTCGTAGGATCGAACCTCTTCGGTGGACCCATTCTCTGATTGGGTGTTTCCCGTTTCAACCAGTGTCCCACAACTAATAAAAGGTCGTGGTAAGTACTGTCCAGTCTGTCGGAAATTTTTTATGGATGCCTCAGTAGCTCGGAGCGCATCGTGGTTAAGTCTTGCAATTTGCAGGCAATTCGGTGCTACAGGTTCGAGTCCCAACAACGGCATGCGACAATTTGTGAGGCTAGAAAGGATTCAATTATCCCTGCGCCAGTGCGTTAATATCTATGTATGTAACAAGTCAACTTCGACATACAATATATAGATATTCATACATCAATACGTACTAGCCAGTGCCAGGTCTGCCCACTGTTTCATGTACGTAAGCGGGATCGACCGTCCGTCTGTCTGTCTGTCTGTCTGTCCCAACTTTAGTTGTCCGGACGTTTTATTTTTGAAGTGCCTCAAAATATTGAGGTGAAATTTTGTGTATAGCTTTACCATGTACTATTACAGAATATTTTAGATTTTAATGACGATTTACCCATTTTTTTACAGAATTATGGCTTAGGAACTTAGGAAATATGAAACTATTTTTAAGACGTATTTTGTTTTTCTTCGCAATACATTAAGATACTTTTTTATAGGCCCATAGGCGTTAAGGCTCCCATTTTTGTAGGGGATGGGGGTGGGGGGTGGACAGGCTGGCTTTTTCTCGAATTAAACGAAAATGCCCGAATCTGGATAACAACATTTAATTTTATTTATATTACCATTACTACCAAACAGTTATATAGGGTTGCAAACGAATCACTACGCATTTTTATTTTTTTATTATTTTTGTTTTTTTATTTATTTATTTATTTTTTATTTTTTATTTTTACATGGAATAGAACTAATTTTTGAGGGTAGAATGATGGAAATACATGGTTTGCCAGAATTTGAGGTTTTGCTCCAGAACACGTACTGTTACAGACCTGGTCCCGTGCTTATAAAACTTTTAGAGTCCAGACTCGATCTCAAATGATGTCACACGCATACAATTTGTATGTCGTTGTCATGACATTACTGTCTCAGACTCTATTAGAGTCTAGAGTCCAGACTCGATCTCAAATGATGTCACACGCATACAATTTGTATGTCGTTGTCATGACATTACTGTCTCAGACTCTATTAGAGTCTAGAGTCCAGACTCGATCTCAAATGACATCACACGCATACAATTGGTATGTCGTTGTCATGACATTAGTGTCTCAGACTCTATCAGAGTCTCGAGTCTGGACTCTGAAAGCTTTATAAGCACCAGGCCTGGTCCCGTGCTTATAAAACGTTTAGAGTCCAGACTCAATCTCTAATGACATCACAAACACCATTTGTAGGGCGTTGTCATGACGTTAGTATCTCAGGCTCTATTACAGTCTCGAGTCTAGACTCTAAAAGTTTTATAAGCACCAGGCCAGACTTGACTTTCATAGCGATTTACCCATTTTCTAAGAGATTGGTATTTTTGAGATGTGAAAATCTATTAGGTCCGGTAAGGTACACGTAGGCCTATTGCTCTAGCGGTATTTCTCATAACACTTGTTGTATTTACAGATTTCCACGACTCTTGGTGGTAGCGGTTATTCTGCTGGCTATTTGCGAACAACACAGCCGTGTTAGAGGTCAGCCCAATATCATAGATGACGAAGAGCCGTCTAGGCCTGCTAAGCCACCCCTGCCTAACGGAGGTGGCCAAAGGGGCGAACCTGGACGCGCGAGTCTAACCGATCTCTCTACGGAAAATGGCGAAAGGCTCGACGGTACGACCTCCGATCCTTGTGAAGAATTCGAATCCAGCAACGTCAGTTCGACGTCTCCGTGGTCTTGCGTTGAGAGCACCACTGCCGACGCGCCTAAAAGGTCCGTTAAGACGGATTACGTAGGGTTCGTTGTCATCCCTCTGTTCCTCGTGCTGGGACTGT
>NC_054699.1:6024101-6207154 GCF_016097555.1 Gigantopelta aegis
TCTAGGTGAAAAATATACCTTAGTATTTAAACACTAGGGTGTGTCTCTTTAAAGACATGAAAACTAAAAATGCGGATTTAACCAACACAGATGCAGCCCTCGCAATTCAGATCATCTTGAAATAGTAATTTAGTACAAATAATAATAAATGGCAGTTGGCAGTGTCACTGCTAAAATCGGTTGCAAAATTAGTGTGCGACAACATTTCTATTATCAATGAAGATGTAATTTATTATTATTGGTATTAAATTACTATTTCAAAAGTAAATCTTCGATGATGATAAAAAGTTGTTGCAAGCCTCTGAAAAATGCAAAAACAAAAGTTTTGTTCTCGCGTCGTTCGCGCAAGTATAGTTTGCAGGACCCATATTTCATACGCAGGTTGAATTTATGGCATCATTTATATGATCATTATGGATCACATAAAAACGAAATAGGTTATCTGAATTGGTTTTTACATAACCCATGAACGGTTTGCCATAATTTTCAATTTTCAAACGCCTGTTGTGGCAACCAAGTTTGTAACAGATATTAGCGGTGACACTGCCGACTGCCATCATGAATTGTAACACACTTTGGTACATACTGTAAAACCCCCAAAACAAAACATACACAGCAGAAGCAATAATATTGATACAATTACATTGAACATGTTCATGGGTTACAATATGGTACATAACTGTCAAATGCCATGCGAATCAGTGCACTGGGATCAAATCCCATCCGTATATACACTTCTTTTTTTTTGATGTTTAGAAAGTTTAAACTGGGTGCGTTGAAGCTCCTACAAACCAAATGACACTGAACCCCCCTCCCCCTCCAAAAAAAAAAAAAAAAAAAGAAAGAAAAGAAAGTGCAGCAATTAAAATTCAGGTAAGAAACCTGTAGTGTTGTAATTAAAAAAAAAGTTGGTATTAGCCAAAAATATAAGTATTTAATAGAGGATTTAACAAATAAAACCAAAACCCCTCACAAAAAACAAGGCCAAATATTGGTCCTACTGAAGCCTGACCAGTCATACCACTTCCTATGGCCTCGAAACCTCATAGATGTAAAGTGAGGCCAGAGACATTTGTTTAAAGATCAATCAGTCATAATGGCAGACTTGATAACATGTGCTTCGTATAAAAAGAAATATCAAAGCAAAGGAAAAACTAGCTTTAGTGTCCTCTACATTGTCTTGTTTATACATGTACGTTGGGTCAGGGCTTTAGTGTCCTCTACATTGTCTTGTTTATACATGTACGTTGGGTCAGGGCTTTAGTGTCCTCTACATTGTCTTGTTTATACATGTACGTTGGGTCAGGGCTTTAGTGTCCTCTACATTGTCTTGTTTATACATGTATGTTTGGTCAGGGCTTTAGTGTCCTCTACATTGTCTTGTTTATACATGTACGTTGGGTCAGGGCTTTAGTGTCCTCTACATTGTCTTGTTTATACATGTACGTTGGGTCAGGGCTTTAGTGTCCTCTACATTGTCTTGTTTATACATGTACGTTGGGTCAGGGCTTTAGTGTCCTCTACATTGTCTTGTTTATACATGTACGTTGGGTCAGGGCTTTAGTGTCCTCTACATTGTCTTGTTTATACATGTACGTTGGGTCAGGGCTTTAGTGTCCTCTACATTGTCTTGTTTATACATGTACGTTGGGTCAGGGCTTTAGTGTCCTCTACATTGTCTTGTTTATACATGTATGTTTGGTCAGGGCTAGAGTGTTTGTTTTGTTGTACGACACCACTAGAGCACACTGATTTATTCATAATCGGCTACTGGATGTCAAACATTTGGTAATGGCTACAAACTCAGGATAGTCAATTTAAAAAAAAAAAGAGTTAAAGTTTGTTTTGTTTGACGACACCACTAGAGCACATTGATTTATTAATCATCAGCTATTGACATGTAGTCTTAGAGAGAAAGCCCGCTACATTTTTCCATTAGTAGCAAGAGATCTTTTATATGCACCATCCCATAGACAGGATAGCACATACCATGGCCTTTGATATACCAGCGATGGTAAACTGGCTGGAAAGAGAAATAGCCCAACAGGTTCTCTAATGGGGTCCTTTAAATAAACACATTTTCCTAAATCTGACAATTCAGATCCTTAGATTGATCCTTAACCTTTTTGACTTTACTAATAACATTAAACTTACATATTAATGGGAGTGGGATGTAGCCCATTGGGAAAGCACCCACTTGATGTGTGGTCAGTTTAGTATCGATTCCCTTTGGTGGGCCCATTGGGTTAGTTCTCGTCCCAGCCAGTGCACCACGACAGGTATATCAAAGGCAGTGGTATGTGCTATCCTGTCTGTGGGATGGTACATATAAAAGATCCCTTGCTACTAATGGAAAAATGTAGAGGGTTTCCTCTCAAAGACGAAATGTCAAAATTACTAAATTACCAATAGCCGACAATTAATAAATCAATGTGCTCTAGTGGTATTATTTTGGGGTTGGTTTTTTCACGTTAGTGACTAGTACAAACACTACAAGAAGAAACCCGACCCACCAATCCGAAATGGGCTTACTGTGTGTTTTGGATAGAGTGTCATTTTGTTTTGTTTTGTAGCATTTGTTCTAGTCAGAAACATGTAAGTGAATTGGCTAAAGTATTTTCAGTGTTATACACCGTCAGTTTCAAATTTCACAAGACTAAACTTAAAGTTTGTTTTGTTTTACAACACCACTAGAGCACATGGATGTCAAACATTTGGTAATTTTGATGGAAGGCTAGAAGATACTAAGCTAAGAAAAACTATTTCACATAATAATAATAATAATACATGTAATAATAACAACAACAATAACAACAATACAGAAATTAAATAATATATTACTGTTGTATCACAAATGCTTGAAATTCATTAGTCAAATATTTTAGTTATTGTACCAACACTTAAGAAAACATATTACTGTTGCATCACAAATACTTGAACTTTTTCAGACCAATATATTTTACAGTTATAGTACTCACAATTTTATCAGAGCCATTCTTTACCCTTTCAACTGACCCATAGGTTTTCTTTTCTTAGCTGAACATTTGTTGAGGTTTTCTGACGTACATTTTATGTATATATATATATTTATTTTTTATTATTATTATTTTTTATTATATATGTATACAAATGTATGTTTGATGGAAGATATATGGAACTAGAATTTTTTTCATGTTGCAAAGACACATATTTCTAAAAGTGATGGCTACCCAAAAGGGTCCAAATTCACAAACATCATTAACATAATGTTTACAGGTATTTGCTATTTATTTCTTGCTAAAAATTATGGAATATGGATCATGGTAAAGAAGAAAGAAAATTATTTAATATATATTTCAAACTCACTATAATTACAAGGAGAATTTTTTAATTGTGAATTAATTAACCTAGTTTTGCACATAAACATAAATTAGCAATTGAAACTGAAAAACTATTGTAACAGTCATAATTACAAACAGTTTAAATAATACAGTTATACATATACCTTTCTTTTTTTTAACAAATAGTTTTGTAATTTTCTGTGTGAATAAATACCAAATACTTTTAAACATACAAATACTAAGTGTAAACATAATGTTAGGATGTTTAGTGAATTTACTAACTGACTCATCATAAAATTGATACTTGCCATTAGCTTAAATAAAACATCATCATAGGTGACTCCCAACCCCCCCCCTCCCCCCCCCCCCCACACACACACACACACCTATTTTTATAGTTACATTCTATAAAATTCCCAGTCCTTGGAGTTGGGTTTTTGATATATATTGATAACAAACAACAAATTCTTAGAGATTTGAAATATATAAAAAAAACCCACATATAAATAAAACATAATAAAGAAGCTAAGTTTTGACTATCACTGTGGTGGATTTGGGGAGTGATGTTTGTTATTTAGCAGCAAACTGCACCTTAGCAATGCTATCTCTCACTCAATGGCAATATTCCAGTCAGCTCATGTCCCAGGCCCACCCTTTAATGTCAGAATCCAACACTATTATAAAGCAAATATAAAGCAAAATATCTGAAAAGTGGGGGGGGGGGGGGGGGGGGGGGCATGTGCCACCCTTGCCACGAACACCCCCCCCCCCATAGTTCCTACACGCTTCCTACGCCAGTGCATGACCTATTTAAAATGTGCTGTCTAGTAAGGAAAATGAAAACCATGATTTCTCTGGTAAACAGAGACTAAACACAAGCAAGCAGTCAATCTTGACACCAACCTAAAATCAGGAATCCAGGAATTATCCAGAGATATTTCAAATCTGAATTTAATATGGTTAAAATTAGTATTGGTTGAGTCTTTTTTATGAACAAAATGCGATATAATGAAACATGCAGTTTTTTTGTTTTTGTTTTGGGTTTTTTAGAAAGAAAAAAGGACAGTTTTTGATAGTCATGATAGTTTATAATCTGTCCATCATTAATTTTAACGTAGGGTAAAGAAAGCTTCTATAAAACAAAAAAGTTCTGATTTCATTTCTACAAAAAATGAAAGAACTGAAATACATGCAACAATGAATAGCTATCGATTTAAATTTGTTAATGCTAACAGCAGGTACTATTCTCTTCACCACCAGTTCACAAAATCAGTTTGTAATTTGATGTTGTTGTTTTTGTCTTAAATTTGTAAAAAAAAAATCTTTACAAAAAATGTACAATCTGCAGTACAGTTCCGACCAACAAACCTTATTTACTCTGGTTCATCTTTTCTTTTCTTTCTTTTTTTCTTTTTTTTGGGGGGGAAGGGTTGTTTTAGAGTTAATTATATTTTTAAAGTTGAAACTGAGCCAAGTATTAATTATGTCATATATGTATATATCACTATCGATACATATCAAATAACATATATTCGAAGAATGTGAACGATGGCGTCTGATCCCTCAGAAAACTGTCGGAAGAATTGAACTCGTCAAGCTCCCGAACACAGTATTTCTCAACCGCTGTCACAAGGTCACCGACTGTCCATTGCAGAGACTCAATAAGAGCAATCACTTCTTCAATCTGAAAACAAAGTATGCATATTAAATTAGTATGGTTTTATCAAACCTGCTATTGAGGCATAATATATATATGTGTATCTGGGAACAGGATTTAGCTCAGTCAGTTGAGTATTCACTTGAGGTGTTTGCGTTTGCAGGAGTGAACCACCTTGGTGGATCCATTCAACTGAGTGGGTTTTATTCTCGTTCCAACCAGTGCACCACAACTGGTAAACAAATGTATGTGCTTTCTTGTCTGTTGGAAAGTGCACATAAAAGATCCCTTGCTGCATTAGGAAGGAAGGAAATATTTTATTTAACGACACACTCAACAATTTTATTTACGGTTATATGGTGTCAGACATATGGTTAAGGACCATACAGACATTGAGAGAGGAAACCCGCTGTTGCCACATCATGGGCTACTATTTTCGATTCGCAGCAAGGGATCTTTTATATGCACCATCCCATAGACAGGAAAGTATATACCATACCTTTGTTACACCAGTTGTGGAGCACTGGCTGGAATGAGAAATAGCCTAATGGGTCCACCGACGGTGATCGATCCTAGACCAACCGCGTATAAAGCCAACACTTTACCACTGGGCTACGTCCTGCCCCCTGCTGCATTAGGAAAACTGTAGCGGGTTTCCTCTGTATCAAAGGCTGTGGTATGTGCTATCCTGTCTGTGGGATGGTGTATATAAAAGATCCCTTGCTAAATGAAGAAAAATGTAGCGGGTTTCCTCTCTAAGACTATATGTTAAAATTACAAAATGTTTCACATCCAATAGCTGATGATTAATTACTTAATGTGCTCTGGTGGTGTCGTTAAAAAAAAAAAAAAAAAAAAAAATCTTATATACTGAACAAAAAAAGAAACTTCCGATTTGTACATATAGTATTTGTTGTGTTAAAGAATTCATTGTGTAATGAAATTATATAGGTAGTATTAGCCTTGAGCTATATTATCAGGATTCATGAATTTTATTGATTAATTTTGCACTTTTAATCGTCGACAACGTGAAATTCAATTTGCACGTGCATGCATGGTTCAACATGTCCCGTGTAGTATTCGGTCAATTTGTTTTACTTGTCTTACTGACATTGTTGTCAAGTGAACGAAAACACTTCAAAATTTGTAAACAAATTAACGTTTTTTACATTGTAGCATTTTTAGTATGCCAAGAATACCCAATAATTTACGCAAACGGGCGATTAGCATGCTTGATGCTGGCATGTTGACAGAAGACGTTGCAAGGCATGTTGGGAGTTCTAGTCGAGCGATACGAAATCTTCGCGTAAGATTTCGAATGACAGTAAGCACCAACGACTTGCCACGTCGTGGATGTCCGCATGTTACAACACGTGGTCAAGACCGCTATATCATGAACACGCATTTGCGCAATCGATTCTAAACTGCCACTGCTACTGCTGCTAACACACCTGGGCTTCATAATAACCGAATCAGTGGGCAAACTGTTAGTAATTGTCTGCGGGAGAACGGTTTACATGCACAACATCCTTACGTCGGATGCGTTTTAACGCAACGTCATCGTCTAAATAGTCTTAATTGGGCACGTGTACACACTCGTTGGATACGGCGACGCTGGAATACAGTTCTTTTTTCGGATGAATCGAGATTTTCTTTACAACGTGGTGATGGCAGGGTGCGCGTCTACCGTAGGAGAAATGAACGCTATGCTGACTGTTGTGTTCTTGAACGAGATCGTTTTGGGGGTGGGGGTTCTGTCATGGTCTGGGCAGCCATTGCCCATGGTTATCGTTCACCACTAGTCGTCATTGATGGCAATTTAAATGCTTAACGTTACCGCGATGACATTCTCGCTCATCACGTCATTCCTCTGTTCCATAACAAGGCCAACATCTTGATTTTTCAGCATGCTAATGCCACCTCTCACACAGCTAGAGACACAGTAAATTTTCTTAGGACAAATACCATTGATTTCATTGATGACTGGCCCGCTAAAAGTCCTGATCTCAACCCCATCGAGCATGTCTGGGATAGTCTGGACAGACGATTGAGGCGTCGTCCCAACCCACCCGCTAAGGTTAACGAACTTCGTCAAGCGCTCATTCAGGAATGGAACAATATTCCACAACCAGAAATCAACACTTTAGTCAATTCTATGCGCATGCGATGCACTGCAGTGGTCAATTCAAGAGGTGGTCATACCCGTTATTAAGTGGGTGTTTTTATTTTTAACCCCTACCACACTTGGTCAAAATTTCTCCCAGTTTCTGTTAACCTATGGCCATGATTTTTGCACCAAACAATGCATCATGGAACACTCTTTAAACGCATATATAACAATTATTCCCCCGGTTTGTTTTCATCAAGTTATGTTCAAGCAAAGTTAGCGGAAGTTTCTTATTTTGTTCAGTACTTGCCTGTAAGTGAAACACATAAGAGTATGACAGAGGATGGTGGGTGGGGTTGAGTCAGCTGATCCATAATTGCAGGAACAAACATTCACATTGGAACAAAACATTGATGGAGATGACCGGCCTCGGTGGTGTTGTGGTTAAGCCATCAGACACACGGCTGGTAGGTACTGGGTTCACAGCCCGGTACCGGTTCCCACCCAGAGCGAATTTTAACGACTCAATGGGTAGGTGTAAGACAACTACACCCTCATCATTCTCACACTAACCACTAACAACTAACCCATTGTCCTGGACAGACAGCCCAGATAGCTGAGGTGTGTGCCCAGGACAGCGTGCTTGAACGTTAATTTGATATAGGCACGAAAATAAGTTCAAATGAAATGATGGAAATGTTTGGGCAACATAAGGTGACTGTAAAGCTATTCACCATATATTTCTATCAATATCAGTTGTATTATATGTTAAAATGCACAATGATTCGTTCGGAACCCTATATAGCTGTTTAGTACTAAAGCAAACATGAATAAATGTTACCCAGATTTTGGTATTTTCATTTAATTTGGAAAAAAATCAGCCTGTCATCCTACAAAAATGGGAGCCTGTATGCCTGTTAGGATGCAAATTTAGTACGATTCTGTGTTTCCGAGAATCCTAGATCTTGGGTTGGAAGCACAATATTATAAGACAGAATCCTAAAATATTTAAATTACATCATGCTTTGATTTCAGTCGTGACGTAGCCCAGTGGTAAAGTGTTCGCTTGATGTGCGGTCGATCTGGGATCGATCCCCGTCGGTGGACCCATTGGGCTATTTCTCGTTCCAGCCAGTGGTGTGTGCTATGCTGTCTGTGGGATGGTGCATATAAAAGATCCCTTGCTGCTAATCGAAAAGAGTAGCCCATGAAGTGGCGACAGAGGGTTTCCTCTCTCAATATCTGTGTGGTCCGTAACCATATGTCTGACGCCATATAATCATAAATAAAATGTGTTGAGTGCGTCATTAAATAAAACATTTCCTTCCTTTCCTTTCTTCCTAATTTGTTTTTTTAAATTTTAAACTCCATATTCAGTGCCTGCCTACGGTCAAACAGAATGAATGAATGAATGTTTAATTTTAAACTCCATATTCAGTGCCTGCCTACGGTCAAACAGAATGAATGAATGAATGTTTAATTTTAAACTCCATATTCAGTGCCTGCCTACGGTCAAACAGAATGAATGAATGAATGTTTAATTTTAAACTCCATATTCAGTGCCTGCCTACGGTCAAACAGAATGAATGAATGAATGTTTAATTTTAAACTCCATATTCAGTGCCTGCCTACGGTCAAACAGAATGAATGAATGAATGTTTAATTTTAAACTCCATATTCAGTGCCTGCCTACGGTCAAACAGAATGAATGAATGAATGTTTAATTTTAAACTCCATATTCAGTGCCTGCCTACGGTCAAACAGAATGAATGAATGAATGTTTAATTTTAAACTCCATATTCAGTGCCTGCCTACGGTCAAACAGAATGAATGAATGAATGTTTAATTTTAAACTCCATATTCAGTGCCTGCCTACGGTCAAACAGAATGAATGAATGAATGTTTAATTTTAAACTCCATATTCAGTGCCTGCCTACGGTCAAACAGAATGAATGAATGAATGTTTAATTTTAAACTCCATATTCAGTGCCTGCCTACGGTCAAACAGAATGAATGAATGAATGTTTAATTTTAAACTCCATATTCAGTGCCTGCCTAGGGTCAAACAGAATGAATGAATGAATGTTTAATTTTAAACTCCATATTCAGTGCCTGCCTACGGTCAAACAGAATGAATGAATGAATGTTTAATTTTAAACTCCATATTCAGTGCCTGCCTACGGTCAAACAGAATGAATGAATGAATGTTTAATTTTAAACTCCATATTCAGTGCCTGCCTACGGTCAAACAGAATGAATGAATGAATGTTTAATTTTAAACTCCATATTCAGTGCCTGCCTACGGTCAAACAGAATGAATGAATGAATGTTTAATTTTAAACTCCATATTCAGTGCCTGCCTACGGTCAAACAGAATGAATGAATGAATGTTTAATTTTAAACTCCATATTCAGTGCCTGCCTACGGTCAAACAGAATGAATGAATGAATGTTTAATTTTAAACTCCATATTCAGTGCCTGCCTAGGGTCAAACAGAATGAATGAATGAATGTTTAATTTTAAACTCCATATTCAGTGCCTGCCTACGGTCAAACAGAATGAATGAATGAATGTTTAATTTTAAACTCCATATTCAGTGCCTGCCTACGGTCAAACAGAATGAATGAATGAATGTTTAATTTTAAACTCCATATTCAGTGCCTGCCTACGGTCAAACAGAATGAATGAATGAATGTTTAATTTTAAACTCCATATTCAGTGCCTGCCTACGGTCAAACAGAATGAATGAATGAATGTTTAATTTTAAACTCCATATTCAGTGCCTGCCTACGGTCAAACAGAATGAATGAATGAATGTTTAATTTTAAACTCCATATTCAGTGCCTGCCTAGGGTCAAACAGAATGAATGAATGAATGTTTAATTTTAAACTCCATATTCAGTGCCTGCCTACGGTCAAACAGAATGAATGAATGAATGTTTAATTTTAAACTCCATATTCAGTGCCTGCCTACGGTCAAACAGAATGAATGAATGAATGTTTAATTTTAAACTCCATATTCAGTGCCTGCCTACGGTCAAACAGAATGAATGAATGAATGTTTAACGACACCCCAGCATAAAAATACATATCGGCTATTGAGCGTCACCAATGGTAAGTATATGAAAATATTATTTATATATATTCATGTAAAACCTCAGTGTAAAGAGCTGTGGGGGATAAGTATAACACAATACATAAAATCAAGGTAAGTAAATTTTAAAACTTTGTATACAAGTCAAAGTGTTTTAAAGACTTTACAATTAATTCTGGATGGAATTTAAAGGATTCCAAAACATTTCTGTTGCCAAATATAACATTTCTCGTCGGCTTGAGATGATCACACTCCACCAAAGTGTGGCGCACAGTCAGCGTACACTGACAATGTTCACACTGAGGAGCAGGGTCCTTCTTTAAAATAAATGAATGCATCAAATAGGTATGGCCGATGCGGGCACAACACAAGACTAGTTCATCCTTCCTGCACCGCCTGTAGGATGACTGCCACTCTCCCAGGAGCAACATCTGCCAAATCTGCTTTGAACTTGCCCAGTGTCCATGTTGGTATCCCCTTCAGTGATTTTAAATTTCATATTAACCTATATATTTTTTTTGACTTGGCAAGATGATTGGGATGGTGCAGTTACGAACAAGCTTCATTGTGTTAAGCCAGTCCTGGGAGAGTGGCAGTCATCCTACAGGCAGTGCAGGAAGGATGAAGTAGTCTTGTGCCAAACAGAGTAATTTGGCATAATAACGACTTGTAATGTGGGATAATTTGTAATACTGGGATATGTCCAGTATTGGAAGGAAGGAAGGGAAGGAAATGTTTTATTTAACGATGCACTCAACACATTTTATTTACAGTTATATGGCGTTAGACATATGTTTAAGGACCAGATATTGAGGGAGGAAACCCACTGTCGCCACTTCATGGGCTACTCTTTTCGATTAGCAGCAAGGGATCTTTTATATGCACCATCCCATAGACAGGGTAGTACACAGCCTTTGATGCACTAGTCGTGGTGCACTGGCAGGGATTGATCCCACACCGACCGCGCATTGAGCGAGCGCTGTACCACTGTGCTACATCCCGCCCCCAGCTATAAAAACTGCAGTAACATGCCATCTCTACATCTATTGCCAGTATCTATCGCCAGTCACAGCATCTCTACATCTATCGCCAGTCACAGCATCTCTACATCTATCGCCAGTCACAGCATCTCTACATCTATCACCAGTCACAGCATCTCTACATCTATCGCCAGTCACAGCATCTCTACATCTATCGCCAGTATCTATCGCCAGTCACAGCATCTCTACATCTATCGCCAGTTACAGCAATACATGCACTGTTTACTTTTCACTTTCAAGTTTCAGGGACAGGAAATAAGTTGAATGAAATGCGTGTTTTAATTGCTTGTTCAAGTTTCGTGGTAGTTAATCTATTAGTTTTTAAAAAAACTAAAATTAAACTGACCTGCTCAAGTCTAGGATCATCAAAAGTGTAGTAGTGCATGCTGGGAATATGGACTTCGCTAGCTGCTATCCACTGCAACATGCACTTGAGCTGGGGGTCACCACAGAATGCCCCACACCCCCAGTTTCCAGTCGCAAGAGGAAGTCCTCGACAGCGGAAATGTTTCTGCAGAGAAAAAGAAAACAAATTAGGTCGACATAATTTAGAATACTCAATCAATACACCAGGGCGATGAAAACGTAAAACCATCGTAGGCTACGACGTCAATATGGTGTGTGCTATAGGGTGTATACTACCAAATCAAATCGGATTATCCCATAGATGACAATAGTAATGTATGTGGTTAAAGTGATGAAAACGTAAAACCATCGTAGGCTACGACGTCAATATGGTGTGTGCTATAGGGTGTATACTACCAAATCAAATCGGATTATCCCATAGATGACAATAGTAATGTATGTGGTTAAAGTGATGAAAACGTAAAACCATCGTAGGCTACGGCGTCAATATGGTGTGTGCTATAGGGTGTATACTACCAAATCAAATCGGATTATCCCATAGATGACAATAGTAATGTATGTGGTTAAAGTGATGAAAACGTAAAACCATCGTAGGCTACGGCGTCAATATGGTGTGTGCTATAGGGTGTATACTACCAAATCAAATCGGATTATCCCATAGATGACAATAGTAATATATGTGGTTAAAGCGATGAAAACGTAAAACCATCGTAGGCTACGACGTCAATATGGTGTGTGCTATAGGGTGTATACTACCAAATCAAATCGGATTATCCCATAGATGACAATAGTAATGTATGTGGTTAAAGTGATGAAAACGTAAAACCATCGTAGGCTACGACGTCAATATGGTGTGTGCTATAGGGTGTATACTACCAAATCAAATCGGATTATCCCATAGATGACAATAGTAATGTATGTGGTTAAAGTGATGAAAACGTAAAACCATCGTAGGCTACGACGTCAATATGGTGTGTGCTATAGGGTGTATACTACCAAATCAAATCGGATTATCCCATAGATGACAATAGTAATGTATGTGGTTAAAACTCCTATCTGCAGCGCATCAATCGATATAAATGCCACAGATATAAATACTACCACCCCTCACCCTTAAAGTGAATCAGAAAACATTGGGGGTCAAGCTGCTCATTTCTGAGATAACGGGTAGCATCTATGACTAACCTAGTTCCGCACAAAATTCTAGTACTTTTTTTTTATAAGTACCCCATACATGTTTTAAGCACAAGGCTACTTGACACAGTGGTACTAGATGAAATAAAATGGCATACATTTTTTGCCCAGATGAAACTATTTTTTTTTACAAACAACATACAACCAACATAGTCACATTTATCACCATCATAGGACTTGTGGTGTTCAATTCGGTGCACTTCCAACTTTGATCCAGCCGGAAGTTATTTGGTTTTATCATCCATTAAAGGATTTTGTAGGAGATATTGCTGGCACTATAATTTGCGATATCTTCTGCGATATCTCCACAGGAGATATCGCTTCTTATAATCTTGATTGGTCAAATTTTAATCACAAGACAATGTTTTGTTACATCACAGTGTTTGTTTCAGTGCTAAACCAACCATTAGTGACGTCACGCCACTGCCGTTCTGCTAGTTAACGAGTCTACCGCTGACATTCAACCCACAGTACTGACATTGTTTACAACTGTCGCAAATGAAAAAATTTATAATGGATGATAAAAAGAATACCCCCCTCGTGTCTTGTGATATCATAATTTATCAGCACTTGTTGATAAAAGTATAAAATCCTCGGCAAGCCTCAGATTTCATACTTTTATCAACTCGTGCTGATAAATTATGATATCACAAGACACTCGGGGAGTATCCTCTATTAGTCCTACCGTACCTATAGTGACGTTTTAGCCTACGATGGTTTTACGATTTCGTAGCGCTAAAATAACTTTGAAAATCCCTTGCCAGGTTTATATTTTTAATTCTTAATTTTAACACATTTGTAACAAAGAATCATACTGGATGTTTGAAAAAATGTGGGGACTAAAATCACCAATTTATTAATGTTGTATATTCAGTGACAAATCTCGACTTACTTAGAGGTCTGAATACGTATCACAAATGGAATACTAATAAATTATTTAAAGTTACATTCTCTGGTTACAGTATTATAACATCATGTACAAATGTGAAATACAAGCTCAAATGCACTTTTGAAAAGGTTGTGTGTGTTCGCTATGAACGGATATCGTCAAACGTATATGCTTGATTCGTCGCCTGTGCCGCTATAGCTCGGCAAAGCACAAACGACAGCCTGTTGTCAGTTTCAGTTAACACGTGCGTTTGCAGATTTCAAATTGTAGGGTTCAAAAAAGTAAAAGAGAAATCTTGCGCTGTACGAAGAATGTTTGGTTGAGGATACGGTACTAGAGTCTTTAGTTAAAACCGGTTTGACAACGTATTATCAACAGTCGTACCTTCCTATTTCAGAATTGATATTTTATAAAGTGTTAGTAGAACTTTAAAAGTTTAGTTTGTATACTAGTAACACATTAATTATGTATATATTTTTAAAATAAAATATACTAAAGTAGGCAATGAACGTTTTCACTTCTTAATTTTACGTGTAAAAATCGACAAATTCAAATAAATATTATTTCGTTTGGAAAGGGTAAAGTTGGGGGGGGTTGTTTAACGACATCAAAGATAAAGCATATTGATTTAATAATCATCTGACCCCATACAACCGTTAATAAATTGTGTTGAGTGCGTCGTTAAATAAAACATATCCTATCCTTCCTTCCATCTGCTGTTGGATGTCTAACATTTGGTAATTTTGACATATAATCTTAGAAAGGAATCAGTTGCATGTGCAGGGGAAGGGTATTGGAGGTCGAAACCCTTACTTGTCCAAGCTTTAAAAAACCTGAAATGTATTTTTTGGGGGAGCATGGCCCCATATAAACTTCGCTCAACACAGTCTATAACCCCAACCCCGCTGAAATCCCTGCACACACGCCTTGGAAACCCGCTACATTTTTTTTTAGCAAGGGATCGTTTATATGTACCATCCCACAGACAGGATATCACATACCATGGTCTTTTTGTATACCCGCCAATGGGGATCGATCCTAGACTGACCGCGCATTTCCAAAAAACACCTTTTTAGGTCTAAGTAATGAATAAAAATAACATATAGTCTTGAAAAATGTTACGTAAATCGAACACAGTACCCTCTGTGAGATCGGTACGAGGCCATCAAAAGTGTTCCACTTTCAAAATCATGGCTTTGTTTTTGACCTGGATAAGCCAGCGTAGTGAAACCAATGCGGAGTGCGGCGTCATATATGCACCAAACGTAATTGGATTTTCTGTTCTATATGCTTAAATAATAAAAATATTTCAGGGAATGTAGTTTTAACAATAAAAGTTGAAATAATCTTTATACAAAGCTAAAACACTTTTTACTATACTTAAATAACGTTAATTTCAAAGCATTCAATCTACAATGTAAACAATTATTTTATAATTAAGAAAAAAGAAGCTAGAATCATACAAAAAGCTAAAAAAAACACCTATTTTAAATTTTAAAAAGGTAAAAACAAGAAAGAAAAAGAAAGAAATACATCTTCCTTAAAGTCCCTGACCCTAGATATTAGCCAATGAAAAATAGTTTTCAATATTACAGTCTTTTACTGTTAAATGATAATTTTTAGCAAAATCAAATGTGTTGTCATGTCATGTCATGTCATAGGGTTTTACGTGCACATTCAGAACAAGCTGTTGTAGCGCACGCCTGTCGTGGGCACAAGAGCCGGCCTTGGTCAGCTCCTCCGTCCATGACAGGAAAGAAATGTGTTGTTGGTAATCCTGGTATTTGTAATAGCTCTAACTTAACTGTATGTGAAAAACAAAAACAGTACATGCCTAGAAAATAACCACAGTTCATACACTTTGTGCCAAACCAAATTCCATGGCTTCTTAAAATAATTTGTTTTAGTATTTTAAACCATTTTCAGCAATTGTCAATAAAATATGATATTACTAGTGTAACACTGTCTTGATGCAAAATGCCGATCTCTTTCGTGCGTTATCTCAAATGGTAAAAATAATAATTATCATCCTATTTTCATTCAACTCAAAATTCCATGACTTTCCTGACCTGGAAAATGACATTTATTTTATACAAATTCCTTTACTTTTCGAGGAATTCCATGACCAAACTAAAAATTCCATAACTTTCCAGGCCTGTAAAATGACATTTATTTTATACAAATTCCTTTACTTTTCCAGGATTTCCATGACCAAACTAAAAATTCCACGACTTTTCTGACCTGGAAAATGACATATTGTGACAAATCCCACAACTTTCCAGCATTTCCATGACCCAACTCAAACAATTTCTTGAGTTTCCAGGTCTGGAAAATGACATTTTTTTCTTTCATTCCACAACTTTTCCAGGATTTCCATGACCAAACAAAAAACAATTTCATGATTTTCCAGTACTGGAAAATAACATTTATTTTACAAATTCCATGACTTTTCCAGGATTTCCTTGACCCGTATGAACCCTGACTTGAGACAGGGCTTTAAATACTTCTACTAGAATTCAATAAATGAGACAGTTTCACAGTTAGCCATCAATCCTTACCTTGGGGGGAGACGAGTCATCACAGACATTGAGAACACTTTTCAAAATCTCATCTGCCATGTTCTCGGCAAGTAACTGAACCCTCGGCAGCGGAACGTCGAGAGTGTCAACAAACTCATCATCATCACCACGACCATCATCAGAACCACCTGCAGACTCGCGTCGTCTCATCCGTTCCATCTCATCCTCGGTCATGTCCTGTACGGCGAGCAGTGCCGAGTTGGTGATGTCCCATGCAAGGGAGGCGGCGTATGAAAGAAGATTCGGGTGATTAAGGCAACAAGCGCTGAAGTCGAGACCCGCGTCGCGGTAGATGATGCCGATTGCCTGCTGGATGATGTTGTTGGCAAACGTGTCCGCCAGGTCTTCGATCTCGTCCACGCTGTGGTAGCGGCCAAGCCGGTCGAACTCCTCCTGGAACTCGCGCCCGACTTTCTTGGGCAGGGGGAACCAGTGCTCGGTCTCGGAACACGTGCTGTCGGATCGCACATGCCGGTCGTAATGCTGGTGGTGATGTCCCCCACAGCAGCTCTTCGACCTGAGACTCTGTCGTGGGCTGCAGAAACTGCTGTTCAGCAACTCTCCTTCCAGATTGGCCAGAGTCAGGTCGCGGAAGCCACTGCTACGCCGGGACCCCGTCGTGCTGGTCCCCGTGTGGGCAGACATGATGAGTAAGGGTGGGATAGAGGTGTCTGCTTTCATCAGCTCCTCGGCAAACCTCGACAAAACGGGATCTCTGAATCCACAAGAGCTCCTGCGACGGCTGGTGGGGAAACTGCTCCATGAGCCACGGCGAACACTTTCCTTGTTGAGCACCTGCAGAAAGTCGTCGTCCGTCCTCAGAGATTTCAACTTTCTGTCGTCTTTTGAATACGGCTTAGAAACACAGTACGTCTTGAGCGACAGACTGACACTGATGTGACAAGGCTCGCTGCTCCGGCGTTCATACGATTTGATCTGGCGTCGACCTTCGACATTTAGGAATGCATTCGTTAAAGTTTCTCTCGACAAATGTTTGGTGGGGATTCCAAAACTGGAAAAAATGGCTGATTCTATCACTGACTTGGAATCGACCACTTCTTCCTGGCATTCCGTTCCCAGCGGTAGAGAGTCACTGACACTAGAAACACCGTCACTCATACCTTTGCACGAACTCTTCACGCTACCGCACAACTTAGACTGGTTCCCGTGCTCCGCATGATGGGAGAGAGACTGAAAAACCTGGTCTACAATTATGGCTGCTGCCTCCTGGTAGCTGACTTGAATTCCAGCGTTCTGATTCCTGTCCACGACAACATGCTCAGAGCTCTTAGGAATGGTACAGCTTGGGGTTTCGGTACGTACACCCGTTTCTTGACCTGAATCCGCTGCTGGGGAAGAGGATACCGGAACAAAACCCGATGTCTCGCCTGCTGCGATGCTAGACAAAGCTTTCTCACTTTCGGACTCCGACAATGTCTTTTTGTCTCCTCTTTGAGAGGCCGGTTCACTGCTGAACGAACAGGCAGAACTGGCAGACACAGTCAAATTAGCAGACAGCTCTCTCGGCGTCTGGCTTGCGCCGAAGTCGTGAGAGAGACTTTGTGACGAGAGATTTCCTAAAAGTCCAGCAGCGTAGTCACTGGAAACAGTGAGCAACACATCCTGCACAATCTGGTCAGCGAATAAATGGTACGACTCGTCCTCTGGAAGACTCAAATGAGAAGCCGAAATGGCACTGTCCACGGATGCAGATATATATTTGAAAATCAACGCTGCTTCCATCAGAGCAGAAGTCATCACAGTCTGCATCAAATAACTGGCATAAATTTCAGTGGCATTAGACGATTCCGATTTAACACCCGACGTGACTTTCTGGGGACTGGGTCTACACGGATAGGGCTTAACAATGCTGTCTGGCAGAGGCTCGACGTCAAACGTCAGCATCTGGGGATCCCGATGGGCAGCCACGGAGATTCCCTCCTGCATCAAATGACTGACGAGGTTCTTCGCGAAGTTGCATATGACCGGCTGAAAGCCGTTCTCGTGGATCGTCCGGTGCTGTTTCAGTTTTTCATTCTTCAGGTACGACTCGTAGAACTCCTCGAGGTCGGAACTCAGGTCGGATGAACTCCGTTTGGTGCTGGTGCTGCTCCTCCCGGAGATGTCGCTCAGGTTCGAACTCCTGCGACGGACACACGACACCTTGTGGCTGTAGTTGACGTCCAAGAGGTCAGAGCTGGCGTTCTGAGAACCGGCGACAGGAGAGATCGGCTGCCGTCTTTCACCGAAACTCCTGCCAGAATCGAGCAGAGGTGTATCGCCAGGGGAGCTGGACGCTGACACGCACACGACTGGCTGGTCGGGCGGAGGTGGGCCAATGTCCGTTGGTTTGTCCGAGCTGGTCGCTAAAGCAGGTCTTTCTAAGTGGTGGTCAGAATGGTTAGTCTGCTCGAGGCAGGAACTTACTTTGGATGCTGGTTCCGCGAACAGTGAAATGGCAATGTCGCACATTTGCTTTTGGTTTTTTCCTAAAATGGTACACGCAAAAGAATACACAAATAAATTTAAATAATGTTGAAAAACATAATGGTCTATTCACAATTATCTACATTTTTATAATCATACTTGTAAAAAACAAAATTAATTCTTTTTTTTAATCTTTTTTTTTTATACCTTTTTTCATCTAAAAGCAGTATGCAAACATTTAAAATTTTATATTATCAAATTTAAAAGAAAAACAGTTTGAATCTTATGTTAAACATGATTTTGTGAAGACTATATGAAGGAAGGAAATGTTTTATTTAATGACGCACTCAACATATTTTATTTACAGTTATATAGCATCAGACATATGGTTAAGGACCACAAAGATATTGAGAGAGGAAACCCACTGTCGCCACTTCATGGGCTACTCTTTTCGATTAGCAGCAAGGGATCTTTTATATGCAACATATAGGGGTAGTACATGCCACGGCCTTTGATATACCAGTCGTGGTGCAATGGCTGGAACGAGAAATAGCCCAATGGGCCCACTGACAGGGATCGAACCCACACCGACTGTACATCAAGCGAGTACTATACCAATGGGCTATGTCCTGCCCACTATACCCAGTTGTGGGCCATTGATTGTGATTATGAAGAACCCCAATGGGATCGCTGAGGGGGATCGATCCCACAACCTAAGCACCACAGTGCGAGCGCTCAACCAACTGAGCTAAAGGCGGTGCCACACAATACGAACGTCTCGTCAGGCCTCCGACAACTGAATATTTATCGGTTACGCAAAAATAAATTCAGGTAACCCATTTTTTTTTTGCGTAACCTGTTACGTCCATGTAAATAATATGCTAAGTTTAATGCGCAAAGGAAGATAGGATATGCTAAATTAGATCTGCAATGTTATGACAACGCCATGTGTGTGTGACATCATTAGAGACTCTGAGCGGGACGTAGCCCAGTGGGAGAACGCTCGCTTGATGCGAGGTCAGTCTAGGGTCGATCCCTGTCGGTGGGCCTATTGGGCTATTTCTCGCTCTAGCCAGTGCACCACGACTGGTATATCAAAGGCCGTGGTATGTGCTATTCTGTCTGTTGGATGGTGCATATAAAAAGATCCCTTGCTACTAATGGAAAAATGTAGCGGGTTTCATCTCTATGACTGTGTCAAAATGACCATATGTTTGACATCCAATAGCCGATGACTAATAAATCAATGTGCTCTAGTGGTGTCGTTAAACAAAACAAACTTTCTTTTTTTCATTAGAGACTGAATCTGGACTCTAAAAGTTTTATAAGCACGGACCCTACTCGTACGAGAATAGCCAAATGATAAGACAACAATACGATTTCATTGGTTTCTATGTAATCGGTTATTCACGAGGCTATCCTCGTACGAGACACTTGTCTCGTGTTGCCTTAAGTCATGCCTGGGAAAGTCACAGTGGCAACCAACACCGAAACTTCAGTTCATCGGAGCAATGTTAACGTCCGGATTTGCCCCTGGTAATTTCTAACACAGCCCTCACTAAACGATGTGAAAAAAATACCTGGACTTTCTTCCTGTTCAAAGCTGCCCATGGCCGACTGGAAATCCTCATCCATGGATAGGTTTTCGGGCTCAGCCTGTGATACGTCCTCTGTTGGTAGACAGAATCCGACCAAAGCTTTGTTCACTTCCCGCAATATGCTGTGCAGCTCGTACTGCCATTTACTACAACCGTTGTAATTGATGGCGTCGATCGCACACAAAATAGTTTTCAGGTTGTTCTCAGAATCTCTCTGAAAATAAGAATTTTTTGTGAAGTAAATTGTGATTTCATGAATGGCGTCGATTGCACAAAAAATAGTTTTCAGGTTGTTTTTAGAATCTCTCGGAAAATAAGAAAAATAAATTGTGTTTTAATTAATGGCATTGATTGCACACGTTGTTTTCAGGTTGTTTTCAGAATCTCTCTGAAAATGTTAAAAAAGTAAATTATGTTATTTGCGGCAATCTTCATAATTAATGGTGTCAATTACACATAACATCGTTTTCAGTGTTATTATGAGAATTTCTCGGAAATTGAGACAAAAAGTTACTTATGTTATTGGCAGCAATCTTTGTCATTTATGGTGTAATCAATGCACACATTGTTGTTTTCAAATTAGTATCGGAATCTCTCAAACCCACATTCTCCGATTGTTCTTTTCCCCCCATCCCAACCAGTACCCCACAACTAATATATAAAAGATTATGGTATATGCTCTTCTGCTGTGGAAAAATACATATAAGAGATTTCTTGCTGTTGGTGAGAAAATGTAGAGCATTTCCTCTAAGACTATATGTTAGAATTATCTAACAATTAACATCCAATAGCAGATGATTAATAAATCAATGTGTTTTAATGGTGTCATAAAAAAAAAAATCATAATTAAAAAAAAATAAAGATCAACACACACCTCTGCAGGATCTACAAAGTCTCCTCCGTATTCTAGATCAGCAGCGTAACCGTAGTGACTAGAAAACTGTTCAAATCCACTCATCACGATTGCCTCGTTTTCTTCCATTGATTCCATAAACAGCAGCGATGCTATCAGTTCGGGACACTCGCAAAAACGGATTTCCTCCTGACACAATCACAAAAAGGTAATACAGACTGAGTAACATAACATATCGCTTGGTAAAAGTTCAAAGTGCACTTGCCATTGATAATTAATTAAGGTGACAATATTGGTTGTCAATTTTTTTTCATTTTACCTGGACAACAAATGAATACAATGTTTTAATACAGAGTAAAATATAACTGTGTGCTTGAAAGTATGGGATACCTGTAAAACAAAGTATACAATTCTGTGCAAAACTACCGGTAGGTGGTGTGAACATATCCTCTTTTATTACATACCTATTAAATCTTACTACAGTGATAAAGACATTTTCAAACCGTGTGATAAACTACCGGTAGGTGGTGTGAACATATCCTCTTTTATTACATACCTATTAAATCTTACTACAGTGATAAAGACATTTTCAAACCGTGTGATAAACTACCGGTAGGTGGTGTGAACATATCCTCTTTTATTACATACCTATTAAATCTTACTACAGTGATAAAGACATTTTCAAACCGTGTGATAAACTACCGGTAGGTGGTGTGAACATATCCTCTTTTATTACATACCTATTAAATCTTACTACAGTGATAAAGACATTTTCAAACCGTGTGATAAACTACCGGTAGGTGGTGTGAACATATCCTCTTTTATTACATACCTATTAAATCTTACTACAGTGATAAAGACATTTTCAAACCGTGTGATAAACTACCGGTAGGTGGTGTGAACATATCCTCTTTTATTACATACCTATTAAATCTTACTACAGTGATAAAGACATTTTCAAACCGTGTGATAAACTACCGGTAGGTGGTGTGAACATATCCTCTTTTATTACATACCTATTAAATCTTACTACAGTGATAAAGACATTTCAAACCGTGTGATAAACTACCGGTAGGTGGTGTGAACATATCCTCTTTTATTACATACCTATTAAATCTTACTACAGTGATAAAGACATTTTCAAACCGTGTGATAAACTACCGGTAGGTGGTGTGAACATATCCTCTTTTATTACATACCTATTAAATCTTACTACAGTGATAAAGACATTTTCAAACCGTGTGATAAACTACCGGTAGGTGGTGTGAACATATCCTCTTTTATTACATACCTATTAAATCTTACTACAGTGATAAAGACATTTTCAAACCGTGTGATAAACTACTGGTAGGTGGTGTGAACATATCCTCTTTTATTACATACCTATTAAATCTTACTACAGTGATAAAGACATTTTCAAACCGTGTGATAAACTACCGGTAGGTGGTGTGAACATATCCTTTTTTATTACATACCTATTAAATCTTACTAGAGTGATAAAGACATTTTAAAACCGTGTGATAAACTACCAGTAGGTGGTGTGAACATATCCTTTTTTATTACATACCTATTAAATCTTACTAGAGTGATAAAGACATTTTAAAACCGTGTGATAAACTACCGGTAGGTGGTGTGAACATATCCTTTTTTATTACATACCTATTAAATCTTACTAGAGTGATAAAGACATTTTCAAACCGTGTGATAAACTACCGGTAGGTGGTGTGAACATATCCTCTTTTATTACATACCTATTAAATCTTACTACAGTGATAAAGACATTTTAAAACCGTGTGATAAATTTATTTTGTATTACACATATGTGCGATCTGGATCAGAACTTGTAAATGGGGATTCCCCTTTTTAAATTTTTACTGACATCAGCGCCTTTTTATTACTGACGTCATATATGATTTAATAATTATGTCACATCGTATTTGAAACATTACACAAGACTGCCACAAAGTATGATTCTTAACGTTACGTAAATCCATGAAAGAAGGATTGATTAATAGATTTAACAAAGTTATGACGTTAAATTAAAAACTGTTTTTGTAAAACATAAAAGAAGGTATGTAATAAATACAGAACTTAATAAAATAAACTTATGCAATAAATAGGAAGCGAAAACAATGTATGTGAAGTTCTGTATATATATATATCAGGGGTGGGAATTGGTGAACTGTAAAAAAAGAGGAAATCTAAGAGGGAAATTCTTGAAATCATATGTTAAAATTTGGGCCATCTGACATATTTTGGAGGAAAGGACAATTAAAATGCAAGAAAACGCAATGTTCCATGAGAAGAAAACAGCCGATCAGAGGAGAATCTCTACCCCTGATATCTTTAACATGATCCATGAAAGTTTCCACTTTATTCAGTTAAAACTTTGAGGGATGGGTTGGAATATTCATAAACTTGGTTGATATATTACATATACCCCGGTAGTATTTTGTTTAGCCACATGTTAATATTGTCACCTATGGGAGTGTATTAGTTATAGTTCAACCAGAAATAATTCTAGTGTAACGTCAACAATATAATCCAATAATATTACTGTTTTGACACAAATTGCAAATATCTTCCTGTGTTATTTTTAATGGACAAAAATAAATTAATGAATCAATTTTATTTTTCATAATTAACTGTACAACTCCATAACCCTACATATGAAAAGAAAAAAGAAAGAAAGAAGTTTTATTTAACGATGCACTCAACACATTTTATTTATGGTTATATGGCGTCAGCCATATAGTTTAGGACCACACAGATATAGAGAGAAGAAACCCGATGTCGCCACTTCATGGGCTGCTCTTTTCGATTAGCAGCAAGGGTTCTTTTATATGCACCATCCCACAGACAGGGTGGTACATACCACGGCCTTTGATATACCAGTCGTGGTGCACTGGCTGGAACGAGAAATGACCCAACATAGGAGTTAATATCCAGTCCTCGAAATTGGCTCCACAATTAAAATGTGTCGAGTGTGCATCATTAAATAAAACATCCCTTCCTTTGAAATTTACATCAACCAGCAGTATCGCTATAAAAAGCTGTGGTAAAACTGTTCTGCAACTGCTTTGTTTCCATTATCAGGTATTTACTTTGTTATTTGTACTAAATTACCACTGAAAGATGATTTGAATTTCGAGGTATGTAAATATCTAAACCTTTTTGCACCCTCTAGTTCCTGCAAATTCCTGCATCCACCCACGATATGCAAGCTTACAGTTTCCCTACCTGAACTTTACCACGCCCGAGAACACCTCCTCCAATATAGCGGTTTGCAAAGTCAACCTGTGAATAGAAGAAAGAGGATACAGAAATATTAATAATATAGCGGTTTGCAAAGTCAACCTGTGAATAGAAGAAAGAGGATACAGAAATATTAATAATATAGCGGTTTGCAAAGTCAACCTGTGAATAGAAGAAAGAGGATACAGAAATATTAATAAAACAACTGACACTGAACTAATATTTTTCATTAATATGGTCTACTTGTATTATTATTTTTTTTTACACAGTATTTTTTTCTAATTTTACGTTTTAGTATTTAGTATAAAGTAAAGTCATTTTAAAAAGTCTTGAACAACTCCTTTGATATTGCTATCTGTAAATACATTTATTTAACAACTGACAGCAATTATGTTTTGGTTAATGCAAAATTAATGTAAGGCAAAAAAAAGAAGAAAAAAAAAAAAAAAGTGCTCTCTGTTCAGACTAAAATTCCTGAATTGATGCGGTGATGCAGCTTTTTTTGTTTTTGTTTATTTTAAAGCATGGATTGCACAGAAAAGGTGGCTATATTTGATACCAAAATAAGGAGCATATTTAAATTGAAATCAGAATGCACATCCTAGTTCATGCGCGGTGGCATTTTGGCTCTAAATACGGTTTACGTCATAGCAAGAAAAGCCTGGCAAAAAATGTTGATGCGTGCGGGTCAAAATAGACGCGTACGCTGACCAGAGACCAGAAATTTATTTTGTTTGGTCTAATTATGCCAATCCGTGAACACTCTCATCATAAATGCTTTGGTTGATCTAAATGATATTATGTCATTTAAAAAACTTTACAAGCAAGGTGCAATAAGTTAACTACATGTTATTTGTACACTTGAGGTGTTTTTAAAAGACCTTAAAAAAACATCGGAGTCTCCACTTTAACATTTTTAAAGCGCATGACCTCATATGAAGTTATATGGGAGTATACTACCAAATCAAATCCCATAGAAGACAATAGTAACATATGTGGCTAAAACTCCTACCTGCAGCGTATCAATCGACATAAATGCCACGGATATAAATGCTACCACCCCTCACACTTAAAGTGAATCACAAAAAATTGCTAGAGCAGGTTTGACTATATCTGTATCTCCATATCAATGTTATGATGTTATTTGGTACATTCATTTACTTGATACGTTTGATGTATAATTAAAACCATATTGTACGGTAGGATTTTGGGCTCCCCAACCCTGACACTGCCATTGATTCAGGGATAATACTACTAAAATATTATAATAATTACGGAAGGAGAATCTACCTGGATTCCATCAGAGCGGATATCTTCCAAGTTGCCATAACGATAAACAGGAACAGGGCACAGTGCAACTGTGGACGTACGTAAGTCTTCCAATGTGGGCAACCTCTTGGGTTCAATAACCTGAAAACATCATCATCATTGTCATCATCATCATCAGATAAACTTCACTAAAACCAGAGGCATACTCAGGAAGGAAGGAAAATGGTTTATTTAACGACGTACTCAACATATTTTATTTACGGTTATATGGCATCAGATATATGGTTAAGGACCACACAGATATTGAGAGCATGGGCTACTCTTTTCGATTAGCAGCAAGGGGCATGCTCAGGAGGGTGGGGGCGCTTGCGAACAATCTGACTGGTACCAACATGTTCTATCATATCACATACATTTAATGTTAGGTGCAAAAACCAGTCTAGCAAGCAATGACGAGTGCTCACCCTCCTGACAATGCCACAGCTGCAGCCAGAGATGTTATTCCTGTTGCTTTGCAATGATTGATTTTTTAAAAGGTATTAAAGTTCACCAACAGGTATATTACAAGACCATAAATGAGTGATTTTCTGGAATTAAATTTTATCCACCCTTCTGTATTTGGTTTTATAGTTCATGGTTTTGAAATGTGGGTGGGGTTTATATTCTTTTGAACTAGAATGACCAGAACCACATTGATTTTTTACAACATATTTTCTTCTGCAATAGAACCAGGACCAATGCCTTGAAATACATTTTACCCAAGTGCATGTGTGATATGGCAGATGAGTGTCTCAAGATCTTAACAGACAGCACGTTCTGTCAAACTGAAATACATTTTACCCAAGTGCATGTGTGATATGGCAGATGAGTGTCACAAGATCTTAACAGATAGCACGTTCTGTCAAACTGAAAAGAATGAATGAATGAACGAATGAAGGAACGAACGAAGGAATGTTTAAATACACCAGCATAAAAAATGTCAAACTGAAAAGAAAACAATTAACCTTAATGGGAAATAAGAAAAATATGAATAGTGGTAGTGGATGGGCCGAGCACCCAAACTTCAATCCAAAAGACCCCATCAACAACCTGAGTCGAGGGAAACAAGTTACAATCTTCAGACTGCGAACAGGACACTGTAGACTGCGGTCCCACCATACCAGGATTAAACTTGTCCCCTCTCCAATCTGTCACTGTGAACAAGCCGCAGAAACTGCTGAACACATCCTACAATACTGCCAACAACACAGCCAACTCAGAGATGCTCACTGGCCAACACCGAAAAACACAGAAGAAAAACTTTATGGAGACCAGGAATCCCTCCGTGTCACTGTGAGATTCATCCTGGCAGCAAACATCTCCATCTGATATCATTACAAGAAGGAACGAACAGAAGAAGAAGAGGAGTGGATGAGCAAAAGAAAATATATATCCTATTCTAATTAATTTATTTTATAGGTTAGGGACATTTTTCACTGCACGGTTTTTGGTACAGCATCGGTGTGGAAAATGGACGCATAAAAAAAAGAAAAGAGGATTCTCTTGTTATCAATAGCCCTGTTTTCATATGTAGAGTGTGGTTTTTTGGTAACCATGCCTGTACTGACCCCAAGTTCTGTCAAAAACTGTGCACATGGAATATGCCCCTTAGAGAAAAAACAGCTGTGAAAGAAAAAAACACCCATCAAAATAAACCATCCAAATGAACATTTAAAAAGGGTAAGTAGAAACATTACATTCCTGACTCAAAATCATAGTAATTAATAACGGTATACTGTACCTGTCGACAGTAAACAATGTTGCCTGTTAACTCGGAATCTTTCTGCGTGATTCTCTCAAAATAATTGAGGATCATTCTCAACTTAGCAATCTGAGCTGGCCTGAAAGATAATAAATTGTTTCCTTATTTTAAAGCTGCCATATTTGAAATATATATATATATATATATATATATATATATTAGATAGATAGATAGATATTTCAAAAAATTTCAATCTCCACTGAAATAAATTTATTCTTATTAAAGTTTCTTATTCTAATCTATGATTCTCACCTCTCCCCCCCCCCCCCACTACCTTTTATATTTGCCCGTCACCCCATATCATGACTCATGTACCTGAAGACAGTGTGAGTGACTTCATTAATTTCAACGTATTTTCGTGCTTATATCCAATTAAGGTTCAAGCACGCTGTCTTGGGCACACACCTCAGCTATCTGGGCTGTCTGTCCAGGACAGTTGGTTAGTTGTTAGTGAGAAAGAAGAGGGTGTAGTGGTCTTACACCTACCCACTGAGCCCTTTAGCCGGTACCGGGCTGCAAACCCTGTACCTACCAGCCTGTAGTCTGATGGCTTAACCACTGCACCACAGTTTTGAGCCTTAATAATGGTCCTGTCAGTAGCCTCAGTAGGTTTGTGTTAAGCATTGAATAAAAGGTTTTTTTTTTTTTTCTTTAACACCACCACCACTACAGCACAATGATTTATTAATTATCAGCTATTGGACGTCAAACATTTGGTAGTTTTTACATATAGTCTTAGACATGAAACCAAATACATTTGTTCATTATTAGCAAGGGATCTTTTATATGCACTATCCCACTGACAGGATAGCACATACCACAGCCTTTGATATACCAGTTGTGGTGCACTGGCTGGAATGAGAAATAGCCCAATGAGACCACCGACAGGAATCGATCCTAGACCGACTGTGCATCACGTGAGTGCTTTACCACTGGGCAAGGTCCCACCCATCTTCATAAATCAAGACTAATATTCGTTCCTTGTATTCAGCCTTGATACATGTAGTCAAGATTACTGATATCCACTACTAGCGCCCTCTATTGGAAGAAAATTTGTAACACCGATTACGTCCCTTACACGATGACATCGCTGACCAATCACAGCATCGGTAACATGTGACAATCTTGAAAGCAATATCAGTGTTCGCCCGCCAACATGGAGTTTACATAACAAGGGAATCTATAAGGAGCGTTGCGATTCGTTGCAATCAGATCTCATCGCATCCAGTGAAATTTAAGCATTTTGTGGCACGATTTCTTGACGACATGTATCAAGGCTGAATACGAGGAACGAATATTAGCCTTGATTTATGAAGATGGGTCCCACCAAAAAACATTACGTAAGTATTCAGTAAGTTATAGTCCATCCCATCATTCTATAAAACTGTTTTTTGTAAATAATTTTTGTTTGGTTTGATGTAAGAAGAAACATAAAAGTGTTTTGGAAATAACAAACAAATACTATTTTTATGTTGCAATTTAAAAATCAATTGGCTTGTAAATAAATAAATTGTAAATTGCATACAAAAAAAAAACAATTGTTATTTCCAAAACACTTTTACTTTTCTTGTTACATGAAACAAAACTGAAATTAATAGCAATTTTTTTTTTTATAGATTAATATTTTGCTCTTACAAATACAGGTTTCTGAAGAATGCTGTGAAGTTGATCCTGTTCAAATACGTGGTGTAATCTTTTGTCCTCTCGGGAAACACGCACAGGAAAGCACACGCTAAAATCCGTGCCACGAACGTCCGGGTCAACACAGTGCTGCCACCTTGTGTAAAAAAAACCACAACAATTTTTAACATAATTAAGAATAATTTCAGTATTTGAACATTCAGAGGTGTTCGTATTTTACTTCCAGTTAATTTCAAGCCGTGTAGTACTAGTCCTTCCCACTGAGATGCGTTATTATGCTTGTACAACCAAACACACGAGACAGCGAGCAGTGCAGGAGTAAATGTGGGCAAAAACAATAAGAAATTTTCTGGCAAAATGAGCTGGCCTGAAACCTTTTCACCAAGTATTTGTATCATTCTATCCACAAAATTAGTTGTAATCCATGTAAAAATAATTAGTTATTCATTGTTAACCCTATATAGCTGTTCGGGAGTAATGTAAACATCAGGGATGTGAGAGAGGCTGGAACAAAAAAGCTTACTGCAGCCGGGGTCCAGGGGGGCCTTAAGGGCCCCTGAAGGAAAATTGTTGTTTGCAACCCCTGGAACTGCCAAAAATTGCATTCAATGCAAGAAATCTAAACTGGTTATAACTTATAATATAAGGCACACATCATAAACTTGAAACCGTGAAAACATGCAAATGAACCTGGTGTGGTCAACAGTATTGAACATCATGTTTTTGGGTTTTTCCAGACGAAATGAAAAAGTGCATTTACGCGTTTCTGCATAGCTCTCACATTCCTGAAACATGAATAAACGTCGTTATCCAAATTTGGGCATTTTCAATTAATTCGGGCAAATAGCAGGCTACCCTCCTACAAAAATGGGAGCCTGTACGCCTTTGCAAGCACACCTTAATTTCATCTCAGAAGGGTTTTCTATCATCCATCTAAAATATTATAATACTAATAATATTAAACATGAAGGACTGATACCGTTTGATGAGTTGTCTGTTTAAAGGCAAGAAACAGCATCGTTGTGAATAGATCATCTTTCTTTAAGAGGGAATGTAAAAAGGGATGGGGGGGGGGGGAAATAGTGGGATGGATTTACTTGGGGTGGGGGGGGAAAAGAAGTTTGTTTTGTTTCACACCACCACTAGAGCACATTGATTTGCTAATCTTTGGCTATTGGATGTCAAACATTTGGTAATTCTGACATACAGGCTTAGAGAGGAAACCTGCTACATTTTTCCCATTTGTAGCAAGGGATCTTTTATATGCACCATCCCACAGACAGAATAGCACATACCACAGCCTTTGGTAGTGGTACACCAGTCGTGGTGCACTGCCTTGGAACAGGAAATAGCCCAATGGGCCACCGACGTGGATCGATCCCAAATCGACCACACGTCAAGCTAGTGGGAGGGAGGGAAGATGCCATTTTGTTTATTGAGCAGTGAGTTTCTTAGTACTGACCTTGTTGCTGTCGACTGTAACAGAAGTTTGGTGGAATGAACTCTTCCACACTTAGAACCAGATCAATGATCTTCGGCAGGGTCGACTGCACAAAGCACTTGCTTTCTTCCACTGGGCAGTTGCATTGTAAGAACTCAAACAGGCCATACCACACGAAACTGAAGTCAATCTCGGAATGTCTGTCTTTGGATCTCACAACTGGTTTACCGTATGAAATGTAAACAAAGAACATTTAGCATTTTGACATCTCTTATATACTAAGATAAAAAAACCTTTTAGGAATTTTAATTTTAGTAAATGATCTTAAATAACTGAAAACTCATAACTTTCAAAGCGAAATTAAGACACCAGATTTAATTGATGCATCATTTGTCAGTACAAGTAACAGGCGATTTTCAATACAAAACTGAAAGTCGACACCTGTGCCCATGACAGGCGTGTGCTACAACAGCTTGTTCTGAATGTGCACATTAAAACCTATGACGTGACCTGACCAGAACAAAATGAAATGTGTAACTGTCATATCATTGAAACTGGGGAGTTAAAGTACAACAGAGTAGTATCAAATATACTGACATCAAAAACCTTTATACTGAAGTCAAACATATTTATACTGCTATCAAATACCTTTATCTGAGGTGATGACATCGAAGTCGTTGGTCTGGTAGCCAGCCTGCACCGCAGTGTGGATGTCCTGAACACTGTAGACGATGTCGTCCAAGTTGTAATCGTCACTGACACACATGCTCCTCAGACCCACGAGGAGATGTCGGATGTCAGACCATGCCTGAAGGTTACACGGAAACGGCAGACGATCGGTCTGCATTGCCAAATTGTTCATCCTAAAAGGGATATTCCATAATTAAACAATGATTGAGCAGGATTCAAGTTCTAATCTCACATTTTAAAAACATATTTTAAGGATAGCTTTGGTGAACATCGATTTGATTTATTAATCATCGGCTATTGGATGTCAAACATTTGATATTTTTTACAGATAGTCTTAGAGAGAAAATCCGCTATATCTTTCCATTAGTAGCAAGGGACCTTTTATATGCACCCAGTGTTTCTGCCAGAAATTTTTTGGGGGGTGTGGCACTGTGGAATTAAAAATGTACGTGTGTGCTGAATGCAACCACAGTAAACAGGGGGTATAGGGATCTCCCACAAATTAAGAAAATGGGTGGCATTAAAAAATTAAAATAGTAACGTGTGTGCTTAATGTTGCAAAATCACACAGTAAACAGGGACTCATTAATGTTGTCCCACATAGTAATGATAAGACTCATTAATGGGTAGCATTAAAAAAACCACATAGTAATGATAAGACTCATTAATGTTGTCAAAATCACATAGTAATGATAAGACTCATTAATGTTGTCAAAACCACATAGTAATGATAAGACTCATTAATGTTGTCAAAACCACATAGTAATGATAAGACTCATTAATGTTGTCAAAATCTGCAAAACATTTGGGTATGGCGCCATCCCTGTTTTATCCTCTGGCAGAAACCCTGGCACCATACCACAGACAGGATAGCACATACCACAGCCTTTGATATACCAGCCGTGGTGCACCGGATGGAACGAGAAATAGCCCAATGGGCCCACCAAAGAGGATTGATCAAGCCCCCGATACATTTATTAGTCAAAGACTAAATGTTGTCGCCATTTCATATGAAAATTAGGCTGAGTCCTGATAAACATAAGGGAACATTATGTTTTCAAAACTTTTATTAGCAACACTTCTGATCCATTGAAAATGGGTGGTGTCGTGATTAAATCATCAGGCATAAGGCTGGTAGGTAAAGGGTTCGCAGCTCGGTACCGGCTCCCACCCAGAGCGAGTTCTTAAGGGTTCAATGGGTAGGTGTAAGACCACTACACCCTCTTCTTTCTCACTAACAACTAACCAACTGTCCTGGACAGACAGCCCGAATAGCTGAGGTGTGTGCCCAAGACAGTGTGCTTGGACCTTAATCGGATAGAAGCACAAAAATAAATTGAAATGAAATGAATTGAAAATGGATTAGCAATTACTGTTTAATGTTTTAAAATTGTGCAGCAATCTCTAAAACTTGCAATGCAATACTGAGCCAAATGTTCCCTGAAATTTTTTTTTTTAAAGAGTTGTTTAATTTCACCTGTCTGTCAGTACACTCTCAGTGGCCTCCTCAGCCACCTCCATCGCTTCCTCACTTGACATGCTCTAATGCACAATCCTGTAACACAAAGTAAAGCCTCGTTATCAATGAAGAATGCCCGAATGAATGCCCTAACAAACAATTCTTAACACAATGAAAACACATCTTGTAAATAAAAAAATCCTGTAATACAAAATGAACAATCCTGTAACAAAGTAAATGTTCATGAACAATGCTCGAATGAATGCCCTAACAAACAATCCTTAAAACAAAGTAAACACATCCTGTAAATGAAAATAATCCTTAACACAAAATGAATAATCCTGAAACAAAGTAAATGCTCAAGAACAATGAACGAAGACTTAATGAAAGTTTAAAGTTTGTTTTTTGTTTAACAACACCACTAGAGCACATTCATTAATTAATCATCGGCTATTGGGTGTCAAACATTTGGTAATTCTGACATGTAGTCATCAGAGGAAACCTGCTACATTTTTACTAATGCAGCAAGGGATCTTTTACAATATGCACTTTCCCACAGACAGAAAAGCACATACCACGACCTTTGACCAGTTGTGGTGCACTGGTTGGAACAAAAAAAACACACAATCAGTTGAATGTATTCACTGAGGTGGTCCGATCCTGCAACGCAAACACCTCAAGCGAGCACTCAACCGACTGAGCTATGAACAATCCATAACACAAAGTAAACACATCCTGTAAAGGAAAAAATCCTGTGACACAAAGTAAATGCTTATAAACAATGCCCTAATGAACAATCCTGTAACACAAAATAATCGTGTAACACAATGTAAACAATGCTGTAACACATAGTAAACAATGCTGTAACACATAGTAAACAATGCTGTAACACATAGTAAAAGCTTGTAAACATTGTAAATTTATGCAAAATGAAAAACACACTCATCAGCCTGGTTGCACCTAAAAACTTACGAATTTGTTACCTACAGCAATTTTAAAAGGTTTTTGTCCAAGGCAAAATGCTCACCTACAATAATTCTGAGCCTTCTTATAGCAGTTTAAACCAGCTTCTTTTTTTAAATTAAAAAACAAAAATAATTGCTTCAACCAATAGCAATGATTTTTGTCCAGCAGTAACAAATTGCTATCAGGAAAGCATCTGACCTACAGGAATTCAGCAAGCTATGGCATTACGGAGGGGTGGAGGTGGGGTCTTGACTGTGGCAAGGTAAGTTTCGGGGCTGGGAGGTTAGTTCAACAAGATAAACCATGACATACATCATGTTAAAGTTGATCTTGGTGAACTACAGTGGGGAAAGGGGGCTGTGTCATACTCCCCTGTAGCTCAAGTAACCTCTAGCCGTCCCCTTGGTTTGAAATGGAGAGCTAGAGATGACTGTAATACTTCGGAAATTGTCGATGACCAAATGGTAGCCAGCTACTGTGTCTGAAGTACACATTTTGTCCTAAATCTGATGCCACAACGCTTTAGTTTGATTATTCTTGAGTCCAGTCATGACATTAAACTTACATATTGTTAACCAATGCTACACGAAGAAATCTGATGCCTACGTGCGAAACAAACCTCTGCTGTACTTTCTTGTAGTGACATAGAGCAAAGTGTGTGCCCACGTGATACTTTGGTACTGGTTTAACGTCATGATTTGACTTGAGAATAATCAAAGTAGAGCTCCTTGGCATCAAATTTAGGAATAGTTTTTTTATTTTATACAGCAGCTGGCTATCATTTGGTCGTCGACGATTGCCGAAGTATTACACACAGTCATCTCTTGCCCTCCCCTACAACATATCAATAAAGGGAGGGCTAGAGATGACTTGAGTTAGCTCTCCTGGGAAATGTATACTACTCAAAAGAATTTAAGGGTCAGACGATATTTTCGACATTATTTTCTGAATGTCAATTATATTAGCTAGACCATAATGTCACGCATGGTATTGTTCCAATTTGACGAAAGTGGGTCTAAGCAACCCATAAATGAATTAAAATCCACTGTCATTGACACTGTCGACTAGTTCTAATGGCGAAAACATGCTTACATTTGCACGTAAATTAGGGCGAAAGCGAAAGGTCTGTTAAGTGCCCATAACTTGCTTTTTCACAAAGCGCTTCATTTGCACGCTTTGCATGTGTATTCAATGTTCCTAATGCTGAATTTCCGTATAATTGGAGCTTGCGTTCGTGTACGGTGCACACTCCAAATTCGACAATGGTACGACGTCAACTGACTATCAAAGATCGAGGAAGGGCTATTGCTTGGCTTCAGGATGGCAATACGCAAAGAAATGTTGCTCTGAGACTTGGTGTCAGTCAGAGTGTCGTTGGCCGACTGTGGCAACGGTACCAAGCAACGAATTCTGTTCGAAATCGTCCACGTTCGGGAAGACCCCGAAGCACTACAAATAGAGAGGACCGCTACATCACCAATATGGCTCTACGTCAACGCACAACCACTGCACGCCGATTACGTGACAATCTGCGGACGGCGACTGGAACTCGAGTGTCTGATCAAACCATACGCAATCGTCTGAGAGCCAATAATCTACGCTGCCGTCGCCAGGCTGTTCAACCACCACTCCTACCACGTCACAGAACGTCCAGATGTCACTGGTGCACACTTCATCTGCGGTGGCAACGTGTTCAGTGGGGTCGAGTGATGTTCACTGATGAGTCCAGGTTTAGTCTCCAGTTCAACGACGGTCGGGTTCGTGTCTACAGACGTCCTGGGGAGCGCTTCGCTGACGTTAACGTTAGACAACGTCACCGGTTCGGTGGTAGCAGCGTCATGGTGTGGGGCGGCATCTCTATCCACCACAGGACCCCCTCTATGTGGTGGATGGCAATCTGATTGGAATCCGCTATCTGAATGAGATTATCCGGCCGTTGGTTCTCCCAGGCCTTCAGCAGATTGGCGGCGGGGCAGTTCTGCAGGATGACAATGCCAGACCCCACCGCGCCAGGGTGGTAACGGACTTTCTCAGACAACAAGGTATCGCCAGGATGGATTGGCCAGCATATTCGCCTGACTTGGCCCCAATAGAGACGCCTGGGACGAATTAGGCAGGAGAGTTCGGGATAACCATGCCCCTCCGGCCAACCTTCATGATCTGGGTCAACTTCTTATGGCAGAGTGGCAGGCCATTCCCCAAGAGTTCTTCAGACGTCTGATCAACAGCATGAGGCAACGATGTGTGGAGTGTATTCGCGCCAGGGGTGGATTCACACACTATTAAACGAATGTTCTAATGTGTAAAATCCATGTTTGACAACCTTCAACTTTGACAGCATGTCATGTGACTTTCTTGTATACAGTGACGTTTATTTGTGTTTTTTTTGTAAATATGGAACAATAAATTAAATTTTTGGTGTAGTTTACATCATCAATCTAATACACTCTGAAACTTATTTGGTTATAAATTTTGGACCCTTAAATTCTTTTGAGTAGTATATTTAAAAAAAAGAAAACTGGCTTGGAGCAGTTTGTTCGATATTTGAAAAAACCCTCAAATGACATTTAAAATTAGGTATACAATCATCAAGACAAAACAAATTCTGGTTCAGCAAATTTTCAGATACATACAATGATATATTGGGGTACCACAATATCGTGGTATTTAACTATTTGGAAGAAACAAAGAAATGTACTTAAACATATGAAGGTAAATATACTTGGGTTGCAATTTTTTGCTATATCTGCATCATGTCCATGCCATTGTGTTGACAAATAAATGCAGTTCTAACATTAAAACAGTTGATGGAAGTACACCATAGCACTGGCTTCCGTTCAAGGGAGGTTACCACGATATCGCGGTAAATCGCAAACGTTACAATATGGTGGACCACACGGGTCAAAAATGGTTCTTTTTGTACACACATTTGTAGTAATGTCTAGTAAACAACCTTCAACACAATAATGAAGAAAAGTCAACTTAAAACGTTTCATTTTTCAATTGTAGTAAAATATTTACATTTTCCAATGGAAAAGTCGGTAATAAACAGTGTGGGCATTTAAAAATACTACCAAATCATATTAGTAAGATTCAACAGTTATATAATCAATATTTATCGAGTGAAACCAAGAACAGAACATATTAAAAGTTATGTGTTTTGTTTAAATTGCCAATAAATATAGGCATGGCCCTTAAATGTTTCCATACTTTTCTAGAGGTCGCCCGTTCTAAATATAGTAACACTGTGACCGTATATAGCCTCGTTTTGATTGTCAACAACCAGACGACAGTCGGATAGCTGTCAGAGCAGAATTGTATGCGTGTATGGCAATTACTGGGGCTATTCATAAGCATGGGGGTGTCAGTAAAATCACACTCGTTATTTTATGACCAAACAGTAAAAGTATGAATACATACCCACAATTTTGACATTTTTTCAAATTTGTTAACGGGGAAAACAATGTGTTGTCTGTTATCACATTTCTAATAATAAGCATGCCACCAGGGGGCATTGCGCGTGCTAAACCGCAAAAATGTAAATGCCGTAATATCGTGGAACCTGCGATATCGTGAGCAAGAAGTATACATGTATGATGAGAATTTCCGTGAAAATTATAAAAATGTGGCGAATTTAAAGAATATTTTATTAGCCAAAGCTTAATTGTTGTCACAACTTTGTATAAAAATTAGTAATTGGCTAATATGACAATGGACAGGGTGAGCCCTGAATCGCATGACTGTTTGATGACAGTCAGCACAATGAACCCGCATTAATGATTAAGTGTATAGAGGTCACAGACTCACTCATCTTTATTTTGACAATGATTGAAGGAAGTAACAGAAGACAAGAAACTGACTCACACGTTTATCATTACAAACTAAACATGGTCATATCTTCTTCTAAAATGGTTAACATCATTTTATCACTATCATATAACAATCTACTATTTATAACGATGATCAATCGACAGTTTTAAGTTTATGTTGTGGTTACGGAATTCCCCATTTCCTCGGCAGGAAGTGGGAAATTTTGTCTCCATAATCGTATAAATAATTTCGAAAAAAAAAATCACTGTATGTATACCGCAGCATTGATTAAGTGATTAGTTTAGTAAAGCTTATCGTAATAAACCTGCATTGTTTATGACACAACATCCCAGTGTTTAGTTTCAGTCAGCATCGCCAATGGTCATGGTTAGCATACTTGCATACGCAATAACACAAGGGAGATAATTCACAATAAATGGATCATCAACATATTGGCGTCTTCGGTAAAATGCTACTAAATAAAATCTTTCGGAATTTGTGCGGCAGTTCCAGTTCCCAGAGAAAATAATATAATTTTATTTTAATAATTCAAAGAAAGACATATATTATATGTCATAAAACTGCATATAATATAACTATGCTGTTATATTTAATACAATGTATTGTTATTATTTCTTTTGGGTCCGTTCAAAAAAATTTAAAGGCGCAGACCCTAGTTTCAGGCCAAACAAATGGACACTAAGTTTGGTTAAGTTACAAACCTGTAACACATTTGGATAACGCTACAAGAGAGTGAAACAAGAGTCTGTGAAGTTGAAACGGTGAAATATCGTTCAAAATAGACTAAAACTCGACTCCGTAACTGTTAGCCTACTTCTCAGACGCACGTGCGTTTTTAAAAATATTAAAAAAATTATTTTGTGGTATTAGAAACACCAGAAAACTTCGGTTGTACGGAAATGGATAAGTTAAACAATAAAATATAAGTAAAGTTTGATTTCAGTGATCATAAACGGCTCTAATAGTGAAAAATATGCCTTAGTGTTTAAAAACTAAGGTCTTTCCATTTAAGAAAAAACGCCTTTGAGGCGAGGTGGTTCAGGGGTGCATTAAAATATGTTATGAGGAAAATGGAGAAAGAAAGAAAGAAAGGAATATTTTAATTAATGACGCATTCAACACATATGGTTAATGACCACAGACTGGGAGATGTATCAGAGTGAAAACCCGCTGCCGGAACCTGGCTGAATGGCCGGCTCGGCGCGTCGGCAGCACTCGGCAGGAAAGAGTCAATAACGCCACACATTCATAGCACTACTACATGTACCCAGCCAGACAAATTCTACCACTGGTAGTTTCAGTCACTAACCAAGAATTGTCGGCCATTTCCATTTCTTTTATAATCCTTTGATTGTAAGCATATGTCGTAAATGCATGGATGTTTGTGCCTTTTTTTTTTATACACTTCTTCGTTAATATTTAGTTTTGGCATTGTTTTTATTTATTTTTTAAAGAAAAAAGAAAAGAATAATATAATAATAAAAAATTGTCAATATGACATCACAGCTTTGGGGTTTCTGTGTGCGTTGGAGCAGCAAAAATGTAACGGTGACGCGCTGTTGACGCGCTACCCTAATTGGGTATGTAAAGGGGATTTAATTGAAAGTTCTTGTTTGCTGTCGAAGCTATTGACGCGCTGCGCTAGTTTGAGGTGGGCTTAGTTTGCAGCAACGGATCTTTTATATGCACAATCCTACAGACAGTAATACGGTAATATATACACCAGTTGTGGAGCGCTCGCCGGAACTAGAAATAGTTCCACCGATGGGGGTCGATCCGAGAGATTTAATTGTTTTGTTTGTTTTGTTTTGCCCCTATAAACAAGAATAAATATCCCAGTTCCAACGTGCAATACATTAATATATTATAGATTATAATAATTAACCTATTGATCAGTAAAAAAAAAAGAAGGTGGTAGAATATGATGAATTTTTTAATTAATTTTTTTAAACTGTTATCATTGACCGTTATATAATAATCAGATCGAACATTGTGATAGCGTAATAAAGTTTCTATAAGGTGAAACCACTCTGTATTCGGAAGCACCCGAACATATCTTCGGTGATCTTCGGAATGTGCGCCCTCTTGTAGTTGCACAATCACTGCGTTAGTTCCCTTTTGTCCATGGAATTGAAAAGTTCAACCCGTAGCTCCAGAAAGTATAAATATTCTCACATCAACCGCAATCAGAATTCTGGCCCAGCAGGGCTTGAGGAAGAATAAGTTGGAAAAGATGAGAAATTAATATTTCTCTTGCTTTTTCTATTTCTTCAAAAGCTTGTTTCAAATAGTTTTTTCTGATTTATGCGTAGACGTGGATGGAGTTATTTTGAGAAGACAGTATTTTATTGATAAAATTCACAGAAAACGAGGTGATTCGTATGCGAACATTTTGAGACGCTTGCTGGAAATCTTCCAACATGGCGTACACCGGAGACTCCAATGCTCCGTTGATGACTGTTAAGAGAGTACAGTTTGGGATCTTGAGTCCTGATGAAATCGTACGTTGTTTGAACAGTTGACTCTTTACAGTATTTCATTAAGCTTTCAAAAATAATATGTTAAATTTAAAGCATTTGGGAATTTTGGTCACAAGTTACTTTTATTACCCCCCACACACACACACACACACACACACCCCACCCCACCCCCAATTATTTTGAATAGATAATGATTAGGCCTATGGGCAAGAGCTCCACCCGTTCCCCCCCATCATTTATAATAGGTTAGGGTTAGGGATAGAGTTAGGGTTAGGGCCCCATGCCCCACTTTTCTATATATACCCCATCAAAAAATCCCTCTTTAGATCGATAACTAATGGGGGAAACGGGCGGTACACTTTCCGGTAAATATAGGCCGGTATAATATCCGCCCGGTCCCCTCCATTATTATTTTTAGTTAGGGTTGAGGGTTAAGGTTAAGGTTATGGCTGGGGTTGGGGTTATGGCTGGGGTTAGGACTGGGGTTGGGGTTAGGGTTGGAGTTAGGGTTAGGGGAAGGGGGGACCGGGCGGATATTTTTCCCGTATTTGTTTAAGAAATAAACAGTAACAGCCATTAAAACATTAACTACCTTACTGATTTCCAAATTAGCCAATTGCTAATGTTTATACAAAGTGGCAATAATGTTTAGTCTTTTGCTGATAAAATATCCCTTAAATTAACCACAAATTTGTAATTTAATGTTATTTTGTAAAAGACATTACCAGGGTGATTGTTATAAATTGTTATACCATGGTACGATATGACTTTCAGTTATGGTACGAAATAACCAAGGTACGAAATGACTAGGGTATGGAATGACTTTTTGCAATGGTACGAAATGACATTTTGCAATGGTACGAAATGACCAAGGTACTAAATGACTTTTTGCAATGGTACGAAATGACCAAATTAGGTTCGAAATTACTATGGTACGAAATGACCATGGTACGAAGTGACTAGCAGCCCATAGCTCGCATTTAAAAACTTGATATAAACAAACATCTGTCTTAGGGAGTGGGTCATTTACCCCAAAACCAACTCGCCCCATACTGTTTAGTCCATTCGCATCATTATCGTTTTATTAATTAAATATAACAATAATTTTTAAGCAATAACGTGCATTAAATATGCGCAACAGTCAGAGTCCAAAAGTCTTGCCTGATCATTCCTTTAAAACTAACGAGCGTCGTTAAAATAGACCATTGTTATTCGATATTAAGATCTCCCCAATATAAAACCATTTAATCGGTGATCGTAATAGCAGAGTTTCACCGAAATATTAATAAATAAAACAACACAAAAGTTGTAGACGTCCATTTTTAATTTCGTCACAATTATTAATTACTGACAGTAAAGTTTGGGGCGAGTTGACCAGCATTCCTGTCTTAGACTTGTGCAGTTACATGTGACTCTTAACACCATCATAATTCATATTTTAAATGGTATCTATTTTTATTTATTTTTCTAAACACTAAGGCATATTTTTGACTATTATAGCCGTTTTTGATAACTAAAATCATACTTTACTTACATTTTATGGTTTAGATTATCAATTTGCATACATTTGAAGTGTTTTTTGTCATCCAGGTGCTTTCCAGTCGATTCGTCCACCGGACAATTCGTCCACTCACCTTGGACAATTCGTCCACTCGATGACTGCATTTTTTTCAAACATATTAATAGTTATTTCTTTGACATTGTAATCGTTTCTTAACATTATTTTGTGTATACTATAACCAAAAAAGTAAAATAGAGTTCAACATTGCTATCCAGTTTTTATTAACTGTTTGTATTCATTATCATGCGGATGATTCGTCCACTCGCTCGTACACAATGTGGTAAATATGTAATGCAAGCCTCCGCGTCGGAAGACTTTATTACCACCCCCCCCCCCCCCCCCGTCATGTTCTCCTTCAGTGGCGTAAATTCTATCCACTGTACCCTCCCTCGTCACGTTATGCCTAATAACCTTGAAATAAAATAAAAACGTGTTGTCTTCAATTCCAATTTAATTAATGTGTACAATTAAGAAAACATAGTTGACACCCAAAGAAATTCCCATAGTTTGACACCCAATCAAGAAACCGATGACACCCAATAGCCGATGTATTTTTCGTGCTGGGGTGTCATTAAACATTCATTCATTCATTCCGTCCATACAGGTAGTTAGCGGTGCAGCTTTGAAATAAGTTGCGTTGTTTTAGACGCTACTGGATCCAACTTGGTGAAACAAGCTTAAGCAGTAATGAGCCTGCATTGCTAATTACTTCAATATATCACAATAGAGGACACCTGTACACTTACCACGTTGAAAGGGAAGGACTAAAGATTATCTTTACTGGGCACATTGTACTAAAAAATCCTACGACATGTAGCGTGAAAGGCGTACATTATAGAAACAAACAATAACCGAATAAACAGAAACGCCAAAGAATTATGTCTGCAGAGCATTGTTACAAAAACATCAACCAAGTGTAATCTAATGCAATATAATTTATTTTCACCTTTGTAAATTTATGACACAGCAAAAAAAATATGGGGTAATAATGGACGAAATAAAAACCCAGTGGACGAATCGTCTGGTACTGATTTTTTGTAGTGGACGAATCGTCTCGAGTTCCTCAGTGGACGAATCGTCCAGTGGACGAATCGACTGCATCCCATCCAGGTGTCTTTAATATTAAAAAATGCATTTCTCATATTTTTAAAAACGCATGTACGTCAGAAGTAACAGTTATGAAGTAGAGTTTTAGTCTATTTTTAGAGGGTGTTTCACCATTTCAAAGTCACATACTCATGTTTCAACTCAGTTGTAACTTTATCCATATGTGTTACAGGTTTGTAGATTAACTAAACTTAGTGTTAATTTTCACGGGCTGAAACTAGGGTCTGTCCCTTTAACTAAACTGCGTGTTAATTTTCACGGGTTGAAACTAGGGTCTGTCCCTTTAACTAAACTTCGTGTTAATTTTCATGGGCTGAAACTAGGGTCTGTCCCTTTAACTAAACTTCGTGTTAATTTTCACGGGTTGAAACTAGGGTCTGTCCCTTTAACTAAACTTCGTGTTAATTTTCACGGGTTGAAACTAGGGTCGGTCCCTTTAACTAAACTTTGTGTTAATTTTCACGGGCTGAAACTAGGGTCGGTCCCTTTAACATGCCGTCGTAGTCCAAAAATGGGGCTCATCTGGTCCATTGCCAAATTAGCTAATTTTAAATTTAATGCAAAGTAGCTAGAACATTTAGTCTTTAGCTAATAAAATATTCCTTTAAAAATAGACCACATTTTAGCTATTTTTAAGGAACTACATAATGTACTCTATAAATCTAAAATTTGTTCCAGTGTAAGCCCTGAAAACAATGTGTATTGTCAATCCATGCTTCTTTTTTTTCATAACTGATTGTTCAAGGCTTTTGTAAACAAAATATAACGATTGATTGGGGTGGGAAATAACGTTTCAAATGGGAAAAGGGGGATTCTTAAGAATATAACCAATATCTATGTACATTGATAAAATGTTATAAATCGTGTCAAAGTTCTAAATTGGGAAACTGCTGGGTCGTAATTGGGGGGAAAAGTTTGATATCTGATTGGTGACCAGCCCCAAAATGTATGGTATATTATACCCTGATGTGTGTAACTCAAATAAATTTTATAATTTTTCAAAAGTATTTTAATGTGTGTCACATATTTTTAATTCTTGGAGGCCTAGTTATAGACGAAAAAGTTGACATCTATACATGTATGATGACTTCTTTCTTCAGAGGAAAATGTCTGTGACAGAGGGAGGAATAAAGTATTCGGAGACGACCGAAGGAGGCCGCCCTAAGCTTGGTGGTTTAATGGACCCGCGTCAGGGTGTTATTGACAGGTTGTCGCGATGCCAGTCGTGTGCAGGAAGCATGTCCGAATGTCCGGGTCACTTCGGACACATTGAACTAGCCAAGCCTGTCTATCACATCGGCTTCTTGACCAAGACGGTGAAAATACTTCGTTGTGTGTGTTTCTTCTGCTCAAAATTGTTAGTCGATGCGGTAAGTTTTTTCAAATTTGTATATTGTCAAATTTAATTGGGTTCTGAGTTACTTGACACCACAGAATTGACCAAAACTCAGTATTATTATGATTGTTACTTGTCTTATTTGTAAACATGTAAGTCTGTTCTAATTCTTTATGGCAACTTTTATGTTGCTATGTTCAAACTGGTTATTAGCTTTTAACTAAATATTCTTAGTTTATTTTACAAGCTTGTGCATTCATGTATATCCTGGGGCAGGACCGTAGCCCAGTGGTAAAGTGATCGCTCAATGCATGGTTGGTCTGGGATCGATCTCGGTCAGTGGGCCCATTGGGCTATTTCTCGTTCCAGCCAGTGCACCACAGCTGGTATATCAAAGGTCGTGGTATGTACTATCCTGTCTGGGATGGTGCATATAAAAGATCCCATGCTGCTAATTGAAAAGAGTAGCCCATGAAATGGCAACAGTGGGTCTCCTCTCTCAATATCTGTGTGGTCCTTAACCATATGTCTGACGCCATATAACCGTAACTAAAATGTGTTGAGTGCGTCGTTAAATAAAACATTTCTTTTTCTTTCATGTATATCCTGAGTGTACATTTCAGGTATCTGGGACTATATTTGACTACATGTTTTTGTTATAAATATATATATACATATTTGTACAATCTTTTAACTAAACATAAATGTGATATAAATATTAAAGTCGTTTTTTTTTAGACTTCAGCAAAAATGAAGGATATTCTTTCTAAATCAAAAGGCCACCCACGAAAGAGACTGGCCCATGTGTACGACTTGTGCAAGAGTCGGAAGGTGTGTGAGGGTGGAGACGAAATGGAGAAGGCCAACATGGACGAAACACCTGCAGGAGAAGAAGGTGAAGGCCAGAAAAAGGTAATTATCCTGTTAGAGACTTACAGTTGGTTTTTGAAAGTAGAGGCAATACCTAGAGGCTCCTTTCTGTGGAATATGCATAATAAAGATCACCGGCCTCAGTGGCATAGTGGTTAGGCTATCGGTCTACAGGCTTGTAGGTAATGGGTTCGGATCCCAGTCGAGGCATGGCATTTTTAATCCAGATACCGACTCCAAACCCTGAGTGAGTGCTCTGCAAGGCTCAATGGGTAGGTGTAAACCACTTGCACCTACCAGTGATCCATAACTGGTTCAACAAAGGCCATGGTTTGTGCTATCCTGCCTGTGGGAAGTGAAAATAAAAGATCCCTTGCTGCCTGTCATAAAAGAGTAGCCTATGTGGCGACAGCGGGTTTCCTCTTAAAAACAGTGTCAGAATGACCATATGTTTGACGTCCAATAGCTGATAAGATACAAAATCAATGTGCTCTAGTGGCGTCGTTAAATAAAACAAACGTTACTTTAATAAAGATCCTTGGCTACTAATAAAAAAATTGTAGCTTGTGTTTCCTTTCCAAGACATACCCGATTATTAATAAATCAATGTCCTCTAGTGGTGGTGTTAAACAACATAAACTTGTAGCTTTAACCTTCGTTTTATTCTTCCAAACCTAGCAGCTATTTAAAATGTATTGAATTTGTGTGTGTTTTGAAGTCTTTTTAAAATGTATTGACTTTGTGTGTGTTTTGAAGAGTATTTAAAATGTATTGAATTTGTGTTTTGAAGAGTATTTAAAATGTATTGAATTTGTGTGTGTTTTGAAAAGTATTTAAAATGTATTGAATCTGTGTGTGTTTTAAAGAGTCACGGCGGATGTGGCAGATTCCAGCCTAAGATTCGAAAGAACGGCTTGGAGATGATTGCCGAGTGGAAGAACGTGAATGAAGACTCACAGGAGAGGAAGATCATTCTGTCGGCTGAGCGCGTGCTCGAGATCTTTAAGAGGATTTCCGACGAAGAATGCTCCATTCTCGGAATGGACCCCAAATACTCGCGTCCAGACTGGATGGTGATAACAGTGTTTCCTGTTCCCCCGCTCTGCGTGAGGCCGGCTGTTGTGATGTTCGGCTCGGCTAGAAATCAGGTACGGTGTTGTTTGGGATGAGAAGTGTGATTTTAAAAATTTATTTTAGGCAGGTTGTCATTCTGTGTGTGAGATAGTGAGACTAGACTTCTTCATGTTCAGCTTGGCTAAAATATTATGTACAATGTAGTTTTGCCTGAGAAATGCTATGTTTGTCCATTTTAGACTGATTATAATACTATGTTGTGTGATATTCATTGTGGTGAAAGAAAGAGAAAATATAAAAATGATAAATGGAAAGGCTTGTTTAAACATTTTAACTGACAGGTTTTAGTAATTAGTGTGCAGACTTGTTAATTACAGTGTCCAAATTTAACATTCACTAATTATTATCTGGACCATTTGGGGGCGAGTAGGGGTGTGGACATAATTTTGTACCCATATCATTATCTTAAAAATGCCGTGGCCTGAAATATTGTGAAATGGAATCCTAACACATTTTTACGATTCTGGTGGAATCCTAAATGAAATCAGTGCTTGGCATATAAGAGATCCCCTACTGCTTTTGAAAAGGAGTAACTAACATGATAGTAGCATGCTTCCCCTCTCCCTCCCTATCCCTATCTCTATCTCTCTCTCTCTCTCTCTCTCTCTCTCTCTCTCTCTCTCTCTCTCTCTCTCTCTCTCTCTCTCTCTCTCTCTCTCTCTCTCTCTCTCAAAAGTGTGGAAATATGTTTAATACCTAATAGCCATTGTTTAAAATATGAGGTGCTGTTAAAAACCCATTCTAACATAAATTTTTCGTTGACAGGACGATCTGACCCACAAGTTGGCCGATATCATCAAAGCCAACAACCAGCTGCGGAGAAATGAACAGAACGGTGCGGCAGCTCACATCATCGCTGAAGACACGAAGATGTTACAGTACCACTGTTCTACTCTAGTAGACAATGAGTTACCAGGCCTGCCAAGGGTATTTATAATTATTTATTGAGCACCGATTTAGGTTATTATTGGACTGATATAGAAGAAGGAACAAATTGTAATTAGTTAACACGTATTTGGACTGTTTGAGGTGAAAATAAACAAAGTTCAGTGACATTCATCACAAATACTGCAAGCAGTTTTAACTGGTTAAACAACTGTTTAATTTAATCGTTACCTTCATGTTGTGGCAGTTGATTGTTTTATCACTTTATCACGTGTTGGTCAGGGAAGAATTTTGTTTTAGACACTATTTACATATGAAGAGTCCTTTCTTTCAAATTATTCAAAGAGTCTAATGTGAAGAAAATTTGACAGCCAAATACTGACCAGGGCTAGCTCTTGGTGTGTAGAACAGTTTGCCTAATTATTTATTAAATTAAAAAATTCCACAATTATTTTCACTATCTTAAATTATTTTATCAAATTAAAATACAATTCACCAGATGTGTAGAACATTTGCTAGTGGGAGAGTGGCAGATCTAGTCCTGCTAAATTTTATAGCCACTTTGTACAATAATTAGCAAATGGCTAATGTGGCAATGGTCAGGATGAGCTCTGGTTGGTAACATTGTTTAATATACATTATGTCACGGTTGCTGTTGTCTTTTCCAGGCTTGTCAGAAATCTGGACGACCTCTTAAATCAGTCAAGCAGAGACTGAAGGGAAAGGAAGGGAGGGTGCGTGGAAATCTGATGGGGAAACGAGTCGACTTCTCAGGCCGTACAGTCATCACACCAGACCCTAACCTCAAGCTGTACCAAGTCGGTGTTCCCAGAAGTATTGCGCAGAATCTGACATTTCCAGAAATTGTCACACCTTTCAACATAGACAAGTGAGGAAGTGTTGTATATAGGCTTTTATATCATTGTGCTTTGTACATAGATTTTAACCTTTAAACAAAAAATCACGCATCTTGCAGCATTTGTGAGTACAAAATGCTATCCCTAATGCAGGGTTTGCTGGATATGTTTTAATTAATCTTTAAATAATGAATTATCTTTCTATGTAAATTACTTGGATTACATCCCATGATTACCAGGGTTTCATAGAGCTCTTGTCCGAGTTGCTCAGATCATGTGATCGAACCCCCTCCCAACCAGTGTCCCACGACTGGTATATATCAAAGGCTGTGATATGTTATGCTATCGAAACTACCTATATGTTACTGATAATGCTCAATGCAGTCTGTTTTGAAAACGCAGCAAGCATAATTTATTGCAGCTTTCTCAGTTTTTGTACTGTAAAGATAAATGAGTATATTAACTTAATATTAGTAATTTTGAGCTGTATTGTTGCACATACTTTTGATGTTTTACTAATGTTTTTTTTGTGTTTTACATTAGAATGCAGGCGCTTGTCCGCAGGGGAGCTAACCAGTACCCAGGTGCCAAGTACATAGTGCGAGACAATGGTGAGAGAATAGACTTGAGGTTTCATCCCAAGTCCTCTGATCTCCACTTGCAGATTGGATACAAGGTGAAGAACATAGTCACTTTTATTAGTCTGTCTGTCCGTCCGTCCGTCTATCCCGTATATATTTCTCCGGAGTTTTTTTTCACAATGCTTTGATGTATTAAACTGACATTTTGTGTATAGCTTTATCATTTTCTGTGACGTATCAAGTTCGACTTTCATAACAATTTACCTGTTTTCAACAGATTTATGGCCCTTTAATTTAGGAAATATGAAATTTGTTTTTAGGAAATTTATTTGTAATGTCTGAAGGTATTGAGATGAAATTTTGTATATAGCTTTATCACATACTGTTACAGATGAAGTTTAACGTACATGGCGATTTACAAATTTTTCAGTTATTGCCCTTGAATTTAGAAGATTTAAAAATTTGTTCAGCCTGATGGGGACATGGTTTTCCTTTAGCAGTACTCTCAAAAGGCTTGTTTATTTAACAAAAAGGTCTTTTAATGGTTGGGTTTTAGCTCTATTAATAGTACTGATGCTAAGTTGGTAACTAGTACTGATGCTATTCGTTACAGCTCCTGTTCTTTTTTTGGACGGGGTGTTAAACTTAGACTTTTGGACAAGAAGTATTTACGCCGTTGTGTATATTCAGGTTGAGAGACACATGGAAGATAATGATGTGGTCATCTTCAACCGGCAACCCACTCTTCACAAGATGTCCATGATGTGTCACAAGGTCAAAGTGTTACCCTGGTCAACTTTCAGGCTCAACTTGAGGTCAGTGTGCTGTGGATGTCTTGAGGGGTGGGATTTAGCTTAGTGGGTTGAGTGCTCGCCTGAGGCGCTTGCATCGCAGGATCGAACCACCTCAGTGTATCCGTTCAACTAAAAAAGAAATGATCTCGTTCCAACCAGTGCACCACAACTGGTCAAAGGCTGTGGTATGTGCTTTCCTGTCTGTGCAAAATGCATATAAAAGATCCCTTGCTGCATTGGAAAAAATTTATCGGGTTTTCTCTATTTACTAGTCAGAATTACCAAATGTTTGACATCCAAGAGCTGATGATTAGTTAATCAATGTGCTCCAGTGATGTTGTAAAACAAAACAAACTTTGGATGTCTTGATCATAATTTCTAATTGATCAGTCTTATTGGTTCGGACATGAAGTCACAACATAATAAATTTCACAATCAAAACCTAATAACTGGTGCATTAAGTTTTAAAAATGTAAACAATAAAAAAAATTGATGTGAAATTCTCACAGAATGTGTAATGATCTTAATCTGATAAATAATTTATACACTGTGGACTCTAAAATTTTTGGTTTTGACTCTTTAATACCATAGCAGTATCATTCACTAATTGGGGGTAGGGCAGGTGGCAAGATATAGTGGTACAGTACTTGCCAGAAGTGTCCCATAATTGTTACATCAAAGATCATGGTATGTTTTACTTGTGGGAACGTGTATATAAATGATGTGATGTTTTACCTGTGGGAATGTGCATATAAATACTGTGATGTCTTACCTGTGGGAACGTGTATATAAATGATGTGATGTCTTACCTGTGGGAATGTGCATATAAATTATGCCTTACACCTTTTCCAGTAGTACTTGAAGATATGTAGTAATAACCATATGTTTGACTGTAAATGATCATATTAAAAAATGTCGGGTTTTGTTAAACCGTATTTCTGTCAATTTGATTGGCTATATCTTCATTTTAAGACTGAATACGTTTTAGGTGTAGCTTTTAGTGCATATTGCAAAGCTTCATCGTTAATGCTGTGGTCAGTACAAAAGAATTGTTTTAATGTCTTCAGTGTTACGACACCATACAATGCTGATTTTGATGGCGATGAAATGAATCTGCACTTGCCACAGTCGCTGGAGACGAAAGCTGAGATCCTGAATCTTGCGTACGTGGCGCGTATGATCATAACTCCTCAGTCCAACAGGCCCGTCATGGGTATCGTACAGGACACGCTGTGTGCCGTTAGGAAGATGACCAAAAGAGATGTCTTCCTCGAACGGGTGAGTATTAACATCAGTTTTAGTGCAATATGGAGATGTAAAAAAAAAACCCCAAAACAAACTTGAATTTTAAAAGCTTATACCTGCACACTACTGCTGTTGCAAAATGGAGCCAAGATGTAATACTGGAATAATATCGGGAAGGAAAACACTTTTAATCAGTAACTCCTAATGCTGGTGGTAAAAAAACCCACAATAAATATTTTGTCACTTTCATTATTTTATGCCCAACATTTCAGGATTGCTGTTCTCTACGTAATATCCATCTTTACATCTTTAATAGCCATTTACTGTAAAAAAAAAAAAAAGTATTTTTTTCTGACAGTGTTTTTCACAATACATTTAATAGCATGAAAGGATGATTTACAGGTTTTTGCCATTATGGTTTTCACTTTGGTTTATTTTAGCCGAAAAAAATTCACTAAAATAAATTGTAATTTAACAATAATTTTGGCAATTACTGTATTTTCCCATGTATTATGTGTGCACCCCCCCCACCCCCCACCCCCCCCAGTTTGAACGTTTATTCCAAGAAAAAAACCATGAACCACAAAATCGACAGTGAATGCAAGATGTACCGCTTTCCCCATCACCAAAATTAACAAAAAGCGAAAGAAGCGGTATATTGAAGAAACCAAGAAACAAAACTTAGACCTACATGTCACATTAAACAAAGGCTAGTACTTGCGTACTTACATGTCACAGACTCACACGTGCATAAATAAATAAAAAAGTTATATACCCCATACACTGTAAATGACTAATAAATATATGAAAACAAAAATATAGTATATTACATTTCGTTCTCGTGGCTAACGTGAATGCAAGCGATTTCTTAATTTATAATAATGTGGTATATTTCCGGTTTGCCGGAAATGGCCAAATTAAATCTCATGGAAATTACAAATATTTACGGTCCATTGTAGATTTATTTTGCATTTGTTACAACCATCACAAGTGAAAAGCGATTTTTAAGAGGGTTTTGGTGTTTCGTTGTAATGAACACTGTCAATAACCTGTAAACTACCGATCGGCGATTTTTCATGTGTGATCGCTGGACATTTAAAAAAAAAAAAAATTCTATTCCTATGTATAGTGCACCCCCCCCCCCCCCCATTTTTAAACTGTATTTTCTGGAAAAAAAGTGTGCATAATACACGGGAAAATACGGTAGCATTTTGGAAAATTTATTGTGAAAAATATTTTCTAAATTCGTCTTTATGTTGTATTTGGTAAGTGATATCATGAAACCTGCATACAATGTGTTGCCTGTCTAATGTGAAATTTGGTGTTGCCTGTCATATGTTGTGCAATTTGGTGTTGCCTGTCTAATGTAAAATTTGATGCTGCCTGTCTGATGTTGTACAATTTGGTGTTACGTGTCTAATGTTGTCCAATTTGGTGTTACGTGTCTAATGTTGTCCAATTTTGTGTGTTCACAGCAAGAAGTGATGAAGATCCTCATGTTCATGCCGACGTGGGACGGTCGACTTCCCCACCCGGCCATCTTGAAACCGAAACCGCTGTGGACGGGCAAACAGATCTTCTCCATCATCATCCCCGGTCGCATCAACTGTATCCGCACACACAGCACCCACCCCGACAACGAGGACAAAGGGCCGTACAAGTGGATCTCCCCAGGCGATACGCGGGTACTCTATTTTACTGTGTTCTACAATGGGACTTCACAAAGTCATAACTGATATATCATATGCCTACAGGAAATGGATTTTCTCTCTCTCTCGTTCTTGCAGAGCTAATGTAAAAATTAGTGTGTTTGATATTGTTCAACATTAAAAAAAAAAATTAATGTATAACTTTAAATAAATTTCACCAATTGTTTTTAAGATTCGCAATTGGTAAATTTTGTGAATGGCAGTTATTCCTGTATTAAATGGGTTATAAAAACTTTAATGTCCTCTATCAGGTGCTGATAGAAGATGGAGTGTTGATCTCTGGTATTGTCTGTAAGAAGACTCTGGGAGCATCTGCGGGTGCGCTTGCCCATGTCGTGTTTCTTGAACTCGGCTTTGAGATATGTGGCGAACTGTATGGGAACATCCAGACCTGCGTCAACAACTGGCTTCTCTTGGAGGGTCACAGCATCGGCATTGGGGACACCATTGCTGACCCGCAGACCTACCTCGACATCCAGGAAACCATCAGGAAGGCCAAGGTATAATAAAATATTGTGTTAGTTATATTGTGCATGTATAAACAGGGAACAGTTTAAGTATCGCAATTTGCTACCCAAGTTTCAGAGATCTCTACACAATTTTAAAATATTAAACAGTAGTTGCTAATAAATTTTTAATTGACTAGAAATATCGCTGATCAAGATTTTAAAAACAAAGGGCCGAATTTACAAAGCCTGTTTTAGACTTAAACACATGTAACTACATACATTTACAATGTTTAGACCCCTGTGTTTAAGAAAAACAGGCTGTGTAAATTCGACCATTTTAGATTAATTAATTTAAACTAATTTCTGATAATTAACCCTCACGTAGCACAGCGTCCATTTAATTCCTTTGTGGATGTGATAATGAGCTGTGGTCCACTATTAATTGATGACACACAAATGATCAGTCCATTACACTCCAGCACAGAACCAAAAATGTTACATTAGGAATTCTTGTTTATTTAGATGTGTTTGTTTGTGACCGTTGTTGATGAAATGTTTTTATTTTAATTTCTATTTAAAAGGCGGAGGTGATAGACGTCATTGAAAAAGCTCACAACGATGACCTCGAGCCGACCCCTGGTAACACTCTGAGACAGACGTTTGAGAACCAGGTGAACCGAATCCTGAACGACGCCAGAGACAAGACCGGTAGTAAGGCTCAGAAATCTCTGTCAGAATTCAACAACTTCAAGGCTATGGTGGTGGCAGGATCGAAGGGATCCAAGATCAACATTTCACAGGTACGCATGCACTGTCAGTGACTCCTTAGGTTATACGAGGTGTTATAATTGTTTTAAAAAGTGGATCTTTGCATACAAATTTGACCTGATTGGTTCTACAAATGACGGTAGAAAATTCTATCTCAGACTTATGTTTATATTCTAAAATGGATAGTACATTTACTATACAGACTTTTTACTGCGTTATTTTGTTAATATTTCCCCTTCATTCTGTTCTCTCTAAGACTATATGTCATAATTACCAAATGTTTGACATCCAATAGCCGATGATTAATAATTCGATGTGCTCTAGTGGTGGTGTTAAACAAAACAAACTTCTCAACTGAAGTTGTTCAAAACTACAACAAAAGAAATTTATTATTTACCATGGTGTCCTCTCCATTCATCAGTCTTGCTATGACTGCAGTGCATTTATGGCAAGGCACTGTTAATGCAAAACTGCATCTACTTTTAATCATAACCGTGTTTTGTTCATTACATATGTATAATATACTTTTAATTTTTGTGTCATTCTAACACAAGTTGTCTACAGGGTTTCTGTTATTATTTTACAACTACTTGTAGGTCATTGCTTGTGTGGGCCAGCAGAACGTTGAGGGTAAACGGATTCCGTTTGGCTTTCGTCACCGGACACTGCCTCATTTCATCAAGGACGATTACGGTCCCGAGTCGCGAGGTTTTGTTGAGAACTCGTACCTTGCCGGTCTGACGCCATCCGAGTTCTTCTTTCATGCCATGGGAGGTCGTGAGGGATTGATTGATACAGCTGTGAAGACTGCTGAAACCGGTAACGCTCATTTGAAAATGTCTGGTGTTGATGGTTTTCGTTTCATTTGAAGAGATAAACCAATTTTCCAATTTTAGAATTGCCACTGAAGGTATTCTGATGTTAATAATGACATATGACAGCAGAGTTTTCGCCAAAATATGATATATGCCCTATCAGCAGATTCTTAAAACTGCTTCGTGTGATAAACACTACATCATGATGCAACAAAATCAAGGTTTTTTTCAACATTACGTAAATGATGTTTTGGAAATGAACTCCTCATTGTGTTCTTTAATATGAGACAGCTTGCAGGCTTAAACCTGTATGGAAATGATCTATTTGTCATCTGTAATCCCCAGTATTCTCTCCCTTTCTCTCTCTCTCTCTAGTTACAAATATGAATAAATTAACTTTGTAATCTTGGCTATATGTAATTGTTTTGTATTTTGTAAAATGTAGGGAGAGGCCTTAACCTCTACTGGATTAATTTTTTAACAAAAACCACGTTAAGTGGGTACAAGTTTATTATTTTTACTCACATATATTCACTTAAATGTTTTATAAATACATGAAATAAACTTCATATATGAATCGGTAAGTATTATTTTCGTGTCTTTTTTTTTGTAATTTTTATTATTTTAGATCTGCTAATGGGGGTTAAAATTAGGCAAAAAATCGAAAAAGTTGCGTTTACTTACGGGCATTTGTGGCCAGCTGTCCAGTATTTATGTCCATTATTCCCGATAACAGTGGTTTTCTGACCAGAATTTTTTTTTAAACCCGAACTACGATTCATATTGCAATATTTGGTAATTTTCTTTGTTGGTAAAACGATCAAATTTATTATTAAATTAGCTGTCACAATCAGCTATCTATCCCTGAAAATTACCGCGACGTGCCGCCATTGTTGTCAAGCGAAAATACTTGCCGAAAACCACTTTTTGAACTCAAAATTTCAAGGTATTTTCAATTGAAAAAATCTAAACAAAAGCCACCATTTTGAAAAAAAATCTTTTTTCTTTAATTATAATTATGTTTCCGGTGAGTGTCGTGTGCAAAACGGCAGGAAATATGAATTGGGGAATGCACTGTATACAGTGTACAGTATATCGACTGAAGGTTAATATAGGCTTACTCTTTTTGGCCTATCCCCAAACTGTATATGTGACAGTAATAAATTTTGCTTAAAACTAATAATATCCGTATAAACAAATAATTAAACGACATTTGTCTTGTTCAGGTTACATCCAACGTCGTCTGATAAAGGCTATGGAGAGCGTGATGGTAAAATACGACGGCACAATCCGTAACCAGGTGGAGCAGCTCGTGCAGTTGACATACGGGGAGGATGGGCTGGATGCAACTCACGTCGAGTTCCAGGCCATGCCCACCCTCAAACCATCGGACAGGGCCTTCGAAAAGAGGTTCAGATTTGACACGGCTAACGAAAGGTAAAGATTAATTGGCCTTCTCAAATGATCATTGACTTTCAACTTTAAGTTGAGTGTTACAGTTTCACGTTTAGATCAGTTTCTCACAATCTATAAGTTGTAGGTCTTGAAACTTGATTTATAGTTGCTCCTATGGGTGTTCACCACAGTTCATCACAGAGGACCGAAAATGTTTATTGTAGACGACACATTTAATTCCACAGAATTCTTGTGTTAAATTTGTGACATAGATAAATGTTTTAATTTTTTTTTGTTATTCAATATTTCAGATCGTTGCGGCGGTGTCTTGGTGAGGATGTAGTGAAAGACCTGATGGGTGATGCTGGTGTTCTGGCGGAGCTGGAGCGAGAGTTCGAACAGCTTAAAGAAGACAGGATGGCCCTCCGACAGATTTTCCCAACCGGCGACAGTAAGATCGTGTTGCCATGCAACCTCGACAGGATGATCTGGAACGCCAAGAAAATATTCCGCATAGACCAGAGGAAAGTGACCGATCTGCACCCTATCAAAGTGGTGGAAGGTGTGTGTGCATAGTTTTATTAAATTGTGGAATGTGGGTGGATAATTGCAGTTTTAAGTTATCATTTGTTAATACGAATTGTAGATGGTGAGAATATTTTCAGGGAATACTTGGTTTAGTATGAGAATTGACACATTTATTGAATTTTTATTTTGAAACAGAATTTCACCAACTGTTTTATGTCCACAGTGAGAGGCTCTGACGGCGCTGAGAAATTTACAGGAATAATTATCCTTTTTTTGTCAATTAGATACCATCTAGACTTGCAATGTTATTCTAATTTACAAGTTTTCCTCCGGCCATCGGTCTACAGGCTGGTAGGTACTGGATTTGGATCCTAGTCGAGGCATGGAATTTTAAATCCAGATACCGACTCCAAACCCTGAGTGAGTGCTCCGCATGGCTCAATTGGTAGGTGTAAACCACTTGCAGCGACCAGTGATCCATAACTGGTTCAACAAAGGCCATGGTTTGTTCTATCCTGCCTGTGGGAAGTGCAACTAAAAGATCCCTTGCTGCCTGTCATAAAAGAATAGCCTATGTGGCGACAACGGGTTTCCTCTAAAAAAAAAAAAAGAGTGTCAGAATGACCACATGTTTGACATCCAATAGCCGATGATAAGATAAAAAATCAATGTGATCTAGTGGCGTCCTTTTTTTTACTTTTCCTCTGCAACTATTGTAAAAGATCTACTGACTTTTTCTTATTGGCATACTAACAGAATCTTGTTTTTTCTGTCTCAGGTGTGCGTGAATTGTGTCAGAAACTGGTAGTGGTAGCTGGTGAGGACAGGCTTAGTGTTGCAGCCAACGCCAACGCAACCATATTGATGAAGATTCTCATCCGTTCCACGTTGTGTGCCAAACGCGTGTCTGAAGAATTCCGATTGAATCAGGAGGCGTTCGAGTGGCTCATTGGTGAAATCGAAACGAAGTTCCAGCAGGCTCAGGTTTGAAAACTATTAAACATTATAAGGATATTTTATTATCTGTAATTGTAAAATTAATTGTGTTGGGGGATAAAAAAGATAAATGTATTTTGGTTTCACAATAAAATTCATATTCATTGATGATGTTTATATTATAATCTGTAAATGAAATGGGAATACTGAATAGAGTTTATGAAATGGGTATAATTCAGAACTTTGTGGTGATTATTATAAATTTAGCACTCAGTACTCACTAAGTATCAAGCTTTTTCAGTTGAAAACCTGAAAATTGTTTTCGTTGACCATGAAATCCTTTAGGCATTTGATGCAACAACGTGATAAATTTATACAAAATATGAGTGTTCTTTATAGCCATTGCTAATTTCTATACAAAGTGGTATTTGGCTAATGCATTTTTATTTAAATTATTCACTTTTAAATAATTTTCAAGGAAATACTCTTCATATGAGAAAATTGGCTCAAGCTAAATTCATTCCAGTGTGAGCCCTGTCTGTTTACACAGAAATTCAGATTACACTAATGCCGGTTTGGACAGAATCCACTGTAAATTTTCAATCATATAGGTGATAATGGGCGTCTAAAAATAGAATGATCGTTTTATGCGCGTTGCTCGTGCAAATCTAATTTTGCATAACCTAAGTTTTGCGCGTGCAGAATTTCAAATACCATTTACATGGATATGACTGGTTACGCAAAAAGAAAGTGGGTTATATGGATTTATTTCTACATAACCGATAAATGGGTCACATAGATTTAAAATTCTTGGGAGGCATGTGATAATCACATCAAACCTGCTTCTGCCGATTTCAGGTGCACCCTGGTGAGATGGTAGGAGCGTTGGCCGCCCAGTCGCTTGGTGAGCCCGCCACACAGATGACGCTGAACACTTTCCATTACGCTGGTGTGTCTGCCAAGAACGTAACCCTTGGTGTGCCGCGGCTCAAGGAGATCATCAACATCTCGAAGAAACCCAAGACTCCCTCGCTGACCGTCTACCTGTTGGACCAGGCTGCCAGGGACGCGGAGAAAGCCAAGGTACGACTTGTTTTCTGATGAGAAAAGGGTAACATTCCTTCCTTCCTTCTTTCAGATTTACACATAACGTAACATTATTGCTCTGTTAGCATTGCTTCCAGTGTTAAATTGTTTCCGAATAACAAAATCTTTAACTACATTTTAATATTAAAGGTTAACTTTATAATAAAATAATTAAAATTATATAGATTACATTTATTTTACTGTAGTGTAGACTTCGTATTCCCAATAATGAGTAAACAGTGTTGATCTCTTGATTTATGTGCAGGACGTTCTGTGCTGTCTTGATAATGACTTTAGTACAAAGTGTTGATCTCTAATTTATCTGCAGGACGTTCTGTGCTGTCTTGAGCACACGGCCTGCGTAAAGTGACGGCGAACACAGCCATTTACTACGACCCCAACTCGATGAACAGACTTTGTATTCCCAATAATGAGTAAAAAGTGTTTATCTCTGATTTATCTGCAGGACGTTTTGTGCCGTCTTGAGCACACGACGCTGCGTAAAGTGACGGCGAACACGGCCATCTACTACGACCCCGACCCGATGAACACTGTGATCGTTGAGGACCAGGAGTGGGTGAGCGTCTACTACGAGATGCCCGACTTCGACGCCTCGCGCATCTCATCCTGGCTGCTCCGCATTGAGCTCGACCGCAAGAGAATGACCGACAAGAAGCTTACCATGGAGCAGATCTCCGAGAAGATCACAGCAGGTTGGTTGTCGGACAAATTTTTTACACTTGCTCGATGCGCGGTCGGTCTGGGATTGGGCTATTTCTCATTCCAGCCAGTGCACCACGACTGGCATATCAAAGGCAGTGCTATGTACTACCCTGTCTGCGGAATGGTGCATATAAAAGATCTCTTGCTGCTAATCGAAAAGAGTAGCCCATGAAGTGGCCTTTATCCATATGTCTGACGCCACATAACTGTAAATACAATGTGTTGAGTGCGTTAAATAAAACATTTCTTTCTATTTTTTTAATTTATTTTTTTACATCAGAGGAGGCACTATTAGACCAATTCACACCTTAAATTCATCTTAAGAGTCTTCTTAGCAGACACCTAGCCCCATTTAGTACAAGTTTTATGTATTTTTATTTTACATCAGAGGAGGCACTATTAGACCAATTCACACCTTAAATTCATCTTAAGAGTCTTCTTAGCAGACACCTAGCCCCATTTAGTACAACTTTTATGTATTTTTATTTTACATCAGAGGAGGCACTATTAGACCAATTCACACTTTAAATTCATCTTAAGAGTCTTTTTAGCAGACACCTAGCCCCATTTAGTACAAGTTTTATGTATTTTTTAATTTATTATTGTATGCTTTGGAGGAAAGTAATTTATTACTTACATGGGATTTTCAGTTAAATTTCTCATTCCAGCCAGTACACCATGACTTGTATATCAAAGGCAGTGGTATGTGCTATCATGTCTGTGGGATGGTACATATAAAAGATCCCTAGCTACTAATGGAAAAATGTAGAGGGTTTCCTCTCTAAGACTATATGTCAGAATAATCAAATGTTTAACCCCTCTAATAGCTGATGATTAATAAATCAATGTGCTCTAGTGGTGTCGTTAAACAAAACAACTTTTCTTTCTTTTCGGTTAAATTGATTCTATTTGTTTCAGATTTCTGTAAACAATTTTGTATAGTCCAGACTGAATTGGGTTTTTTTTCTTCAAATAATGTTTGATTTGTTTTAATAATTTAATAACCACAATGGTGTCTTTTCAGGATTTGGTGATGATCTCAACTGCATCTTCAATGACGACAATGCTGAGAAGCTTGTACTCAGAATAAGAATCATGAATTCTGATGAAAGCAAATTTCAGGAGGTGAGAATTTGATGGGTTTTTTTTTTTCAGAAGACCTGGTTTCGACAGTAGTTTATTTGGACTGTCGTACATTTTGTATCCAAGCTTTTGAAAGATGTTCCTTGAAAGCATTTAAATTAAACCTGCATAATATAATCTGTAGGTCTTGAAATTCACTGAATGCTGTTGAGTATTTCGAGGACTGAAGCTGTAGAATACTATTTTGATTAGATTAATGTCCCAATAATTTATAAATTTGACTTCATATGAATGTTTATTTTGATTGCCGATCATTTTACAGCATGTTCCACACAAAAACACATTACAATGCATATAAACGCATCGGCTGAATTTATTGTGTCACAATAACAATATAACATGATTTTTAATTACTTGTTATGGTCATGCATGACCAGTTCTAATTAAACTGCAACCCAAAAACATATACAATTGAATCCCGTTGGCTTGAACCCCGTTGGTGCTCCAGAAAGTGTTGGACCTGTCGGATAGTTCGAACTAACCATTCGGTCATCATCGTGTAAGTGTAACTCAGGACTTTGTTTTTGGTTCAAACATTGCTGTGTATTCGACCCTTCCGAGTTTGAACCAACGAGATTCTGCTGTATTTGACTTTATTCAGCATGTGTTTTATTTACTGAACACAACCAAGCTTTCTGCCAGAGATTAATTTGAGGGTACATAATAAAAACAAAACAAACTAAGTGTGCCGCCTACTAGGTGGTTATGGGTTTGAAATTGGATGCTGCATTTCATACAATGTGACAGGTATTAAACCAGCAGTTCTCTTACTATCATCTATTTAAAAAATTATAAAAATATATTAATTTCCAAAATTTTAGGGTATGTATTTTACCCTAGTCGCCCTCTGGCAAAACCTCTGACAATTACTTTATGTAAGTGTTATTAATTAAAATACCTAAGTCTTGTTAAAACAAAAAAATGAAATTTTAATTTTTTAAAACATGGCTTTGCATTTTTCATTTTTATTGACTTTGTTTTGGTCTGATTCAGGAGGAAGAAATGGCTGACAAAATGGAAGATGATGTATTCTTGAGGTGTATTGAATCAAACCTGCTGTCTGACATGAGCCTCCAGGGAATCGAAGCCATTGCAAAAGTAAGTTTTAGGTTCAATTCATTAAGCGTACACCCCAATATTTCTTCATTATATTATGGATCAAGAATCGATCCCCGTTAGTGAGCCCATTGGGCTATTTCTCGTTCCAGCCAGTGCACCACAACTGGTATATCAAAGACTGTTTTATGTGCTATCCTGTCTGTGGGATGGTGCATATAAAACATCCCTTGCTACTAATTGAAAAATGTAGCAGGATTCCTCTCTAAGACACTAAGAATAACCACGTTTGACGTCCAGTAGCCAATGATTAGTAAATCAGTGTGTTCTAGTGGTGTCCTTAAACAAAACAACCGTTATACTATTATATTATGGTTGCCTTGTTGTAAGTGGTCGGTCATAGGAATGAATGTATGAATGTTTAACGACACCCCAGCACGAAAAATGATCGGCTATTGGGTGTCAAACTATGGTTATGCAAACAAAGTGATGATCAACATCAATATAAAAAATTCAAGATTTAAATAAAAACAGTGTAAAAATACATCTAGGGTTTCTGTCAGCCCACCCAATTATGGGTGGGGATCAGACCGGCGGAGGAGACGAAGCTCCCAACCATGCGCCGTATGCGAGTGGGGGGGGGGGGGGGGGTGGATTTTAGATGCCCGGAGATTTTCTTAGAAAATGTTATGCTAAGAGCTAAAAATTACCTTAAAAACCCCACTGCTCTGCAGGTTGATGGGTGGGATATCCCCCCATGTCAAAATCATGGGGGGGGATAAATCCCCTCCACACACACACACACACACACACACACACACACACACCCATCTGTATGAAACCCTGACATCACAGATAGATATTGACTTTTACTCAAAATTTCAATTGTATCTCGGAGAAAACAAGGGGATTTGTGCTGTATTGGCCATTCTCAAAGATAATGTTACACCCCTGCATCACGGTGAGGTTACAGCACGCGCAGGGGTGGTCGGTCATAGGTTGTAAAGGGTTAAGAGTATGTAGATATCATGTATTAGGAATATAAAAACTGGTTTGAGCAGTCAACTGTTGTATGTCAGTATTTTGCAGCTCTGACAAAACCCATCTCAAATTATGCATACCCCAGCATCTGTCCATCCCTCCAATATATAAGGCAGGACGTAGCCCAGTGGTAAAATGCCCGCTTGATGTGTGGTTGGTCTAGGAGTGATACCCGTTGATGGGTCCCATTAGGCTACTTCTTGCTCTTGCTTGTGTACCAAGACTGGTATATCAAAGGCTGTGGTATGTGCTCTCCTGTCTGGGGTGGTGCAATAAAAAATCCCTTGCTACAATATGAAAAATGTAGCAGGTTTCTTCTGATGACTTCATGTCAGAATTACCAAATGTTTGACATCCAACAGCTGATGATTAATTAAGCTATCCCTCTCGCAGGCCATAACTCCTGAAGCTAATACAAGGAGAATAAGGAGAGTAATTTTTTGCTCCCCATAACATTTATATGGTATCAGTATGTTAATATCTTAAATGGCTCCCCATAATCTAGGTATGGGGAGCAGTTAATCACTCCCCTTAACATTTATAGGGTATCAGTATGTTAATATCTTACATGGCTCCCCATAATCTAGGTATGGGGAGCAGTTAATCACTCACCTTAATTTGTTTTTTCACCTCAAGATCTGCTTTAGCAGTACTCTGAGAATGTTTGTTTGTTCACCTCAAGAACTGCTTTAGCAGTACTCTGAGAATGTTTGTTCACCTCAAGATCTGCTTTAGCAGTACTCTGAGAATGTTTGTTTGTTCACCTCAAGATCTGCTTTAGCAGTACTCTGAGAATGTTAGTTTGTTCACCTCAAGATCTGCTTTAGCAGTACTCTGAGAATGTGAGTTTGTTCACCTCAAGATCTGCTTTAGCAGTACTCTGAGAATGTTTGTTCACGTCAAGATCTGCTTTAGCAGTACTCTGAGAATGTTTGTTTGTTCACCTCAAGATCTGCTTTAGCAGTACTCTGAGAATGTTAGTTTGTTCACCTCAAGATCTGCTTTAGCAGTACTCTGAGAATGTTAGTTTGTTCACCTCAAGATCTGCTTTAGCAGTACTCTGAGAATGTTTGTTCACCTCAAGATCTGCTTTAGCAGTACTCTGAGAATGTTTGTTCACCTCAAGATCTGCTTTAGCAGTACTCTGAGAATGTTTGTTTGTTCACCTCAAGATCTGCTTCAGCAGTACTCTGAGAATGTTTGTTCACCTCAAGATCTGCTTTAGCAGTACTCTGAGAATGTTTGTTCACCTCAAGATCTGCTTTAGCAGTACTCTGAGAATGTTTGTTCACCTCAAGATCTGCTTTAGCAGTACTCTGAGAATGTTTGTTCACCTCAAGATCTGCTTTAGCAGTACTCTGAGAATGTTTGTTCACCTCAAGATCTGCTTTAGCAGTACTCTGAGAATGTTTGTTTGTTCACCTCAAGATCTGCTTTAGCAGTACTCTGAGAATGTTTGTTTGTTCACCTCAAGATCTGCTTTAGCAGTACTCTGAGAATGTTTGTTTGTTCACCTCAAGATCTGCTTTAGCAGTACTCTGAGAATGTTTGTTCACCTCAAGATCTGCTTTAACAGTACTCTGAAACAAACTTTTAAACTTCACGAATAGCTCATTGTAACAACATACTTTTAAAATTACATTTCCGTTACATTCATTACAATATAACCGTCATCCCATTGGTCCAGACGTAGCAAACAGGAGTTTGTTTAATTCTCAATGAACATAAAAATTGCGTCATCTTTTTATATGGGCAAGCTGTCTTATTGAGCATTTTTTATGGACCAGAAATAATTCAAAATAAAGTTTTAGTGTTATTCTTAGCAGTATTGTCTGGTATTTCTTTTACGTTCATCTGGGTATGAAAAAAAATAATTCATAAACAAACTTGTGTGAGAACCATGCAAATGCTGTTGTCCAGTGTTATTTTTATGCCTTTATTTATTTTATTTATTTTTTCATTCAGGTATACATGCATCTGCCGACAACTGACGACAAGAAGCGAATCTTCATCACAGAGGAGGGAGAGTTCAAGTCTGTGGCCGAGTGGATCCTTGAGACCGACGGAACCGCACTGATGCGTGTGTTGAGTGAACGCGACATCGACCCCATCCGCACTAACAGCAACGACATCGTTGAAGTGTTTGCTGTACGTTGTTGGCTTTCTGGGTTTTTTTTCAGTACTGAATTCTCGTTCCAGCCAGTGCACCACGATTGGTGTATCAAAGGCCGTGGTATGTGCTATCTTGTCTGTGGGATGGTGCATATAAAAACATCCCATGCTGGTAATCAAGTAGCTTGTGAAGTGGCGACAGCGGGTTTCCTCTCAATATCTGTGTGGTCATTAACCATATGTCTGATGCCATATAACTGTAAATAAAATGTGTTGAGTGCGTTGTTAAATAAAACATTTCCTTCCTTCCTTTTTCAGTACAGATATGTGTGATTCATCCCCTGTTCCATTACATTGTGTTTCAAGCATATTTTTGCTTTCCATCAGTTGATTTTAATTGAAGTTTGCGTTACTATGACACAAAGCTTGTAACATGTTAATTACTTTGTACTCTATGATGATGTTATTTTGTTATGAATGGAAGTGATTATTAAATGTTAATCACTCTAATATTTTTCTCTGAGAGTACTCATTTCAGTGTGTGCTGGGATGGGTTTTTTTTACCCCCATCACACCTATCCTTAAAATACTAATTCTAATTCAATCTGCTTAAAATGAGAAATTTGATTGGCTAATCGAATCAATTTTCGACACTAAAACCAACACTAAAATAACATGTCGGACATTTTGCCGATTACCAGTGACTCTATTTACATATTGATATGCTACTTCTCACTGTTCAGTTGGATGTATGTACTTTTAAAACATCGCTGTTCAATATTTTCTGATAGTAAATTCAGCATTAGCACCTACAGATAGTCTAATACAATGTAGTTATACCCTAATTTTAAGCCAAATCATGTACTAACCTTTTCAGGGCTCGAACTTAACAACGGTCGTTGAGATATAAATTGCTGTAGGTAGAGACCATCACCGGTGGCACTTTTCTGCCTTTGGTAAAGCTCCTCAACAATGGCAAAATATATACACCTGGTGTACATTATCTGCCAATATTTAACATATTCACATTTGACATATGTCTACATAGAGCGAAATAGCCTTTCAGTCATGTTTATTTGTCACTTTTTAAAAAATTGCCATAGGCAGGCTCACAATCGTCGTCGGTGGGACGTTTCACCCATGGCAGTTCTTTTAAAAATTGCCATGGGAGACAAATTCTTAAGTTCGAGCCCTGCCTTTTTACAGTGGGGAGGTGGGGCTGATTGATTTTGGTGTATTTTTTCAGTCTTGTTAGTTTGTAGTGCATTACACTAAGAGTGATAAACACTGACAAAGCTGTTCCATGACATTTTGTTTCAAGCATATTTTTGCTTTCCATGGGTTTATTTAAATTAATATTTGCCTTACTATGTCGCAAAGCTTGAAAGGTATTAATTAGTACTCTATGATGATGCTATTTTGTTATGAATGGAAGTGATTATTAAATGTTAATCACTCTAATATTTTTCTCTGAGAGTACTAACTCAAAGTGTTTATGATTTTATTAAGAATAAAATTGTTAGTAAAAATTCAATTTGATTTTTAATATTGTTTTTTTGGTTGTATTTTTTTTTCTCTAGATCTGTATTTTATTTGTGTTTTGCTTCATAAATACTAAACTGCATTGTTTACTTCATAAATACTAAGCTGCATTGTTTACTTCATAAATACTAAGCTGCATTGTTTACATTGGACAAAAAGGACTCCAGTGAAACTCCTCTAAACCAGACACCCTCAGGACTAAGTAAAAAAAGTCTGGTTTTAAGAGGTATCTGGTTTAGAGAGGTTCTCATTATGTACAGATATTTAAAAAGGGACCATTAAAAAAAATGTCCAGTTTTCAAAGAATTCTGGTTTACAGAGTGTCCAGTTTTGAGAGGTTTCACTCTATATCTGACTACTTTCTTTACAGACATTGGGGATTGAAGCTGTCCGGAAAGCCATTGAGAGGGAGATGAATCACGTAATTTCCTTTGACGGCTCGTACGTAAACTACCGCCATCTGGCCCTGTTGTGCGACGTGATGACTGCGAAAGGTCACTTGATGGCCATCACTCGTCACGGAATCAACAGACAGGAAACCGGAGCCCTCGCTAGATGCTCATTTGAGGAAACTGTACGTCGTGGTTTTTTTAATGTTATTATTAATAATTAAATAGATGCTTTTAGAAAACAATATCAAATCGTCGAACATGAGAGAAAATCTAGTCATTGGCGTTTGTTGAGGACGGAGAAATTCCAACCCCAAGAAAACTATTTTGTGGGTAAAGAACATTGGTGGGTTTTTCAGTCTTCCATGGTTGTTTAAAAAAATATTTATTCTGTCTTGCATAACGGTTGGGTTTGGTTCGACAGGTATAAGCCTATATTAGGACCTTTCCCAACAATTTAGAACAGATACATTCATGTAAACAAGATGACTGTCAAAAGTAGCATATATATAACTGATATAAGTACTTAGTAACAACATCTGTGGATAATTGAATATGAAGTAAATTTTGAACTATTCAGTACTCGATGATGAAGTAACTTGTTATGAATGGAAGTGATTTATAAACGTTAACCACTCTAATATTTTCTCTGAGAGTACTGGTTCGAAATGTTTCTAGTTTTGTTAAATTAATAGCACCTCAGAATGTTGTTTAATCTATGGTTGTTAGTTGACTGACAGGGTTACTAACAACCTGATGTTAATAACTTAATTTTTTTTTTTATCATGGATATAAATTGGATTTTAATTAATTTCGTTATATTTTTCTGTAATGTAGGTAATTTTCACATACCACTATTACATTTTTAAACTGGATAATTTTCTTTTTAATATATGTGTGGCTTTAGCATCTCAGTAGTGCATGTAATTTCCACTATGGTATTGTAAAATTGTATTAATGGTTACTTAATAAGTTAAAATGTGATTGGTATATGTGGCTGCCACATCTGCATATATTGAATTGTGAACATTGATATTACATGCAGTTCAAACTGAAAACTTCAATTTCTCTTTGTCATTCTAAGCATAACATTAAACACTGATGTTGGGAGTTGAATGAAAGAAATTTAAGAATGACTATCTTCATCATATAACTAAAAATCAGAACAATAAAAACAGGTGTGTTTTATTATTTATTTTATTTTAAATGGTTATTAAAACTAAATGAATATAATTAATTCTATTCTTTAAATAATATTACAGATGCATATATGTGCATATACTGAAATGTTTCAAGTGGTCTGCAGTAACAGTTAATTTATTGAGTAAAAACGTGTTCGCTGTTTATTAAATTCATAAACACAGTGGAACATCGCTAGTAAATTGTGAACTATTCAGTACTCGATGATGAAGTAACTTGTTATGAATGGAAGTGATTTATAAACGTTAACCACTCTAATATTTTCTCTGAGAGTACTGACAGGATTACTGTGACAACCAGATGTTAGAAAATAAAGAAAAGGAATGTTTGTTTATTGCCATCCCAGGACGTTTGAGTAGTGGCTACAGTTATGGTTTAGCTGCAGTGGTCTGTCATTTACCCTCTTGGGAGGGCTACCTGGGTGAACACAAAGTTTCACGGTTTAGCTGCAGTGGTCTATCATTTACCCTCTTTGGGAGGGCTACCTGGGTGAACACAAAGTTTCACGGTTTAGCTGCAGTGGTCTATCATTTACCCTCTTGGGAGGGCTACCTGGGTGAACACAAAGTTTCACGGTTTAGCTGCAGTGGTCTATCATTTACCCTCTTTGGGAGGGCTACCTGGGTGAACACAAAGTTTCACGGTTTAGCTGCAGTGGTCTATCATTTACCCTCTTGGGAGGGCTACCTGGGTGAACACAAAGTTTCACGGTTTAGCTGCAGTGGTCTATCATTTACCCTCTTTGGGAGGGCTACCTGGGTGAACACAAAGTTTCACGGTTTAGCTGCAGTGGTCTATCATTTACCCTCTTTGGGAGGGCTACCTGGGTGAACACAAAGTTTCACGGTTTAGCTGCAGTGGTCTATCATTTACCCTCTTGGGAGGGCTACCTGGGTGAACACAAAGTTTCACGGTTTAGCTGCAGTGGTCTATCATTTACCCTCTTTGGGAGGGCTACCTGGGTGAACACAAAGTTTCACGGTTTAGCTGCAGTGGTCTATCATTTACCCTCTTGGGAGGGCTACCTGGGTGAACACAAAGTTTCACGGTTTAGCTGCAGTGGTCTATCATTTACCCTCTTTGGGAGGGCTACCTGGGTGAACACAAAGTTTCACGGTTTAGCTGCAGTGGTCTATCATTTACCCTCTTTGGGAGGGCTACCTGGGTGAACACAAAGTTTCACGGTTTAGCTGCAGTGGTCTATCATTTACCCTCTTTGGGAGGGCTACCTGGGTGAACACAAAGTTTCACGGTTTAGCTGCAGTGGTCTATCATTTACCCTCTTTGGGAGGGCTACCTGGGTGAACACAAAGTTTCACGGTTTAGCTGCAGTGGTCTATCATTTACCCTCTTTGGGAGGGCTACCTCTGGGTGAACACAAGTTTCACCAAATTATCTAACAAACTTCAAAATTGGCAAAAAAAAACACTAGTAAAATTATTTCGCCCACTTCAAATAAAATTAGCAATTAGTGAATTTTGAATCTGCCAGAGCTCGATCTGCCTCACTTGATTATGGACGTTATAATAATATGTGTAATGTTGTTTTGTTCGCAGGTTGATATTTTGATGGAGGCAGCTGCCCATGCTGAGTTTGACCCGATGAAGGGTGTGTCAGAAAACATCATGCTGGGACAGCTGGCGAGGATCGGAACGGGAAGCTTCGATCTGCTGCTGGACGCGGAGAAGTGTAAACACGGCATGGAAATCCCCACCAACAATGGGCCAGGCGTGCTGGCCGGTACGTTGTATGCTTAATGTGTTGTAATAAGTTAAGAACACTAGAGAAAGGTATTACTGGGTTTCTGATAGAGAGGGTACAGCGGGTATGGTGCCATACCCAAAGCATTTTGTAGATTTTTTGTTTCAGTTAACCTTTTGACAAAATTAATTACTTTTATCATTACTGTATGATTTTTCGTAACCCTAACCCTAAACTCGACCCTTTTTTTTTTCGGGGGGGGGGGGGGAGGCCCCCTCCCCCTCCCCCTATACCTCCTGTTGACTGGTTGTGTTCAATTCCATAGCGCCATACCCAAAAATTTCTTTGTGGCAGAAACACTGTATTAACAAAAGTGGGAATCTTCTGTGCTATCTTCCTACTGGGTTTCCCTACATCCCAACCACTGGCTATAGGATTTCGAATTTTATGGGAAACAGTGTTTTGGTTCATGGGAACCCATCAGAAACTGTTTTTGAAAAATAATTGCGTTTATATTATTTTCGTTGAATAGTCGTACTCAGTATAATAATTATGGGAAACGTAATTTCGGTTGTGTGATTTTACCGACATGGTACCAGAAACAGTCGTTTCTGTGAAATCCTAGGGCCCGACGACTGGTATATCCAAGCCGTCCTGTCAGTGGGGAAAGTGCTTATAAAAGATCCCTTGCTGCCGGGGCGGGACATAGCCCAGTGGTATAGTGCTCTCTCGATGCGCGGTCGGTCTGAGATTTATCCCCGTCGGTGGGCCCATTGGGCTATTTCTCATTCCAGCCAGTACACCACCAATGGTATATCAAAGGTCGTGGTATGTACTACCCTGTCTGTGGGATGGTGCATATAAAAGATCCCTTGCTGCAAATCGAAAAGAGTAGCCCATGAAGTGGCGACAGTGGGTTTCTTTTCTCAATCTGTGTGGTCCTTAACCATATGTCTGACGCCATATAACCATTAAAAAAATGTGTTGAGTGCGTCGTTAAATAAAACATTTCCTTCCTTCCTTCCCTTGCTGCCAGTTTAAAAAATGTAGCAGGTTTCCTCTCAAAACTCTTAGAATTATCAAATGTTTGACATAATTAAGCTGTGTTGCTCTGATGGGTATAATCAAACAAACGCAAAGTAACTTTTTGATCCACGAGGCTTAATTAAATGTATATGTTAAGTTAAATCTGTGTTGAATGTGACACATAGGTATGAGTTAGTTAGTACTCTGTGATGATGTTATTTTGTTATGAATGGAAGTGATTTTTAAATGTTAATCACTCTAATATTTTTCTCTGAGAGTACTCGTTCAAAATGTTTGTGATTTTGTTAAAATTGATAGTAAAATCTGGTACTTCAAGAGAGGTGGGGGGGGGGGGTGAGGGTGGAAAGGAGTTGCTGGTGATTTTATTTTAAAAAATAATTGGCAAATTATATGCCTAAGAAATTAATTTAAATAACTGTCTTGTCACCATTTTCAGATCTTAAACTTTCTTCAGTTTTTATTTCAGAGTTACAAAGTCCATTTTTGTAAATGTGTAAGCATTTCTCTTTTTTTTTTTTTTTTTAGGAGCTGGCACTGGTATGTTCTTTGGTGCGGTGGGCAGTCCTGTCAGTGGCATGTCGCCCCAGATGACCCCGTGGAACCAGGGTGCCACTCCGGCCTACCCCAGCGCCTGGTCTCCTGGCGTCGGCAGCGGGATGACCCCTGGTCAGGCAGGCTTCTCTCCGTCGGCGGCCAGTGAGAGTGGATACAGCCCGGGATACAGCCCAGCATGGTCCCCCCAGCCAGGCTCGCCAGGATCCCCCACCAGTCCGTACATTCCGAGCCCTCGAGGAGCGATGTCACCAAGCTATTCGCCGGCTTCACCTTCCTACATGCCCAGCTCGCCGGCCATGACGCCACAGAGTCCAGGTTACTCGCCGACAAGTCCGTCGTATTCTCCGACGAGTCCGGGATATTCTCCTACATCTCCGAAATATAGTCCAACATCTCCTTCGTACTCTCCTACAAGTCCGTCGTACAGTCCGACATCACCGTCGTATAGTCCGACATCACCCTCCTACAGTCCGACATCGCCGTCTTACAGTCCGACATCACCGTCTTATTCCCCCACCTCCCCGTCATACTCCCCTACCAGCCCGTCATACTCGCCCACTTCTCCCTCATACAGTCCGACTTCTCCATCGTACAGTCCGACATCGCCTTCCTACTCCCCAACAAGTCCGTCGTATTCACCAACAAGTCCGTCGTATTCACCGACAAGTCCGTCGTATTCACCAACAAGCCCATCATATTCCCCAGCAAGCCCCAGCTACAGTCCGACGTCGCCGTCATACAGTCCAACATCTCCCTCTTACTCCCCTACCAGTCCTTCGTACAGTCCGACTTCGCCGTCATACAGTCCGACTAGTCCATCTCATAGTCCGACGTCGCCCAGCTACAGCCCCAGCAGTCCAAGCTATTCTCCCAGCAGCCCCAAGTATAGCCCGTCAAGTCCGTCATACTCCCCAACAAGTCCGTCGTATTCCCCGAGTTCGCCTCAGTACAGCCCATCGTCGCCAAAGTACTCACCAACGAGTCCGTCGTATTCCCCAAGCAGTCCAAAGTACTCTCCAGCTTCCCCAACCTATACCCCGACTTCGCCACGCTACAGCCCATCGTCTCCAGAATACAGCCCATCTTCCCCTCAGTACAGCCCATCCTCCCCTCAATACAGTCCATCATCTCCGCAGTATTCCCCCACCTCCCCATCCTACTCGCCATCTAGTCCAGCATATTCCCCGACCAGTCCGACGTACTCCCCTTCGAGCCCGCAGTATTCCCCGGCAAGCCCACAGTATTCCCCAACCAGCCCGACATATACACCGACGAGCCCCAAGTATTCTCCGGGAAGTCCGACGTATACCCCGGAAACACCCAAGTACTCTCCAACCAGTCCACATTACTCTGGAGCAGGGGATGAAGATAGCGATCAGGACTAATTTTCTTACGGGGCGATGCAGTTGTGTGTATGTTCTGTGTGTGTGTGCTTATTGTGGATGCTAGCAGGAACACTGCTGGTCAGTCTTAAGAAGGGGCAAGAATGAGACAAAATATTATGTTTGTGTTTATGTATTTTGTACAGACTTTGGCCCTATGCTTATAAAGCAAAAATAATACAAATATTTACATGTGTTTATGTATTTTGTGCTAACTTGGGGCTTTGTGCTCATAAAGCTTTTGAAGTCTAGGCTTTAATAACATCTTCAGACTGATGTCGGAGCAAAACAATAAGAATTGTGCAAATACGAATTTGTGCAATTTTGAGTCTTGACTAGTTGTATGAGCACACACCCAGGAAAGCTTCACATGGTGAATATCTGTTGTGCTTTTGCATATTGTGCAGACATCAAGATGAGAAAATCTAATAGTTTAAGATATCTTTGTATAGGTTTTATTCAAGCTTGAAGAAAAAGAGAAAAAATGGATCCTTAAGAGAATAGTGTTTTTGCAGTAAAAACTTTGAAAGAGAAGAGAAGAACTTACTGTTATCTCAGATTGTACTTGTACGTATTGTTAAAAATGGATTGTATTTGAAACACGAAAAAACTGACTGAAAATGGAACCAAAAAAATAACACTTGTTACCTTGCCTGTTGATGCATTCAGTGCAAATCTGGGAAGATTCCCAGAATGTGAATATTTGTTGCTGTGCTCGGACATTCTTGAAGACGTTGAGACGAACAATTCTACTAGTTGTTGATGTATATATGTTTTAAAAATCTTGTAGAAGAGAGGAAAATAAATCTAAAAGGAATTATGTGAAATGATGAAAACATATTTTTTCAATTATGTTATAGCTATATATTTCATACAGTATGGAGAGCAAATGAATAATGATCGCTGATGATTCATTTTGTGAAATCCTTGAGTAGAGGGTGAAATAGAGTGGGGGGAGGGGGGACTGCTTGTATATTTTGTGAATACCAGTTGTAGGGGGAGATAACTGCTTTTTGTTGTCACTGGACGGTCACAGGTGGAGGGAATTGGGAAAAAAAAGAGAAAACCCCCCAGATTTTTCTGGTTTATGTTTTTTACATGAAGAGTACAGTGTATATATGTGACACCAGTGATCTGAAGTTGTATTCATGTACAATTTCAACATTTGTTGACTATATCGATGTGGACACTCCCTAACCGATGTATTTTTGTGCTGGGGTGTCTGTAAGCATTCATTCTTATATCGGTAATATTTTGAGATTTTTGTTCATATTTTTCATTGTAGATATTCATGTATTTTGTCATCATTTAATTATGAGCATTAAATGAAATCAATGTAAATACTGTTATTGTGTATTTAAATCATGTTTAAAAGTAAAATAAAAAATCCAGTCATTCATTAAAGTGTTGTAAATATTTAAAACGAGGGGATGACACATTTTTTTTTTTTTTTAAATGCCTTGCCTTGTAAATGTACAACTTTTATATACTGACATCCAAAAGCAACAACATCCATAAAATTTGAATAATTTGATAAATATTGTTGCAAAATGAAAAGAACCAATTTAGAAACCACCTTACAAACACTTCGCATGTATCACAAAGTACAGTGTGTTGTTTAAATGTTGAACGTAACAATACTTTTGTATTTGACTTGGTTTTTTATAATATGCTTTCAAGCCTTGTAAAATGTATTTTGGATGTCAGTATATAAGTTTACAGAACTTCGTAAGTGGTGTGAAATGTACAGTCACTGACTGGTTTTTGTAGATACTTTTTGCTTCACAAAAAATCCAAAATGCATGTTGAGCTATTTCAAACACTAAAGAGGATGAGAAACTATGGATTTTCAAAATTAATAATTAAGAAGTGGCTGGGGGAGGGAGGTTACACTAATAACTGGTGTCGGTGTGTTTAAGAATGTATTGCTAGGTTTTCAGTAGCATACCTAGACCCGTTATATGGTTACCTTAAGTGCTTTATGTAGCTATGCACTTGCGTGATCTTGACACCGAGATTGCTTTTGTAAACTGGGTGCAGATCATTGGTATAAACAGGAAAAGCACATATCAATTTAATTATTGCGCTTTCTACGGGCCCAATTTAAGAACATGTTTTTTCTTAATTGCAGATGTTTAAGCATTGTGTATAGCATGTGTGTAAAAAAAATAATTAAAAATCTGTAAATTCGGCCCATTACGTTTTAGAAAAGATATTCAGAGACTGAACGTGTTATTACTCTACTGCCAGACTGAATGTAACGGGATTTCATGCTTAAATGAAGCCCAATTTTGTTTAAAGACACCACTAGAGCATATTAATTAATCATCGGTTGTTGGATGTCAAACATTGTATAATTCTGATTTGTCATCAGAGGAAACCTAATGAAGCAAGGGATCTTTTATATATGCACCTTCCAACAGACAAGAAAGCACATACCACGGCCATTGACCAGTTGTGGTGCACTGTTTGGAACGACAGAAAAACTTCTAAACAGGACAAAAAATAATCTGGAGATGTCTGATGGCAGAGAATTTTTTTCTCATTATTTAAACCAAGAGTCTGTTATTCATTATATGTTAAAATCCTCACATATATAACAGTTCTGCGTAATCAGTTATAATGTTGTTAGTAACTACATGTATGGTCATTTTGTGAAGGAAAAAAAGGTGTATGGTATGGTATGGTATGGTATTTATACATGTATATACATATATATTGCAAATGGTGATCTGATTTTAAGTAGGTGTAAATCACATTTTAATAATGTGATTACTCCTTATGCTTGTTTAGTTCACTTTTTTTTTATTGATATGATGCACGTCAAAACTTGTCCAGACTTGTCAGGTTCAATTTTTAAGTAGCTGTACATTGTTGGCAAACAATTATTTTTGTAAACCTTTTTTAATTTTTTTCTTTTTAAATCTGCTATAGGGCCCTTTTTTTTGTTCAGCACACAGTACATTAGAAATTTAATAAGTACAGGTTTTCTTTGCTTTATATTTTGTTCTGCTATTTAAAGACAAAAAGATAAAAGATTTGTTTACTGTTTACAGTTTGATTTGTGCAAACTAATAATTATGATTGTGTAAATAAAATTTGAAAAACCATCTCAAAGTTGTCTGTTATTTATAAATAACAATGTCTGATCACAACTTTGTATGAAATTTTTATTAACAGGAAATTATGCAGGGTTTGTAGACTGGCGAGGTGCAGTTTCTAGGGGTGGTTCGAGTCGTGCTCCCTCGAATACATTAAAAAAACTAACTTTAAAAACCAAATCGCTGTGAGCAGGTGCCCCACCCACCCCCACCCACAACTCCCTGCACACTGCCTGCTTAGTTGCCCCAATCAACAGGATTGGAATATATGTTTAATGACACATCGGCCCATCTTGGACTACGGGTGTTTTAACAGTTTGTCAAGCACCGTGGCTCTTCCTACAACAAAGCAGCAAGTGATCTTTTGTATGCACTTTCCCACAGACAAGACTATCCCTATCCGGAGTCGGGAACCCCCAATCCTATTGGAGGCTGGACTCTGGGATAGGCGTGTTCGAACGCCTGGTGGTATATGGACACGTTAAACCAGTTACTAAGCTAAGCTAAGCTAAACGGACAAGACGACCGGTTCCCACAGACAGGACAGTACATACAACCTTTGATATACCAGGTGTGGGGCACTGGTTCCCACAGACAGGACAGTACATAAAACTTTTGATATACCAGGTGTGGGGCACTGGTTGAGACGGAACGAAAACCCTAATCCTCTAAGCTAATGCCCACCCTCATTTAGTTGGCATTCCTGTAAGGTTGTAGAATTGAATACTCTATCATTACTGTATGATTTTCTTAACCCTAACCCGAAACTTAACCCATTTTCATTCTGGGGGAAAAGACCCCCCATACCACCTGTTGACTGGATGCATTCAATTCCATAGCACCATACCCAAACATTTCTTTCTGGCAGAAACACTGCCCTTGCATGGCAGCTTGGTGTTTCCTCTTATTATGGTGCGGGACGTAGTCCAGTGGTAAAGCGCCCTCCGGATGCTCGGTCAGTGTGGGATCGATCCCTGTCGGTGGGCCCATTGGGCTATTTCTCGTTCCAGCCAATGCACCACGACTGGTACACCAAAGGCCATGGTATGTGCTATCCTGTCTGTGGGATGGTACATATAAAAAATCCCTTGCTGCTAATCTAAAAGAGTAGCCCATGTAGTGGCGGCAGTGGGTTTCCTCTCTCCCCATGCCATATAACCATAAATAAAAAGTGTTGAGTGCGTCATTAAATAAAATATCTCCTTCCTATAACCATAATTCAAATGTGTGGAGTGTATCATTAAAACATTTCCTTCCTATAACCATAATTCAAATGTGTGGAGTATCATTAAAACATTTCCTTTCTATAACCATAATTCAAATGTGTGGAGTGTATCATTAAAACATTTCCTTTCTATAACCATAATTCAAATGTGTGGAGTGTATCATTAAAACATTTCCTTCCTATAACCATAATTCAAATGTGTGGAGTGTATCATTAAAACATTTCCTTTCTATAACCATAATTCAAATGTGTGGAGTATCATTAAAACATTTCCTTCCTTTTCAACAAAATGATCAAATTTTGGACACCAAATATCATAGTTTAAATTTTTAAAATGTGCTTAAGTATTGTTAAAAAAACATTCATTTCGATCTGTGCAATTTCAGGAAGGAAATGGTTTATTTAACAACGCACTCGACATATTTTATTTACGGTTATATGGTTAAGGACATATGGTTCCTTAAGGACCACACCGATATTGAGGGAGAAAACTCGCTGTCACCACTACATGGGCTTTGATTAGCGGCAAGGGATCTTTTATATGCAACATCTCGTACAGGATAGTACATACCGTTGATGTATCTGTTGTGGTGCACTGGCTGGAGCCCTTTGTCGGTTATCGATCCCAAATCAAGTGAGCGCTTTACCACTGGGCTACGTATCACCCCGGCCATTTGAGGAATACTTGTTTGGTATAAATGGTATCTACATTAAAAACAGTGGTATATACACATTTGAGGAATACTTGTTTGGTATAAATGGTATCTACATTAAAAACAGTGGTATATACACATTATGTGACATACTATACAACTGCTGCCAATAAAAAACTTCAAAACTATTTTTTTTTTCAGTATTTTATTTCAATGTAAAAGCAATATCAACATTTACAAATGAAATTCCAAGTGTTACAAAACTGTCTACCCCCCTCCCCATGCCCCCCTGGTTATGCTGAGGCAATGTTAATTATTGTGGACTGTTCCCACCTATTACCGTAAATCCTTCAATAAAGCACCCATCTGAGGTGCAATGGGTCACAGGATCGATCATCCAAGACTGAGACCTCAGAAAATTCGAAAAAGAGCAATTTGCAGGCCTCCGAGTCTGAGAATTTAAAATTTGCGTAAACCATTTATGGGTTACACAAAAACAAATTCAGATAACTCATTTTGTTTTTTCATGTATGTAACCTGTCATGAACTTGTAAATGATGATGTCATAAATTCCAGGCGCGAATGGGTTACACAAACTATACATATGTGAGCGACGCACAAATGAAACTATTGCCCTCACAATTTTCAGAAGTCTGAATTTGAGTTTGTTGAAAGCAAATGGCCGTGGGCGGGGGCATGCTCAAGAGAAATACAAATGCTCAAGGATGCATTTTCAGGGCAATTTAGTGTTTAATATTGTAGTGATAAATTAAAAAAACAAATGTCTCGTCTTGTGACCCACCTCTGAATCAACAAATGCTTGATGGACTGATTTCCCCCCCCCCCCCCTCCCATATATCTTGTGCATCAAAGGTTATGGTATGTACTGAACTGTCTAAGAAAGCAGTGGCTTTTCCTTCTATGAGCCAAGTGTTGAAGTAAATTGTTTTTGCTAAATGGCTTATGGTAGGAAGTATTAGTTGAAGACGATACACAGTGTAAATTTCATGTCATTTCATTGCTGCGTGACTTGGGTCTTTAAACCAGAGGGCAGGATCTAGCTCAGTTGGTAAAGTTTGTTTTGTTTAACGACACCACTAGAGCACATAGATTAATTAATCATTGGCTATTGGGTGTCAAACATTTGGTAATTCTGATTCGTAGTCATTTTTCCATTAGCAGCAAGGGATTTTTTATATGCACTTTCATACAGGCAGGAAAGCACATACCACGGCCTTTGACCAGTTATGGTGTACTGGTTGGAATGAGAAAAAACCCAATCTGTTGAATGAATCCACTGAGGTGGTTCGATCCTACAACCTCAGGTGAGAGCTCCACAGCCCATAGCTCAGTTGGTAGAGCATTTATCTGAGGTGTTTGGATTGGAGGAACAAACACCTTTGGTGGACACATTCTCAGACTGTTCATCCCCCCCCCCCCACACACCCAAATCCCTACCAAAAAAAAGTTTCTTTTGTTTACTGACACCACTAAAGCACATTGATTTATTAATCATCGGCTATTGGATGTCAAACATTTGGTAATTCTGACATATATAGTCTTAAAAGAGATGAAACCCTGCTACATTTTTCCATTAGTAGAAAGGCAATTTTTTATATGCACCATCCCACATACAGGATAGCACATACTGTGGTCTTTGATATACCAGTAGTGGTGCACTGGTTGGAACGAGAAATAATCCAATGGGCCCACCGACAGGGATTGATCCTAAACGAACCGTGCATCAGGTGAGCGTTTTACCACTGGGCAACGTGCTGCCCCTACAATCCCTACCAGTCCCATCACATGTAAATGAAAGGAAAGAAAGAAAGAAATGTGTTATTTAACGACGCACTCAACACATTTTATTTACGGTTATATGGCGTCAGACATATGGTTAAGGACCACACAGATTTTGAGAGGAAACCCGCTGTCACCACTACATGGGCTACTCTTTCTGATTAGCAGCAAGAGATGTTTTATTTGCGCTTCCCACAGGCAGGATAGCACAAACCATGGCCTTTGTTGAACCAGTTATGGATCACTGGCTGGAATGAGAAATAGCCCAATGGGTCCACCGATGGGGATCGATCCTAGACTGACTGTGCATCAGGCAGATAGCTTATCATGTCCTGCCTCCATAAGTGAATAAATAAAGTGAAATAAAACCAGACAGATGAAGACCATTGGCACCTCAAAATCCAGCTCGTATTTAACGATTTACAGTAAATCATCACACAAAAAAAAAAAAAAAAAAAAAATTATTGTCTTTTGGGTTTTTTTTATTATTGAAAAATGACTTCAGTTGATGATTAACAACACTCAGCTACATTATTTATGGTGACATAATAATATAATTAAAACTGCAAGTTCACTCTGTAAAAACAGGCTAATTTTGTATTCTAAATATGATAAATTCAAAACATATATTATAATATATTTAAAGGGTATACTGAATAAACATTAAACAACTTGTAACAAGACTGATCAAGCTGACACTAGTTTATCTTTTCACCGGTATTTTTGAGTCAGCAAAAAACTGTCTATGACTTTACTATGCTTTTAGGACATGTAACTGATTTCACCCATTCACACTGCAGGTTTTTATTTCAAACCTGCCAATCAGCACAGAGACTCAAAGTCACATGACTATAAAATCAGTCACATGTCCTCTGTCACAGCCAATAGCATACATCTGTATAAACATCTTCCTCTCCTTATGTAAAACATGGCATCTAAACAAGACATTTTACTAATATAATGGTATATACTGTACATAAAATGCTGTGATTATTAACAAGCACATCATAACTTGATAATACTCTAACAGAATTTAAAGTCAGGGCCCAGTTGTTCAAAGAATACTTAAATTAACCCGAGTTAAAGGGACAGTCACGAGTTTGCGGCAATTTTTAACATGTTATTCACTAACAGACGTTTTGACGACTGTAATTACATATCAAATATATTTTTCTGCATAAAATATTAGTGGCTGTATACTAAACGTGTTTCTGATTGTTCTAATATTTGTACTAGGCTAAATTTCATTTTATTACCCAAAATATAACTTTTTCGTACGTACGAAATTATTTGAAGGCAAAATCCAGTTTGGGCTTCTTACAAATATTAAGACGACCAGAAACACATTGAATATACAGACACTGATATTCTAAACGTAGAAATATTTTATTAGTCGGAAACATCTTACACTGCATTAAACTCAAGAATGTCCCTTTAAGTCTAATATTTTCCTTTTAATTTTTGCACAAATACAAAATAAGCTTTAGATTTGGATATAAATAGTTACCGTTGATTGTTCTAAATCAAGTTTCTACAGTATGTCTTCATTTATCATTTGTATTGATTCAGTTTCTTGGTTTTGAATATTTCTGTTAACCTCTGATTAAGCTAACTAATGTTTGAACAATTGGCTCCTAGTTTCCATAAAATATGTACATGTAGGTGAACGATGCAGACCAACACAGAAGAATTATTTTTAAAAATTTTATTATTATTTTTTTTAATGAAAATATTGTTGCAGATAGTGTGTGCAGTGGTCGAAATACTCTCGTACCGAGTGGTTTTGCCAGTCAACATCACCAAGGGCCGGGAGATTTTTGTTTTGCTACATCATCTTGGCAATTATTATACATTTATAGACTTTATATTCACACATTACTCCGAGTCAATCGTGTTTAGTTCAGCAGGGTTTGAATTGGACCAGCTGACATTCCAGGCAAATTCAACCCCTGCTGTGTCAGACAGATATGATGCAGTGGTTTTAAAGTTGTTGTTTTGTTTAATGACACCACTAGAGCACATGGATTTAATAATCATCGGCTATTGGATGTCAAACATTTGGTACCGTAATCTTTTTACATATAGACTTAAGAGAAGAAACCTTCTACATTTTTCAATTAGTAGCAGGGATCTTTTATATGCACTATCCCACAGACAGGATAGCACACACCACAGCATTTGATATACCAGTCGTGGTGTACTGGCTGGAACGAGAAATAGCCCAATGGGCCCACTGATGGGGATCGATCCCACACCGACCGCACATCAAGCAAACGCTTTACCATTGGGCTACGTGATGGTGTTCCATTAAAAACAAAAAAAACAACAACAAAATATTTGGTCTGCATCGTAACTCTACATCTGTCTGCAATGATTGCCGACCTGCTGATTTTTATGGAAATCAGGCGTAAGAATCAGTTGTTTTATAATGTTACATTTCCACAGTTTAAAGGAAGTATCCTGAGTTTGCAACCATTGTAACATGTTTAGAACTAACAAATCATTTTTGATTACTAAAATTACATATTCAAGATATTTCCTGTCAAGAATAACAGAATCTATATAACCAAGGTATTTGTGCTCATGCAAACTGAATTTTACCTTACAATGATTTTGTATGTACAAAAAAATACATATGTACAGTTAAACCCATCTAAATTGGACACCCTAAGACCAGGTAAAAACATCAGTTTTAAAGGGTATTTGGTTTAGAGAGGTTTTTGGTCTGTACTAATATTTAAAAAAACCCTTAAAAATGTCTGGTTTTGATGGAATTTCAGTTTATAAAGGGTCCAGTTTTGATGGATTACACCATTTATGTTAGGAACTAAAATGAAAAATGATTGCTACAAACATCAGCAAACGACCGCAAACACATTGGATATATACAAAAACACTTGTATTCAGAGGGTAAAACGGGTATGGCGCCATACCCAGTTTTTTTAGTTTTAAGTTAACCTTTTGACAAAATTAATTACTACTGTCATTACTGTATGATTTTCTTAACCCTAACCCTAAACGTAACTCATTTTCTTTCTGGGGGAGGCCCGCCATACCCAAACATTTCTTTCTGGCAGAAACCAGTCCTGATTTCTGGCAGAAACACTGGTATTCTAAACAAGAAAATGTCTTTAATATGTAATCTTAGTTGTCAAAACTGCTCTGTTAATCGGAAACATATTACAATGACTTCAAACAGGGGACAATCCTTTTACTGAATACAAATGCTGTGAGAATAGCACTCAACACAGCCGCTATACTTTTTATATAACCATCAAAATCACCTGTTAGTACTGCCCTTCCATTGAGAGTACACGACTCCCTCCAACTCCAACCCCAGACAAATGATATTAGATATATATATATATAATACATGTGACATCCCTTTCAAATGCTTTGACAAGGATTGTCTGCTATATATGGGGCTATGAACATAATTTTAAAAAACCTAACACCAAGAACTTGCAGACACAATTACATTAAAATAATGTTTGAAATGTTGTATAATATGTATGCACTTATATAAACTACACGCTGATGATTAACAGCAGTACTGAATGAGATACAAGAAAATAACATTACACATTTTAGATGTGTGTCATAGGAATTGGTTTTCTCCACAAATTCCTACAACAGAATGCAACTCAATCATCTGCAACGACTTATAAAAATTATTTTGATGAGTGGCTGCAAATGATTTAAAATATTTGTACACTCCCCAACAAGAAAAACTCTGGGCCCATGCTTATAAATCTTTTAGAGTCCAGACTCAATCTCTAATGACGTCACACACATACAATTAGTATGACAATGTCATGACATTACTGTCTCAGACTCTGTTAAGAGTCTCGAGTCTAGACTCTAAAAGTTTTATAAGCACCAGTCCTGATATACAAGTAGATCCACCCCATCCCATCTATCCAGACACACATACAGAGTATTTTAACAACCCCTCCCCAATAGAAAGGTATTTTCAGTCATCCATGAAATAAACATTGTATCAAAACCAACCAAGCAATGGCAGACCAAGGCCTGTGCTTATAAAAGCTAAAGAGTCTACTGTGACTCAAATCTGTAACATCAACAAATATAATTTGTGTGACTCAAATCTGTAACATCAACAAATATATTTTGTATGACTCAAATCTGTAACATCAACAAATATATTTTGTGTGACTCAGATCTGTAACATCAACAAATATATTTTGTGTGACTCAGATCTGTAACATCAACAAATATAATTTGTCTGATTCAGATCTGTAACATCAACAAATATAATTTGTGCGACTCAGATCTGTAACATCAACAAATATAATTTGTGTGACTCAGATCTGTAACATCAACAAATATAATTTGTGTGACTCAGATCTGTAACATCAACAAATATAATTTGTATGACATTGCCACTGCATAAGACTTGATTTCCTTTAATGCAATTTCATGCACGCTTTCACTCGCAAGTTTTTATTTTTTATTACCCCAGCGGTCACTCATAACAGGGAAAATATTTTCCATATTTTCTCAGTGAGAAATATTCTGCATTGGTCTAACGAACAATACTATTGGACAATTTGACGCTTACAAACCAGTGACCTTGTCGGTACTAAATATGACGTCATCACGATTTGGCAAACACACAAAATGACGTCAAGTAGTTTAAAGAGTTTGCGTTTACGGCTCTCTATTTTTCAATCTAATTAAAATTAGCTCCACTGTTACATGTGGATCTAACACCAGCCAGTTGGAGCTCATGTCCACCAATCAAAACCTTACTTGCAGAATCCTGCCAGTGATTTAAAAATAATTTGAAAAAATTCCGAATTATCCTGAGGGTATACGACATGTTTCGTGTGAATTACGAATGCCTTAAAACATGTTTTATTTTATAAAATAAATAATTTGTAATGTAAAACTGAACTGATTTTTTTTTTTTTTTTATATAAATAAATAAATAATTTTTAATGTAAAATTGAAGACTGATAACCCTCCCCGTACGTATTGGTATGGTTCGCTGTACTGCGGCCACTAAAACAGACTCACCCGATATTTTTAGAATTTGTATGCTCCCAAATAATGTTATAAAAGGCAAAGTGTGATTGGTCAATATTTAAATTATTATTTACAGACGAAATGTTACCTGGACATTGGGGACTACGCAGTGTTGTTAGCAATCCGATTAAAATTAGTTCTACTGGTCTAAATAAGGCATTCGTAATTCACATGAAACATATCGTATACCCTCAGGATAATTCGGAATGTTTTCAAATTATTTTTAAATCACTGGCAGGATTCTGCCAATAAGGTTTTGATTGGTGGACATGAGCTCCAACTGGCTGGTGTTAGATCCACATGTAATAGTGGAGCTAATTTTAATTAGATTGTCTATTTTTGGTGTTAAATTTATAACAAAATGTCATTTTAATGCAGTTCCTTATAGATTTTGTAGCAGAATAAAGAACACTTTTGGGTTTTTTAAATTATTTATGAACGTGATTAAATTACAAAGTTATAGCAATTCGCAGAAAAGTGCGCAAAGTGGTTTACATCGTTTCTATACAGGTTGGCCTTTCGTGCATGTGTGTCGAAAATAAAGGCTTCTAGAGAAAAAGTAGCTGAGGTAATAAATAGAATAACAAACTCGGTACCAGTTATTATCAAATTTGTCCCTCATGAAATAATTTTCATTTGTCACTCGCTAAAGCTCGTGACAACTGAAAATTATTTCACTCGGGACATAAATTTGATAATAACTAGTAACTCGTTTATTATCCTCTATATAATACATATTCATAGTATCATTTCCAGAGAGTTTCAGAGTGTTGATTCAGTGCTGAGAAAAAGTTAATCAAAAAGCTATTTCTCCCACATAGTTATTATCATAGGCTTAAAATTATTCTGACGTCAAATTTACATATTATACTAACATCCAAAAGAAACTTTACATTCATAAAATTTAATTAATTTGATAAATATTATTGGTAATGGAAAAGAACCAATTTAGAAACCACCTTACAAACACTTTGCATGTGTCACGAAGTACATTGTAACATTTAGATGTTGAACTTTATGATCACCATATGAAATAAGCACTTATCGGTTTGTCGTGACAAGTAAAATGTATCTCTGTAGCTGTCCAGTGGACAAGTACAAATTGTAAAAAACATTGTCCTTGTACTTGAATAAAACAAACCAGTTATTTGGACAAGTGAAAATATTGGTGGCCAAGTAGATTTCTAGATGTACTTGTCCAGTGGACTATAGTGAAACATTCTGCTTATTTCTATCACTGACGATACTTTCATATCCCACTATACCGTTGCTGGTCTTCTATAAAGCAATTCCACGCCTTGTAAAGTTTCTTTTGGATGTCAGTATAGTCCCCTGCTCGTAAAAACACAGATATAGAAATGCACATTTCTACGAGTGTAAATGCACCCCATAAATCGCGGAAATGGAAAACAGGCCTTAAGGTCTCAGCCTTTAATAGAGTGATGAGCCTGAGACTTTAGTAGAATGATGAGTGTAGACTGTAAATGTTTTAAAGACATCGCCAGAAATGAGACTGTAAATGTTTTAAAGACATGGCCAGACATGAGACTGTAAATGTTTTAAAGACACATGGCCAGACATGAGACTGTAAATGTTTTAAAGACACATGGCCAGACATGAGACTGTAAATGTTTTAAAGATATGGCCAGACATGAGACTGTAAATGTTTTAAAGACACATAGCCAGACATGAGACTAAATGTTTTAAAGACACATGGCCAGACATGAGACTGTAAATGTTTTAAAGACATGGCCAGACATGAGACTGTAAATGTTTTAAAGACATGGCCAGACATGAGACTGTAAATGTTTTAAAGACACATGGCCAGACATGAGACTGTAAATGTTTTAAAGACATGGCCAGACATGAGACTGTAAATGTTTTAAAGATATGGCCAGACATGAGACTGTAAATGTTTTAAAGACACATGGCCAGACATGAGACTGTAAATGTTTTAAAGACATGGCCAGACATGAGACTGTAAATGTTTTAAAGACATGGCCAGACATGAGACTGTAAATGTTTTAAAGACACATGGCCAGACATGAGACTGTAAATGTTTTAAAGACATGGCCAGACATGAGACTGTAAATGTTTTAAAGACACATGGCCAGACATGAGACTGTAAATGTTTTAAAGACACATGGCCAGACATGAGACTGTAAATGTTTTAAAGACACGGCCAGACATGAGACAGTAAATGTTTTAAAGACACGTGGCCAGACATGAACAAAATGATTCTCCCTTGTAATGATTTTAGAAATAAGCAACCAGTTTCGTTTGCGAGGTAGACTGCATGTTTCCTTTTGGAGGTAGACCAAAATATACCAGAGATAGTGTGTGTGTGGCTTTGAGGAGATGAGGCAATGAGAAAAATAAATATATTACATTTATAAATGTAAAAACATTTACATGCAAAACCTAAAAAAAAAAAGAAGAATTTTTTGGCTTCTAATATTCTTCACATTCGTCCACAATATTTAAAAAAAAAAAAAGGTTTTATGAAATGTTATAATTAATTGAAATGGATCAGGGGCCTAATTCACTAAACTCTTGCAACTTTGCGATATCGCAGTGCAATGCTAAAAGACTTGCAAAGAGGATGCTTTGTTGTCTAGCAGAGCCTAAGAGATCTTTGTGAATTAGGCCCCTGATGTATGTATACATGTGTCCTACATATTAATCCTTATACATGTACTTTGCATGATTTGTTTTAATGTATGTAATTAATATTGGAGTACATAAATATAACTTTATTAACAATAGCTACATGTATATAAAAATCACGAAGCACCTGCCAATTGAGTCAACAGGTAAAAGACTGCACATTCACTAAGAGAAACAAACAGGGGAACACGTGGTACTCAAAACCAAACTTTCAGTCACTATTACCGTCATAATGTCAGTATAAGTACATTGAGAATATTTCATGTTTTTTGTCAAATATGATTTACATCTCATCGAGAGAAGTTTGTAATCATATCTCATGAGACGTGCTTGCTTGACGAGTGTAATATAATTGCAAACTTCACCTCATTTATTATATAACTTTTGGCAATTTACCTTTATTTTTAAAATATCAGCAGCAAAATAGTTCCGGCTTTCTTACAGTGAAGAAAACACTTTCTACAGTGACGATAACACTTTTATTTCACTGATATTTTAAGATATTTGACTAAATGTTACATAATAAAAAGATGTATTTCGGGACTGAAGGCCATTAACACAGTTAATATCCTGGTATCATGGATGAAGGTTTTGGTTTCAGTCACTTTTTTCTGTCAGTGAAAGTGTGATCCCCTATTTCTTTCCAGCAGTACATAGTGGGCAAGGTTACCTACATTTTGTAAGTATGAATTTAAAACATGGATATATGCAATAAACTCTGAAATGTAATTGTGGTGTTTACGTCTTGTAAATAACTTGATTCAAGAATACATTAGTTTGTATGACATATATATTACTTTAAAAAAACAAAAAACAAAAAGGAAACAAAAAGAAATTTCATTCTGAACTGAATATCTGTCACATCTAAACAGCTAAGAATATTTTGCACGTATGTTCATTTAGGATTTTTATTATAAACAATTCTACAGATTAAAACAAAAATACATGTACCTGTATATTCTTTCTTTTTTTCTCTTTTTTTTTATTACATTTAAATGGCAAATTATATTGTACGTGTTTGTATGAATTGAACATTTTTAAATCTTGAACAGAATGTTATTTATATAAATTAAATGTTAAAAATGTGATGATATCTAGCATTTCCCTAACAAGTAAAAAAAATTTCCTACAATTAAACTAGCTCCCTGCCCTGTCAAAATCCTGGATAAAAGAGGATACTAATCTGAAAATGATAATTTATTTTACTTTCACTCAGCCTATTGACAGTCAGTCAACATGTAATACCATAAACACTGTGATATAATGCTAATTACACACAAATTATTACCACATTAATAGTTTGCACATACCATGTGAAATGAAATATTGTAAATCAGAAAATATTAACGATCTTAAAATTTTGCGAAAACCAAATAAGTGACATAGTAGCGACATAGAACTTTAGCGAGGTCATCATATCAGAAACTAAAAACCAAATAAGTGACATATTAGAGACATAGAACTTTAGCGAGGTCATCATATCAGAAACTAAAAACCAAATAAGTGACATATTAGAGACATAGAACTTTAGCGAGGTCATCATATCAGAAACTAAAAAAACAAATAAGTGACATATTAGAGACATAGAACTTTAGCGAGGTCATCATATCAGAAACTAAAAAACCAAATAAGTGACATATTAGAGACATAGAACTTTAGCGAGGTCATCATATCAGAAAATAAAAACCAAATAAGTGACATATTAGAGACATAGAACTTTAGCGAGGTCATCATATCAGAAAATAAAAACCAAATAAGTGACATATTAGAGACATAGAACTTTAGCGAGGTCATCATATCAGAAACTAAAAAACTAATAAGTGACATATTAGAGACATAGAACTTTAGCGAGGTCATCATATCAGAAACTAAAAACCAAATAAGTGACATATTAGAGACATAGAACTTTAGCGAGGTCATCATATCAGAAACTAAAAAACTAATAAGTTTTTTCAAATGTTGTAGTTGTCTATTTTGTAAATTATATGAATATCTTGCCCCACCCCAATTCCCCAATGTTAGTGTTTTTAAGCTCTATCTCCCTCTTTAGGTGACATGTATGATTATTACTAATACTATTATTTAGTAAAATGTTATTTACTTAAAGTAAAGTAGGGCTAGTGAATAGTTAATTGTGGCTAGTACATTTTTAAAATCACTGATCCCATGGCTAGTGGATTTTATAAAAATTATAGAAGCCCTCAAGAAGCAAACAAAACCCCAATTACTAATGATTTTGTAAAGGCTAATAAGAACTACATGTAACCCATGGCATCAAACATTAATAAAACAATTGTTAACATATATATATATCTAACATGTTAAATCACAGTCGGTTTTAACATCACATATTAGGCAAACAAAAATAAAATGCTGGTCTCTGGTCAGACCAAAGTTCTAGAATTGATGCGGCTGTTTTGTTTGTGTGTTGTTGGTGGAGGTCTTTTTTTTTGGGGGGGGGGTTTGGATTTTATTTTTTTAAAGCATGGATTGCACAGAAAAGGTGGGTGTATTTAATACCGAAATAAGGGACATATTTAAACTGAAATTAAAATACACGTCCTAGTTCATGCACGATGGTATTTTGGCTCCAAATGCAGTTTTATGACGTTATACCGCGGGAAATTTTAAAAATACAATAAAATGTTGATGCGCACTGACCAGAGATGAGATGTTTATTTTGTTTGGCCTTAGGTATAAGACTTTTTCTCTTTTTTACCATACTGTATTGTCTATTTGTTCCCTCATTTACTGTTGTATATTGTATTGTCTATTTGTTCCCTCATTTACTGTTGTATATTGTACTGTCTATTTGTTTCCTCATTTACTGTTGTATATTGTACTGTCTATTTGTTCCCTCATTTACTGTTGTATATTGTATTAACTGTATACATCCAGGGCTTCTAGGGTATGGTAGCCCAACTTGCATGGCTAGTGATACTCAATGTTGGGCAAGTAAAAAACTACTATTGCCATGCCCGATGGCTAGTGAATAGGTTTCGGTCAAATGTTGCAGTTAAGTCTATTTTGTAAATATGAATATCCTGTCCCCACCCCAATGTTTGTTTTTAAGCTCTATCTCCCTCTTTAAGTGACATATCTGATTATTACTATTATTTAGTAAAATTGTATTAATTTAAAGTAAAGTATGGCTAGTGAATTTTTAATGGTGGCTAGTAAATGTTTTAAATCACTGGTCCCCTGGCTAGTGTATTTGATAACAATTCTAGAAGCCCCGATACATCATACAGTATTACAGTTTAACAGACTGCTTTTACAAGTAGTAAATACAGCTACATGTTCAATATAACACAATATGTGTACCATTAACAAGCTACATTGTAGTTTTACCATATAATAATTACATACACTGTATTACAATGTAGACATCATAGCTACAGACTACTTTTACTATGTTGTAAGTTACAAAATACATGTAAATGGTATTAAACGTAACAAGCCGTTTTTATGGTGTTGTGTGTATTAAACATAAACTACCTTTTTCCGCATCGTACTAATCAGCAATGTTATATTCTAAATATAATAGCTTTTTTAAAAAAGTGTTGTATTAATTATATACATGTTAAACATAACAGACAATTTTTACCAAGTACTTGAGGTATCTAATAACAAAGTGTTTTTACTTTTCTTTTGATCATGTTGTAATACCCATGTAATATACATTGTAATACATGTTAAACATGACATAATATTTACAAAGTTGTAGTGACTACATCCACTGTATTACGTTAACATAGCACACTACTTTTACTAACTAGTAACTAGTGTTAAATGTTAAATATAACAAGTGTGTTGTAATGTGTTCTACCTGGGGTAACTATATAAACTGTAATATATAACAGACTATTTTACTAAGTAGTAGTAACTGAGTCAAGTTACATGTTAGCATAACAGACTATTTTTACCAAGTAGCAGTAAGTAAAGTTACATTTTAACATAACAGACTATTTTCCTCATGTTATCAAAAGAGACTATTTTGCTAAATAGATATAGCAAGTAAAGTTACATATTAACATACAAATGTAACAGACTATTTTTACCATGTATATGTAGTACTTAACAAAACTACAATGTTTACGACATTGTAGTAACTACATATTACAATGTATCACACGACATATTCAGTCATATTAAACTACAGACTATTTTTTACCATGTACATAAAGCAATACATTGTGTAACTACGTTACATCGCATACTGGTTGGATATCACATGTGTTCAACTTCCATTACAGGTAACAGATTCTCACCACGGTAACAGTAACAAGCCAAAGTGTCATACACTTAATCTAACAGGTGTAGGTAGAAATCTCTATTACGCATTTTATGCATACATCACCGGAACGACTCACTTATGACACCATTCTCACCGGTCAACAATTAAAAAATTTAATTACAAGAGAAGTTGTCTAGTATCAAAATACAAAATCATCACAGATAAGATTCTGACCATGTAACAACAATTCGACGCATACGTATCATTATAAGGTACAGTTGTAAAGCCTAGATCACATTATACGATGCGACTCAAGTGGATGGCCACGTTGTGTCATGTCATGTTGTGTCATGAGCCACAACTCGTTCACACTAAATAACAACTATCGTCTGCGACTGAACATGTTTGGTAATGTAAAATGCCACCAGTCCAACTAGAAATCAGTCGTATATGACTGGTTTTTCAATACATACTACACGACGTGACTCAACTCAGTTGAGTTGTGTTGTGTCGTATAATGTGATCGAGGCTTAAGACAATAAATCAGGGCTTAGATTCTGTCCACGTACAGTGAAACCTCTCAAAACCGAACTCTCTGTAAACAGGAATTCACTCAAAACCGGACATTTTGCATGGTCTTTTTTTTTTTTTTTTAAATCAGTACAGATATTAACCTCTCTAAACCAGATACTCCTTAAAACTGGACATTTTACTTGGTTGTGAGGGTGTCCAGTTTAGAGGGGTTTCACTGTAATAGCAATTTGACATACAGTTATCACTAACGTACTGTGTAAGCCAGTAAATCAGGGCTTGAAACAACAACACATGGTTTAGGGACAAGATTTAAAGGTACTGGTTCTCTTACAACTAATGGGTGCATGGTATCTTCTGGATAAAACTAAAGATTTTTTTCTTGAAATCGAAAGTTTGTCAAATTTGATCATGAGAAACAGGTGCATGACAGTTTTTTAATAATATGTCTTTTAAATATTACAAAATTCCCAAATTAAGCTATACATAATTAAACAAAGCCATATTCTATGGATACCTCATTATCCAGGGCTAGCTCTGAGCAAGATGAAAATTGTGCCAAATTATCTATTAAACTTAAAAATGGTCAAAACACAGTTACTGTTGTTAAAATTATTACATGAAATTATTTTGCCAAATAAAAATAAAATTCGCCATTTGTTTTCAAAATTCACAACTGGTGAATTTGGCAAGAGCCAGAGCTGGCTAGAGATTTTCGAAGCTATTGTAGACCTACGATATCGTAAAACCCGTGTAAGCTTTGAAGTCACGACGACAAATGTCATACCCCATGAGTCTTATGATACCATAATGCTAAGGCGGCTTTCAAAATTCTGGGGCCTAATTCACTGAATTCGTAATTATATGAATCCATAGATTTATCCAACATTTCACAATATACCAACATGAAAATTCTTACATCATCATGTATCTGACAACAACTTATGAGGTTCGAATGTACAGCGTATATCTATTTATTACCTCCAACACCTAAAAAACGTTGGTTGAAATACTCAACTGCATGAACTCAATGGAAATTCCCAGTGGTAATGCATTCAATTTTAAACATTAAATTAATGCTCATTTGCAGTTAAGATAGAATCATGCTGCCCTTAATGTACACCTCAGTGCAAATGTATCTAAGCTATTTATTAACAACAGGGAAATGGTCAGCTTTGCCATAATCCATTTCAACCCTTAAATAATGTTGTTGTTTTTGGGGGGGGTTTTTTAGCGATGTTTTCTAATCAGAATTAAGACCAGACATTTTTTATTTCAGGTTTTAAGGGCTAATTTTTACACAAAACAATGTCGGGAATTGGAATAAATATAAAATTTAAATACCAAGAAATTACAATGGATTAAAATGATTTGTACTTCTATATAATATTATTAATATTAATATATTATAATAACATGTTACTTACTGGGTATTTCTCGGTGAGCAAACATTTTCGCCAAATCAGATATTTAAACTTTAAAAATTGCAAAACCCCAGTTATTTTCTAATAAAATAACAATTATTACACAAAATTTATTCACCAAATTAAAATAAAATTTGCAATTGGCGAATTTGGCGAGTGCTGGAGCTAGCCCCGTATTTTACACATAACACTGCATTCATCTAGTGAAAACAATGTCCAAAGAAACCAAATTTGTTAAACATTTTATTTAATATGTGCAACTGATAAATTGATGGTATCGACGGAAATGAAAAAGGGCTCCTTTTTCAAATTTATTTTGATTCTAAATTGAAGAAAATTCACATCGGTAGGCCCATAAAACATAGAATCGAAAAAAGTCTGGCCGGAGTAAATCATACACACATAACAGCATAAAGTTGTAATTATACAAACATACAAATAGTTTAATACACTTCAAAGTGCAAGGAAGCTGCAAAAATTAAACACGTTTCCTCTGACTAAAGAAAATCTCTCGACCAATCAAATCGCTTGACACAGATTATTTATGAATAAATGCAGACAATGTATCTGTTGGAGTGTACAATTCTACTGAAGGCATATACATTAGTATGAGGTAGTCAAAATGTGTTCTCAAACATCAGGAATACTGGGCTAACCCAAACTGCAACAACAGCTACGTTTCATTATATAAAAAGAGACAGAAAGGTAAACATTTGATATTGAGCGACTGACAAAACAAAAGATGAAAAAAACAAAAAAACAAAACAAACCCGAATAAAAACCCCAACCAAATGTAAAGAAATTAATTAAAATTGCATGACAAATTAAACAGAAAATGCAGACCTGAAGTGGATAAAATGTTACGTATTATTTGATTTTATGTGATGAGATGAATATTAAATTGTGATGAAAGTTTACAAAAAAAAAAAAAAGATGAAAGCAACATGAATGAATCTGTCCTTCAACTAGGATATAGTGGCAGGGGCAGATGTAAGTGTGTGGGGGTGGGGGGTTGATTTAAAATGGATCACAAGATCCCTCCCCTCCAACAGAGATAATAGGTCCCTTTTCCCCTGTAGATAATTTTCATTAAAGTGCTGACATTTTAAACTTTGCATTTAAACAGTTTTTGTATGTTGCATAAATTTCACAGCTTAGTTCAGTTGGACAGGGGAGAACTATAATTTTCATTAAAGTGCTGACATTTTAAACTTTGCATTTAAACAGTTTTCTTATCTTGCATAAATTTCACAGCTTAGTTCAGTTGGACAGGGGAGAACTATAATTTTCACAGCTTAGTTCAGTTGGACAGGGGAGAACTATAATTTTCACAGCTCAGTTCAGTTGGACAGGGGAGAACTATAATTTTCACAGCTCAGTTCAGCTGGACAGGGGAGAACTATAATTTCCACAGCTCAGTTCAGCTGGACAGGGGAGAACTATAATTTCCACAGCTCAGTTCAGCTGGACAGGGGAGAGCTATAATTTCCACAGCTCAGTTCAGCTGGACAGGGGAGAGCTATAAATTTCACAGCTCAGTTCAGCTGGACAGGGGAGAGCTATAATTTTCACAGCTCAGTTCAGCTGGACAGGGGAGAGCTATAATTTTCACAGCTCAGTTCAGCTGGACAGGGGAGAGCTATAATTTTCACAGCTCAGTTCAGCTGGACAGGGGAGAGCTATAATTTTCACAGCTCAGTTCAGCTGGACAGGGGAGAACTATAATTTTCACAGCTCAGTTCAGCTGGACAGGGGAGAACTATAATTTTCACCAGACTGGTGTGTGCATTCCACGTTAAAGGCATACGGTCATGGATTTAAGGACATTATTTCTCTGAAAATGGATAATAAATAAAAATGACTTTAACTGTTGGAAACCAAATCTAGCTATCGCATCACCTTAACTGAACCATGATGGAGTGAACTCCATGTCAACCCTCTCGGCAATTTTAGTTTTTGAATTATGGACCATTTTACAAAATATCATTAATAAATGGAGTATGATGGTTATGAAGATGGTTGAATAAAGTACATTTAGGGACAAATCAAACTATTTTTGTTCAGGTAATACTTTGTTAGACCATTAAATAGGTCAGTGGTCTGTGACAATATGCCTTTAAACTAAATGACCACATAGGGAACTAGTCGAATCGTTCGCGGACATTACCATTGCTCCCCCACACCACAAAATCCTGAATTCACCTGTTTAATATTGATTCTGTGACAACAAAATGACAGATCTCACACACATACATATACACCCTTCAAAAAAGATTATATATTAGAAGAAAAAAAGAAATAGGATTTTGCTTAGTTATATGTATACATAAACACTGAAAAGAATATCTTTCAAGATTAATGTTTCATACCTATATTCCTGTTCTACAACATCAAGGTTACTCGAAACCACCAATCCTCTCTCACAATGAAATGTAAAATATAATTAAATATTTCTTCAGTCCTTAATGAAACATTTCTTCAAGCAATTCAGAATGAAACATTTTCTCATACAGTTCATATTGAAACATTTCTTCACATACAAAACATTTCCTCATACAGTGCACATCAAAACATTTCCTCATACAGTGCACATCAAAACATTTCCTCATACAGTCCACATCAAAATATTTCCTCATAGTTCACATAACATTTCCTCATACAATGCACATCAAAACATTTCCTCATACACTCCACATCAAAACATATCTCCAAGCAGTTCTTATTTTGAAATATTTCTTCACAGTACATAATAAAACAGTTCTTCAGTGCATAATAAAACATTTTTTCAAGCATTCCATAATAAAACATTTCTTCAAATAATCCATATTGAAACATTTCTTCATGCATTCCAGTCTGTAACAAAACATGTCTTCAAGCATTCCATAACAAAATAATTCTTCAATAAGTAGTGCAGAAATAGGTTTTTATAACAGAGTACATAATATTTAACACTTTTGTAAGCTATGCTAAAATAGTTTCATCAATTTGGTTCATGTTCACACAACATGTGCTTGTTGGAAATACATTCAAATGTACGTTAGAGCTGGGTGGTATGCAAATTTCAGGTTCGGTATCAGTATCAGTATTTTGGGGGTAATTTACATTGGTATCGGTACAGTATTCAGTACTGACATAATACCGATACCAATATTGAGTGGTATTTTCAGTCTACTCGGCTTTAAATATATGCCCGAGTTAAGGCTTACCCGCTAATTTCATCTAAATAAAATTAAATTCCATACACAAGGCTCTCGTTTGATTTATACCCAACCCATCAGATATATTGTTAGAGCTTTACTATATGGCGGGAAACATTTTCAAATACCAAAACTTCAGAATTTTGAAATTTGCTCGGTACGATAAATGGATATTGACACGATACCGATATCAAACAGTACATACGGTATACCGCCCAGCTCTAATGTATGTTATAGCAATATATTTCATTTTATTTTCTGGGTAGATACAGAAAAATACCTCTTCCTTTCCACTTGATCTTTTCTGGAACCTTCTTCACAATAACATACCACAAAGACAGTGCATCATCGCCCAATGTGTTTCTGAGATAACCCATACTGTACCAGAATGTACAGTATAATAGTATGTGTTTTGGGGATCACCCAAACCATACATTATTTGTAATGTATTAGCTGTCATTATTAATGAATGTAAATTGTTGCAAAACATTCAGATATTAATATTGAATATGATATACCATGGAACCCGATAGACAAGAAAATATGTTTTTTATATATTAAAAAAAAAAAAATTGTTTACAAAAATTTGCAGAAGCAAATCCAGATATCAGTTTCTCTGACCATAATTTGTTCACACATTACATAAAACTTAAAAGCATAATTTTTTTCTATACACAATAATGAACATAACAATTAGTTATAACATGTACATGTACTTAAATATCCACTGTTATTTTTTTGTGATTTTAAAATTTAGCCAAACCAGTTTTTCGTCACTATATTTTACACCTTTTGTTCAGATACTACAAAAAAAAAAGAGAGCATTTTTTCTATATACATTAACATAAATAATGATTGGATGTAATGCATATAATACTTAAAAAGCCACCAAAAGTTTTTCTTAATAAATTTCTTAGCGATTTTAGAATCTAGGTAAAACAGTTTTTGGTGTCTCTAAGAAGGTTATTATATTTTTTTCAAACACTTATATTATGAAAGTAGGATTTTTTTTCTATACACAAAAACATAATAATTATTACAAATAACAAGTACTTAAAAAAACACTGTCTTTTTTTCTTAATAAATTTCTTTGTGATTTTAGAATTTAGCACTCGATTTTCACTTTTGAGAAATAGCCAATCATTATCTATAGTCCGTCCTACAATGAATGCCGTTTTTCATACTATGGAATTTACTACAAGTTATTTCTTTCTAAGCAGATTGATTTGTAAATTGCACACAAAAATAGTATGTTTTTGTTATTTCAAAAACACTTTTAATTTTGTTCTTACGTGAAACCAAACTGAAGTTAGTTACAAAAACATTTTTATAGAATGATGGGACGGGCTATAGTATTCAAACACTACTCATAAAAACAGCTCATTCTTTTTTTCTTCTATACACTGTAACATGAAAATTACTAACACGTATGTAATATGTAAAACAAAAAAGTAACGTAATTTAAAAGCTACCGACTTTTTTCTTGATAAATTTCTTTGCGACTTTCTCTTAAAAACAGCTTCTTTTTTTTCTCTTCTATACACTGTAACATGAAATTTACTAACATGTATGTAATATGTCAAAAAAACGTAATGTAATTTAAAAGCTACCGTCTTTTTTCTTGATAAATTTCTTTGCGACTTTCTCGTCGTCGAAATTGACATAGAGCTGAGTAAAGATGGCCGAATTGAGACTCATCCGATGAGGAGCTTTTGCATATTTCGACCACTGATCGAGGTCAGCATCGTAGAGCCAAATCTCGTCTTCCGTCGCTCCGTGATGCTCATGACCCAGCGACAGAATCTGACTCTCGAAGTTCATGTAATGACCGATGGACCGGCCGCTAAGCGTCGACGACAACATTGTCCACTGGTTGGTGAGGAAACTGAAACACTCGATGGGAATCTGTCCGTGGAGCGGGACGCCCGGCCGTGGGATTCCGCCCAACACGAAGATTCTGTCGTCGTAGACGACCATATCGTGGAGCCGCCTGGCATAGAACATACTTGGCATCGGCTCGTAGTTCTGCGTCGCTGGATCGAAGCTGATGAAAGAACTCATGGTCTGGCGGTCGTGCCCTGAGATCCCCCCCGAGAGGTAGATTTTATCCCTGCAGAGAACCGACGCTAGTGAATGTGTCGGTGCCTGGAGCGGCGCCACGTCCTCCCACGTGTTGGTCACAACGTTGTACCGCTCCACCGAGTCGAGAATTGCGAATTGCTCCGTCGATCCTCCGAACGCGTAGACAAATCGGCGAAACGCCACCACGGTGAACTCAATCCGGAGCCGGCGCATCCGGTTCAGCTCCTGACCCACCAGGTGGCGTGGATCAAACCGGAACAGCGACGGAATCAGCGTCCCGCCCCCGTAGTCCACCACCCGGCAGATGTACACAAAGTTGTCGACCGCGGCGATGCGGCAGTCCCTGCTCCCGTTGGTGTCCGTGTACAGATTGTAGAAGCTCCCTGAAGTGTGGGTATACGCCGTCACCTGGAAGGGCATATACGAGGTTCCATGGTGTATGAGAACTATGGAGGTTGCATCACTGCGGACAGTCGAACACTCGTCCACCAGCGGATGTCCTTTCTTGGACATGGCATGATAGTGGTAGCCTTTGTTGACCAGCTCTTTGACCGCCGCCGGACACCGCGTCATCAGATCGCTCTCGCGGATCATCGCCAGCTCACCCTCGGACATCAACCCGAACCGGATGTGTCCCAGAACCTGCAGACTGTTGTTGATGATCCGGATGGGCTGGAACCGGAACCACCTATCCAGACAGCAGTACAGCTGGTACTCGGACCCAATCCGCAGTGAGTTTCGGGCCAGGTGTTTGGCGAGACTCTCGGGGTCGAACTTGAGGAAGCCCTGTGTCTGGCTGAACTCGTAGAACTTCTCCTGGATCATGTTCTCCCAGTGCGCGAGGACGCCGTCCAGGGAGTACGTGTCGGCGATGTTGAGGAAGTCGTCGGCGTTATCGAACGCCATCAGAGACTTGATGTAGTTGCTGCAGACATCCAGGGCAGACGACACCTGCAGGTGGCTCGCCGTGTTGATGATCTCCGTCAGGTTGTCCAGGTGCAGAGCCATCTCCCCACTGTAGATGAAATCAATCACCTGAAAACACAGAGTAAATAAGATAAACTATTATCTCTCCCCACTGTAGATGAAGTCGATCACCTGAAAACACAGAGTAAATAAGATAAACTATGATCTTTCCCTGCTGTAGATGAAACACAGAGTAAATAAGATAAACTATGATTTTTCCCCCGCTGTAGATGAAGTCGATCACCTGGAAACACAGAGTAAATAAGATAAACTATGATCTCTCCCCGCTGTAGATGAAGTCGATCACCTGGAAACACAGAGTAAATAAGATAAACTATGATTTGTCCCCCGCTGTAGATGAAGTCGATCACCTGAAAACAGAGTAAATAAGATAAACTATGATCTCTCCCCGCTGTAGATGAAGTCGATCACCTGGAAACACAGAGTAAATAAGATAAACTATGATCTCTCCCCGCTGTAGATGAAGTCGATCACCTGGAAACACAGAGTAAATAAGATAAACTATGATCTCTCCCCACTGTAGATGAAGTCGATCACCTGGAAACAGAGTAAATAAGATAAACTATGATCTCTCCCCGCTGTAGATGAAGTCGATCACCTGAAAACACAGAGTAAATAAGATAAACTATGATCTCTCCGCTCTGTAGATGAAACAGAGTAAATAAGATAAACTATGATCTCTCCCCGCTGTAGATGAAGTCGATCACCTGAAAACAGAGTAAATAAGATAAACTATGATCTCTCCCCGCTGTAGATGAAGTCGATCACCTGAAAACACAGAGTAAATAAGATAATCTATGATCTCTCCTCGCTGTAGATGAAGTCGATCACCTGAAACACAGAGTAAATAAGATAAACTATGATCTCTCCCCGCTGTAGATGAAGTCGATCACCTGAAAACACAGAGTAAATAAGATAATCTATGATCTCTCCTCGCTGTAGATGAAGTCGATCACCTGAAACACAGAGTAAATAAGATAAACTATGATTTTTCCCCCGCTGTAGATGAAGTCGATCACCTGAAAACAGTAAATAAGATAAACTATGATCTCTCCCCGCTGTAGATGAAGTCGATCAACTGAAAATAGAGTAAATAAGATATACTATGATCTCTCCCCGCTGTAGATGAAGTTGATCACCTGAAAACACAGAGTAAATAAGATAAACTATGATCTCTCCCCGCTGTAGATGAAACACAGAGTAAATAAGATAAACTATGATTTTTCCCCCGCTGTAGATGAAGTCGATCACCTGGAAACAGAGTAAATAAGATAAACTATGATCTCTCCGCTCTGTAGATGAAACACAGAGTAAATAAGATAAACTATGATCTCTCCCCGCTGTAGATGAAACACAGAGTAAATAAGATAAACTATGATCTCTCCCCGCTGTAGATGAAACACAGAGTAAATAAGATAAACTATGATTTCCCCCCCGCTGTAGATGAAGTCGATCACCTGAAAACAGAGTAAATAAGATAAACTATGATCTCTCCCCGCTGTAGATGAAGTCGATCACCTGGAAACACAGAGTAAATAAGATAAACTATGATCTCTCCCTGCTGAAGATGAAACACAGAGTAAATAAGATAAACTATGATCTCTCCCTGCTGTAGATGAAGTCGATCACCTGAAAACAGAGTAAATAAGATAAACTATGATCTCTCCCCGCTGTAGATGAAGTCGATCACCTGGAAACAGAGTAAATAAGATAAACTATGATCTCTCCCCGCTGTAGATGAAGTCGATCACCTGAAAACAGAGTAAATAAGATAAACTATGATCTCTCCCCGCTGTAGATGAAGTCGATCACCTGAAAACAGAGTAAATAAGATATACTATGATTTCTCCCCGCTGTAGATGAAGTCGATCACCTGAAAACACAGAGTAAATAAGATAAACTATGATCTCTCCGCTCTGTAGATGAAACACAGAGTAAATAAGATAAACTATGATCTCTCCCTGCTGTAGATGAAGTCGATCACCTGAAAACAGAGTAAATAAGATAAACTATGATCTCTCCCCGCTGTAGATGAAGTCGATCACCTGAAAACAGAGAGTAAATAAGATAAACTATGATCTCTCCCCACTGTAGATGAAGTCGATCACCTGAAAACACAGAGTAAATAAGATAAACTATGATCTCTCCCCGCTGTAGATGAAGTCGATCACCTGAAAACACAGAGTAAATAAGATAAACTATGATCTCTCCGCTCTGTAGATGAAACACAGAGTAAATAAGATAAACTATGATCTCTCCCCGCTGTAGATGAAGTCGATCACCTGGAAACACAGAGTAAATAAGATAAACTATGATCTCTCCCCACTGTAGATGAAACACAGAGTAAATAAGATAAACTATGATTTTTCCCCCGCTGTAGATGAAGTCGATCACCTGAAAACAGAGTAAATAAGATAAACTATGATCTCTCCCCGCTGTAGATGAAGTCGATCAACTGAAAATAGAGTAAATAAGATATACTATGATCTCTCCCCGCTGTAGATGAAGTCGATCACCTGAAAACACAGAGTAAATAAGATAAACTATGATCTCTCCGATCTGTAGATGAAACACAGAGTAAATAAGATAAACTATGATCTCTCCCTGCTGTAGATGAAGTCGATCACCTGAAAACAGAGTAAATAAGATAAACTATGATCTCTCCCCGCTGTAGATGAAGTCGATCACCTGAAAACAGAGAGTAAATAAGATAAACTATGATCTCTCCCCACTGTAGATGAAACACAGAGTAAATAAGATAAACTATGATCTCTCCCCACTGTAGATGAAACACAGAGTAAATAAGATAAACTATGATCTCTCCCCACTGTAGATGAAACACAGAGTAAATAAGATAAACTATGATCTCTCCCCACTGTAGATGAAACACAGAGTAAATAAGATAAACTATGATCTCTCCCCACTGTAGATGAAACACAGAGTAAATAAGATAAACTATGATCTCTCCCCACTGTAGATGAAACACAGAGTAAATAAGATAAACTATGATCTCTCCCCACTGTAGATGAAACACAGAGTAAATAAGATAAACTATGATCTCTCCCTGCTGTAGATGAAGTCGATCACCTGAAAACAGAGTAAATAAGATAAACTATGATCTCTCCCCGCTGTAGATGAAGTCGATCACCTGAAAACAGAGAGTAAATAAGATAAACTATGATCTCTCCCCACTGTAGATGAAGTCGATCACCTGAAAACACAGAGTAAATAAGATAAACTATGATCTCTCCCTCTGTAGATGAAGTTGATCACCTGAAAACACAGAGTAAATTAGATAAACTATGATCTCTCCCCACTGTAGATGAAACACAGAGTAAATAAGATAAACTATGATCTCTCCGCTCTGTAGATGAAACACAGAGTAAATAAGATAAACTATGATCTCTCCCCGCTGTAGATGAAACACAGAGTAAATAAGATAAACTATGATCTCTCCCCGCTGATTTCTTTTATTACGGCCTCATCAAAGACTGACATAAACTATTTTAGCAGTGGTGCGACGAAGAGAAAGGAGGGGGATAGAATCAATACCTGCAACCGGCCTCAGTGGTGTCGTATTTAAACCATTAGACATTAGGCTGGTAGGTACAGGGTTCGCAGCTCGGTACTGGCTCCCACCCAGAGCGAGTTTTAACGACTCAATGGGTAGGTGTAAGACCACTACACTCTCTTCTCTCTTACTAACAACTAACCCACTGTCCTGGACAGACAGCCCAGATAGATGAGGTATGTGCATAGGACAGCATGCTTGAACCTTAATTGGATATAAGCACGAACATATTTCTTTAAAAAATAAAGAAAAAGCTACCTGCTGCAGACCATCAGCTGTGACGCCCTTCAGATCAATCATGTTCTGTTTACTCTCGGCCATCTCCCCGCCACACATGACGCGGAAGTAGTCGCTGGTTGCTGCCAGCAACACCTTGTGCACCTGTAGACAAAGGAAATGTTTTATTTAACGACGCACTCAACACATTTTATTTACGGTTATATGGCATCAGACATATGCTTAAGGACCACACAGATATTGAGTGAGGAAACCCGCTGTCGTCACTTCATGGGCTACACTTTTCGGTTAGCAGCAAGGGATCTTTTATATGCACCATCCCACAGACAGGATAGTACATACCACGACCTTTGTTACACCAGTAGTGGAGCACTGGCTGGAACGAGAAATAGCCCAATGGGTCCACCGATGGGGATAGATCCTAGACCGACCGTGCTGCAGACAAAGACAAGTTATATGATAGCTCATAGAAAACAAGTGTTTTACCATTTACACGTTTAGAATGTATCATGTGGGGGGAAAAAGCAACTTTGAAAATTTGTCATCAAATTAAATTTTCCTTAGCCTAACAATAAAAGTTAGTTTGTTTTGTTTAAAAACACCACTAATCATCTGCTATTAGATATCAAAACATTTGGCAATGTTGAAAAATAGTCTTAGAGAGGAAACCCGCTACATTTTTTCATTAGTAGCAAGGGATATTTTATATGCACCAATTCACAGACAGGATAGCACACACAACAGCCTTTGATTTACCAGTTGTGGTGCATTGGCTGAAACAAGAAATAGCCGAATGATCACTGATGGGCATCCATCCCAGACTGACCATGCATCAAGCGAGTACTTTACCACTGGGCTATGTCCCGGGCCCTCTCATTAAACAGTGTTTGTGCTGATAGCAGACATGGACAAAACAAATTGGATGATTTCCCATCATATTTAACCTCCCTTAGCCTAACAGTGTAACACAATAAAGACTCATGTTAATAACTGTCCACATTTGTGGGGATGTACATGTATCACCATAAATAAAATACCTGCAAACTTTAACTTTAATTGCCGAATGACAGTATTAACCGTGGAAATACAATGTATGTTTAGTTAGACAACCTACACCAGGGGCCAGCAAACAATTACATAGTTATTGTTAAAATCAGACAATTTTTACCCCTCCCTCATAATGTTGTTTAATGTGTATTGTAGATGCAAACATAATATATTCTATAAGCCTTAATCATAACGTATTTGTTCAAGGCCATTTATTGTAAATAAAAGCTAAAGATACAGACATCTATGCAGGGATTCTATAATTATTTTTTTAATCCATTAGCCATGGGATCAGTGATTTAATTTTTTTTACTAGCCACGATTAAAAATTCACTAACCCTAATTTACTTTAAGTTAATACAATTTTACTAAACAATAGTAATAATCAGATATGTCACCTAAAGAGGGTGATAGAGGTTAAAAACAATAACATTTGAGGTTGGGATGAGGTCAGGGTATTCATATTTACAAAACAGACTTAACTGCAACATTTAACCAACAAATTTCACTAGCCGTCGGACATGGCAATAGTTGTTATTTACTAGCCCAACACTGAATATCACTAGTCATGAGAGTGGGGCTACCATAATCTAGAAGCCCTGTCTGGCATGGCAATAGTAGTTATTTACTAGCCATGGGAGTGGGGCTACCATAATCTAGAAGCCCTGTCTGGCATGGTGATAGTAGTTATTTACTAGCCCAACATTGAATATCACTAGCCATGGGGGTGGGGCTACCATAATCTAGAAGCCCTGTCTGGCATGGTGATAGTAGTTATTTACTAGCCCAACACTGAATATCACTAGCCATAAGAGTGGGGCTACCATAATCTAGAAGCCCTGTCTGGCATGGCAATAGTAGTTATTTACTAGCCCAACATTGAATATCACTAGCCATGGGAGAGGGGCTACCATAATCTAGAAGCCCTGTCTGGCATGGTGATAGTAGTTATTTACTAGCCTAACATTGAATATCACTAGCCATGGGAGTGGGGCTACCATAATCTAGAAGCCCTGTCTGGCATGGTGATAGTAGTTATTTACTAGCCCAACACTGAATATCACTAGCCATGGGAGTGGGGTTACCATAATCTAGAAGCCCTGTCTGGCATGGCAATAGCAATTATTTACTAGCCCAACATTGAATATCACTAGCCATGGGAGTGGGGCTACCATAATCTAGAGGCCCTGTCTGGCATGGCAATAGTAGTTATTTACTAGCCCAACATTTATTATCACTAGCCATGAGAGAGGAGCTACTATAATCTAGAGGCCCTGTCTGGCATGGCAATAGTAGTTATTTACTAGCCAGAGTTCGACAAATCCGCTAGCCCGACGCCCGTGGCTAGTGGTTTTTAAGTTCGGGCTAGTGAGAAACGCAAAACCACTAGCCCCTGCGGGCTAGTGGTTTCCCCCCTCCTCTCGTCATCGCTCGATCGTGGTTTTTTTCTTCTTTCTTTCTTTTTCTCTCGGCTGAAATTTCGTTTAATAAATTTGATTGTGACGTTGGTCATCGAATAATATCAACAACACAATCAGTATATAATAATAATAATCCACTTGAGCTAGGTCTGCAAACTGCAGTAACATGCTATCTCTACATCGTCACAGTTACAGCATGTATTGTTTACCTTTCCCTTTCAAGTTTCTGGCACAGGAAATAAAGTCTAATGACATGCGTGTTTTGATTGGTTAGACACGTCACGTGGTAGTTAATCTCGCACACATGTTTTAGGATAAGAACTTGGAAATCACCAATAGCAATGACAGGTTAATCTCAATCAAGTAAACCCCAGCCATGCTTTGAATTTCAGTGTTTGTTTTATTTACCTATTGTTTTCTAATTTAACACTTTGCTAACATGTGGTTATCGGCAATCAGGAAAACAATTTACTTTAATGGTAACCGCATATGCAATGACTCGGCTTGGCCTATTACGTGTAGCGGTTTGGATAATACGTCACAGCTGCCGATACAAGATAATACCTTTTTTGTTCATCAATTAACAACGGATTAGATGTCGCCGTTATATTCTTTTGATATCGGTCTGACACGGGATAATGCCCTGTATTTGGCATCACCGTTCCTGGCGACATAAATAGTAGGCCCTAAATATACAACCAACTACCAAATACACTGAACCATCTATTACCGTGTGTCACACTGTCGTACCCTCATTTAAATTTAATTATTTTGATAGTGTGTTTAGATACCAACCAAGAGTTTGCTCAATTATTTTTCCCCGGGGGAGGGCAAAAACGAAAACGGGACAATGACGATGGATCACACTTGACAAAAGACAAAACGTACGACACGACAAAAAACTGAAAGTTACAACATGATTTAAGTGTTTGTTTTATTTTACTGTTATACTCGTAAATGTGTAATGTTACAAAAATTATATAAAAATCCAGTTATAATTGATCAGGAATTTGGGCTAGTGCTTTATCTTGGTGGGCTAGTGGTTTTCACAAACCCACTAGCCCTGTGGTTAGTGACTTTTCAAAATATTTGTCATACTCTGCTAGCCCAACATTGAATATCACTAGCCATGGGAGAGGGGCTACTATAATCTAGAAGCCCTGCTATGGCTTATTAGTAATACATGGAGCATTATTACATGTTTATTGTACAAGACGTGACCAAACCCAATATTTTATATAAACCAATTCATAAGTAATACATACAATATCAATTTGTTTTACCTCACGAGAGCACACTGATTAATTAATCACTGGCTACTGTATGACAAACATTTGGTAATTCCGACATATAGTCTGAAAGAAAACCTGCTACATTTTTTCATTAGTAGCATGGGATCTTTTATATGCACTTTCCCACTGACAGGACAGCACATACCATTGCCTTCAATATACCAGTAGTGGGGCACTGGTTGGAACGGTGAAAAAACCATATCAAAGAATGGTTCCAATGAGGTGGTTCGACGCCATGACGAAAGCAGCCCAGACGAGTGCTCTATCCACATCTTTAACAATATGAAATATATAAATTAAAATAAATTTTAAAAAATTGTTTAATAATTGTTACACAACCAACTCTGAATTGTTACCTCAAATACCCGTCCCTCGGCCGACACCTTGTAATCACAAAGTTCATTGTTGTTGCGCAGACTGTTGAGTTTCTGTATTACTAGGTCTCCATAACCACATGCCTGGAACTTGTTCCCTTCACTCATCCTGTCCCGTGTCACAGACGAGGCATTTCTGAAACAACATCACCAGAACTCTGTGAATCTGCATTCACCGTTTACAAATTATGTTAAAACCAGACCTCTGAGATTTGAAAATGGATAAAATCCATTTACTAGTTATGGTTAAAGTTTGTTTTGCTTAATGATAGTACCACTAGCTATTGGCTGTAAAACATTTGGAAATTTTGACATATATATAGTCTTAGAGTGGTAACCCGTTTTTACATGTTTCCATTAGTAGCAAGGGATCTTTTATACATGCACCATCCAACTGACAGGATAGCACATACCACGGCCTTTGATGCACCAGTTGTGGTGCACTGGCTGTAACAAGACGTGCCTAAACCTTAATTGGATAAAGGCACGTTAATAGAGTTTACGATTATGATTACAAATTTTTATGGTTCAGGCAATATCGTAACCCCCTCCCCCAGTCCAATGCCCGAGTTGTATGATACCAATGAATGTGATAATTGTGAGTAATGGCTCTGCAAGTGAACAGTTTGTAATATACATTTGTAATTCTTATATTCCTTACACTGTATTCCATGTAGATCCAAGCATGTGTACAGGGCAAGGGTTTCGGGATTTGACCCCTCCCTCCACTTAAGCAATTTTGTTTTAATTTATTTTCCACATCAGAATGTCTCAACCCTACTAGAAACTTCACTCACATCCCGTCTAGACAGCCCCCGTATACATTCCTGCACACAAGTGTCACAACCCTTAGAAGACCATAAAAACATGTTTTAAACTTAGCGAGGGTCAATATCATTCCTACTAGAAATGTATTTTAACTGGCCACTATGATTTTGTTGTTATATTTCAAAGCTCTATTAGTAAACAATGTTATATTTATTATGTGGTGAGGTAAATAATGATTGTGCAAATTTAAATGTCAAGGTTTCACTTTCTATAACACTGTTCTTGAATTATTGCTGATTTTTATAGCTTACAATAAATTATTAATCTGTATAATCGTGTATGGAAGTATGAATGTTTAAGCTTAAATATTGATCAGACATCCCAGTCACGTGAAGTTTTCATTTTTTTCCGTTTCTGTAGCCATTCGCTGTAGTAGGTCAGTGAACTAGGGGTTTATTATAGAAACTAGGTCACTGCACCGATTGCGACTGGGGTTAAAGTTTTCCAATATAAATCGTAACAGTTAACGTTGAGACAATTGCTGTGAAAAAAAGACTTCAACATAATCAACACAACGTTCAATCTGGTCGAGAAAATCAAAATCGGCGCGCGGACATACCTTAAAAGAAAAGTGAAACAGAATCGAAGTTTTCATAATTAGGACCAGAAAGTGGGCCACGTCTAGAGGAAAAAAAATTTAGGTCAGTAAGTTAAGATTATGAGGGTGAGACGGGCTAACGCTATGAAGGATAACGCATGGAACGGTATTCCTAAAGTGTCAGCAGTAAATGTTCTGGCATAACAGAAATAAACGAAATGAATAATGCGTGTGTTACTACGATAAATATACCTCGTTTGAAGCGTGAACGAAAACCAGCTGACTGGTCCGCCATTGTTGTGTTTGTTGCATATTTATTTCCACCCACTACTGTCTGCGATCCGATTTGCCAATACAATTATAATACATGCACGTAAAATATCCTATTCATTAAATATCCGAGTGCAGTGCTAAACAAAGACACAGAATGTAAAAACAATAGTAATTTTTAAAAAGAAGAAGAAAAAAAAAACCAAGACCCCCCCCCCCCAAACAAATCGAAACAAGTGCCCTAAAATAAATTTTAAAATCGTATGCGTTCAATACATGTAGCTTACTACACTGTTATTAAAAGGCACTAGTAATTTGCGTCCTGAATGTGCAAGTTAAACGACTTGATCTTGAACTTGTATTGCAAGTCGTTTCAATATTTAGAATTTAAATAGCTTTTCGGTGTCACATACATTTAAATGACGTCTTCTACAACTAGCGTCCTGCTAAAAGAGATGTAGACTTGAGCACAGAAGTGTTTGAAAAACGATTTTTAATAATAATAATAATAATAATAAATACACACACACACACACACACACACACACACACACAACAACCAAAAAAACAAAAAAACACACACAAGCAAAAAATCAAAACAAAAAACCAACAGGCACGGCGGAAGCAAGTCGACATTGGGGGGGGGGGGGGGGGGGGGGGGGGGGGGGAGAGTTTGACTGAGATCAAGGGCGCAAAGCAAAGTTTCTAAGGGGTTCGAGGTATGCTCCCCCAGTAAAATTGTAAAAACTAGATGTCCCGAAATGCAATTTCCTGCATTCTACAGATTTTTTAAACCCACAAAAAAAAAAGAAAAAAAAAGAAGCAAATAAACACAACCAATCGATAAATTAATTTGTAATTATTTATTATAAAAACATGCTAAATAACGAAATATCACACTTGCATCTTTAAGAGTTAAAGTTTTTTTGTTTTGTTTAACGACACCACTAGTGCACATTAATTAATCATCGACCATTGTTTATCAAACATTTAGTAATTCTGACTCGTAGTCATCAGAAGAAACCCGTTACATTTTTTCTAATGCGGCAAGGGATCTTTAATATGCACTTTCCCACAGACCGGAAAGCACATACCACGGCCTTTGACCAGTTGTGGTGCACTGGGCCCCGTTCCACGAAGCGATGTTAGCCCTAAGATTACCGTAGACGCATAGCTACCCTATGCACTAAGTTGATCTTAGGGCTAAGATCGCTTTGTGGAACGGGGCCCTGATCCACCGACGGGGATCGATCCCAAATCGACCGCGCACCAGGAAAGCGCTTTATCACTGGGCTACGTCCCGCCCTGAATGGCAATATGAATTCCGATACGTAGCTCGCAATACGATACGTAGCTCGCAATACGATACGTATCGCAATAATTAATGGTTATTAGAGGCAGTGTAAAATAGGTTCGGCAATTACACTTTTAAAAATTATTATTTAAGTATTTAAGCGTTTACAATTTTAGCGAATCCTTGGTGTTTCTGGTCATAGGATTTTCATGTTTGTAGTAGTTCAAAATTAATTTTATGCAAGCTGAAAATGTACGTAGCCTACTTCAAGAATTATGCATGCTGTTGCACGTATCTGCCATAAATCGATGAATCGTGGTCCTTGGTATCGCGATACGATACGATGCAGTATCGCCGTATCATTACATCTCTAAAGCTGAGTTGATGTGTCCAAGACAATACAGATTCAAAAGAGGTCCAACGAACCTTCTTTGATATGAGGGGCGGGACGTAGCCAAGTAGCTCGCTCGATACACGGTCGGTGTGGGATCGATCATCGTCGGTGGGCCCATTGGGCTATTTCTCGTTCCAGCTAGTGCACTACGACTGGTACATCAACGGCCGTGGTATGTGCTATCCTGTCTTTGGGATGGTGCATATAAAAGTTCCCTTGCTGCTAATCGAAAAGAGTAGCCCATGAAGTGGTGACGGCGAATTTCCTCCCTCAATATCTGTGTGGTCCTTAACCATATGTCCGACGCCATATAACCGTAAATAAAATGTGTTGAGTGCGTCGTTAAATAAACCATTTCCTTCCTTCCTTCCATATAACCGTAAACAAAATGTGTTGAGTGCGTCGTTAAATAAAGCATTTTTTTCTTTTCTTTGAAATTTTTTAGGAATTATTTGGATCGTTTTAACACTAAATATTAATTATAAATTATGTATATAATTATGTATGCAAATTATTAATTTTTTTCAAACTATATCGGCCTATAGAGGCTGACTTAATACGCGAATGTATTGCTAACAGTATATAATTCATTGATGGAGTGATCCCCGTGGTCTAGTGGTTAAACTGCTGGATAATCAAGCTGACGACCGTGGTTCAAATCCCGTCAAGGCTAGCTCACACTTTCTATCATCTCTCTCATCTATCGCCGTCTGCCTTTCATTATCTTAATATTAAAAAAAACCTTTCTAATTTCTCCTACGATTTCAATCTGTTTCGACCCTGTCTGTCAGTTTCCTCCAACTCTGTCTTCTAAGGTGTCAACAGCAGCTGTCTCAACGTCCTCCATGGGTGCAGTCTCTGTGTACTTCCCTGCACCCACCTGACATCCTAGTCCTCTGCCGCTAATAGAGCTGGTCTGACCCACGGCACTAATTAACAACCGCCGGTAGTAGGGGAGCATAGTAGGTGGTTACAAGTGCTTCTAACAATGCCAGAAATAACTACTGAACACTGTCCGAAGTGGTCAGACAAAGCACCTGTCACGATTGGAGAGACAAGGACTGGGATTTGAGGTGGACAGCGAAAGAAGTTTGAAAGACAGGGGGAGCTGCCAGATCGGGAAGAAATGAGATGGAATTCAAAGGAGAGAAAGGAAGTGTGTATACAAAAAACATAAAAATAATAAAAAGACATTCCTGAGTTTGCTGCAATTTTTAAGATGTTATCGACTAACAGAGATTTTTTAACGACTGTAATTCAAAATAAAATATTAGTGGCTGTATATTAAACGTGTTTCTGATCGTTTTAATATTTGTACTAGGTTAATTTCATTTTATTTCCTAAAATATATATTTTTTCGTTCGTACGTACGAAATTATTTTAAAACAAAATCCAGTTTTGGCTTATTAGAATTATTATTATTACTATTATTATTATTATTATTTAAATCATCATCCAACAATACTAAATTGCTCCAAAAAACGCGCGTCTCTGAATATGTTTATTTTCAAATTTTGCCGGAGAACATAATATGCCATCGATCCCCTCAACAGATCTCGCTCCCGTCGGGAGCTTTGTTCATTTGCAAACTCAGACTTGCCCTTTTTAGAATTTTGTGCCCCCCTTTTAAAAATAATTCCGGGATCCACCCCTGTAATTTTGCTGCACATTGTGCATCTGCCGTGCTATTCAGAAAGTTCACTGGTGCATCTAATATCGCCGTATTTATGTGTGTATGTATGTTGAAGTTTGGTCGTAAAATGACTAGTTTCAAATATGAGATACGTTTGAATAAGTTAATACACGGAAAGGTGTGTAACTGACGAAATGATGCTTAATAGTTTATAAATTGTAGAGTTTATATTTTCCCTTTCTTGTGTTATCATTGCCCCCCCCCCCCCCCACCCCATGTGTGCGTGTGTGTGTGTGTGTGTGTCTCTCTCTCTCTCTCTCTCTGTCTCTCTCTGTATATACAGAGAGAGAGAGAGAGAGAGAGAGAGAGAGAGAGAGAGAGAGAGAGAGAGAGAGAGTTCCATTTTCATGTCGCACTGCACTGCACTGCACTACACTACACTACACTACAAGCCTACTATTTTTTTTTATGTTAGGCCCTATGTTATGTTGCTATGTTATGTTATATGTCATGTTATGTTGTTATGTTATGTTATATGCTATTTTATGTTATATGTTATTTTATGTTATATGTTATGTTATGTTATATTATGTTATGTTGTTATGTTGTTATGTTATGTTATACTAATGTCTTCTTTTTTTAAAAACAAAAATCGCTATTTACCGATTTACTGAATACAATCCAAAACAAAAAAAAGGGAAGAACTTAAATTATTTTAATAAATTGAAGAGGTCTACTGTACAATATGACTATGAGAAATGTTAAATTCCTGTAATTTGCAGTTCTGTAAAATAATAATAACTGTAAGTGGCCATGTCTTCATTTTGTGAATACCGTAGTAAATTAGTTTGTTTTTGAAATTTATAAATGGCATAAGTTCTATTAAATTACATTAGTAGTTTTGGAAATTTATAAATGCCATAAGTTCTATTAAATTACATTTGTAGCTTATAAATTAAACTTGCAGAGCCTACTTTCAATCGATGAAGATAAACCCCAAGCGTGATTAATCTACAAACATGTAACACAATCATTTCGATACGGTTATAATGTATAATAGTGTGTCGCTGAAACAGTGAAATCATTAAAAAAAAAAAAAAAAAAAAAAAAAAAAAAAAAAAAAAACAATGAAGAAGAAGAAGAAAAGAGATTTCGTTGTATTACAAACACCAGAATGACCAGAAACACTTGAGATGTATGGAAATAGATAGTCTAAACAATAAAATACAAGTAATGTCTGATTACCCCCTCAAAACCCCCACCAACAACAACAACAAAAAACAACAACAAAAAAAACCCAACCCGACCGGCCTTAATAGTGAAAAATATGTAATAGTGTTTAAAAACTAGGGTCCATCGCTTTAATAATATCACGTAATGGGTTGTCATATCTCCCAGCATTTCACTTTTAATGTCTATTATTATGAGAATGCAACTGCTCCCCCCATCCCTTCCTTTGACATCTTTCACTGCCCTTTTTTTCTTTTTTCTTTCTTTCTTTCTTTCTTGTTGTCCTTTTTTTCAAAACAATAGTCTGCTAATGCGTAAATATATTTAAAACACTGCACTACAGATTTTGACCTGAATACTCATATTACACAAACATCATAATAAGTTAACGTAATATGTGGTTCAACCCCTCCCCTCTCCTACCCCCCACCCCCAACCCTCCGACTTCCATGCCGGATCACTCGACTTCTTCGTGCTATATATTTGAACAGAAATTAATTATTAATTAAATTCTTTTATGCAAACTTACCGTCAAACGATGGAGACAGAATAAATGGTGTTTACTCCTCTAAACTGGCTCGCGCGTCTGCTGGCACGTGACCGCACATTTGTGAATGAAATTGCCGCCGTCCTACTGGATTTGAATAGCTGAACGAAATGCCGAAGTTTGAGTCTTTAAAAGTTGTTTACAATTTTAACTGCTCTGACGTGTACACAGTGCAGACAGCGTGGGTGGTATGAAATGCTGGACAGAAATAGTTTCGTATAACTAGGACAAAAACACGTTAAATGTATACTAAATATATATATTATGTAATATATATTATTGTTTAATTAAGGATTAATTTTTTTTTTTTAGGAACGTGCAGAATGTTTTTTTTTTTTCATTATTATTATTTTTATTTTTTTGTAATTATTATTATTATTATTTGTTAAAATTATTTTACTCTTTTCACCTACACACATTAAAAAAAAAAATCATTTAGAAATACGGGTCGGCCTTTTCTAAAAAGGTAGAATCGTGTTCTGCAAAATACAGCTTTATATATATAACTTTATTGATTGGTGTTACATGCAAGGTTCATTCAGCTGACGATTATCGTAGTACAATTGCCTGTACTAGAAAGATAATTACCGATAGGTGCTAAATAAACAACATGATAAGCCGGCATATGATCTACGATTAATTCGTTCCACTTCCGAATTTATAATAACTTACTTTGAGACTGACGTAAAAGGGTCGATAAAAAATTCGTACATAAATAATTTTTTGTATTTCTTCGGATAGACTTAGTCGTTCGAGCTAAATATGTTTAATTTTACAGTTCAGACTAATAAACTGGTTCGAGAGAAAGCTTCTGTTCGACCCTAGGGGTATTCGACCAATCAGCACCAAAATAAAAGGGTTTAATAGAGAGAAAAAATCGGGACATTGTTCTCGGTTCGAGAATACCGGTAGGTTCGACCGTTGGGCGTTCGAGCCAATGAGATTCTACTGTGTGTATATATATATATATATATATATATATATTGTTGTTTTTTTGTTTAAAGGTCTAATTTACATTTACACACGCACATACCCCCATACACTAACACACAAAAAAAAAAAAAATAACCCCACCCACAAAAAACTGTAAAACAAAAACAAAACAACAAAACAAATAACAAAAATAAACCAAAAGAACACACACACACACACACACACGCCCAAATAAAAAAGTGTCTTCCTTTGTTCACCAGGTTTTATTGTTTATTAATTTTATGTGCACGTGTATGTCATATTGTGAGTATATTATGTTTGACGGCCCTCCAACTCCCCATACACCCTCCCTCCAAACAAGAGAAGAAAGAAAGAAAAGAAGAACAAAACAAAGAAATATTTTTTCAAATATTAATCTTTTTTTCTTTTATGAATAGATTTGCGGTTTTAAAGAAAATTATTCTGATGTCCGGAAATGGCATAAATAATATACCCGACTATCCTTACTGCACCCTGCCGATATTGTCCGTCGCTCATACTAAATTTAGAACTTGTCTGGCCGGAAAAAATCCGTAGTCCTGTCAATGCAAGATAAAGTAGACAGAAACAGGAGTGTCTTATAAGTTTCCATCTGTTTTATTCTACAGAAACAGTTCAATATGGGAGTGCTGATCTTCCACCGGTTTAGATGAACGTCAAGGGCAGACACAGAGAATATTTTAGGGAGGGTACCAAGGACAAACGGGAACATAGACCACCTCTTGAAAAAAAAAAGCATTTCAGTAAACGTTTGACGTTCGTGAAATTAAAATTGTAAACAAATAGTTAAAATGGGGGGTAAAAGATCCCTTGCTACTAATGGAAAAATGTGGCGGGCTTTCTCTCTAAGACTATGTCAAAAATACCAAATGTCTGACATCCAATAGCCGATGATTACTAAACAATGTGCTCTAGTGGTGTCGTTAAACAAAACAAACTAACTATTGCACGTAAGAGGCGGGATGGAGGCGTGTTAATTGAAATAAGGAAATGTTTTATTTAACGACACACTCATCACATTTTATTTACAGTTATATGGCGTCGGACATATGGTTACGGACCACGCAAATATTGAGAGAAGAAACCCGCTGTCTGGCTTCATGGGCTACTCTTTTCGATTAGCAATAAGGGACCTTTTATACGCACCATCCCACACAGGATAACTCATACCACGGTCTTTGATATACCAGTCGTGGTGCGCTGGCTGGAGCGAGAAATAGCCCAATGGGCCCACCGACGGGGATCGATCCCAGACCTACCGCGCATAAAGCGAACGCTTTACCACTGGGCTACGTCCCGACCGTATTAACTAGAATAATGTTAGGGCCTATTCTAAATATGAGCGAATTATATAGGATTGTAGGATATATAAAATAACCGGTTAAAATAATCGGCTTTATCCTGTTCGGATACCGGCCTCGGTGGCGTCGTGGTTAGGCCATCGGTCTACAGGCTGGTAGGTACTGGGTTCGGATCCCAGTCGAGGCATGGGATTTTAAAACCAGATACCGACTCCAAACCCTGAGTGAGTGCTCCGCAAGGCTCAATGGGTAGGTGTAAACCACTTGCACCGACTAGTGATCTATAACTGGTTCAACAAAGGCCATGGTTTGTGCTATCCTGCCTGTGGGAAGCGTAAATAAAAGATCCCTTGCTGCCTGTCGCAAAAGAGTAGCCTATGTGGCGACAGTGGGTTTCCTCTAAAAAAAACAGAGTCAGAATGACCATATGTTTGACGACCAATAGCCGATGATAAGATGAAAAATCAATGTGCTCTAGTGGAGTCGTTAAATACAACAAACTTTACTTTTTTATCCTGTTCGGATCGAATTGCGAATACCACTAAAGCGCTCGCCTGATACACGGTCGGTCTGGGATCAACCCCCCGTCGGTGAACCCATTGGGCTATTTCTCGTTCCAGTCAGTGCACCACGACCGGTATATCAAATGCTGTTGTATGTGTTATCCTGTTTGTGGGATGGTGCATATAAAAAAAATCCTTGCTACTAATGGAAAAATGTAGCGGGTTTCCTCTCTAAGACTATATATATGTCAAAATTATCAAATGTTTGATATCCAGTAGCCGATGATTAATAAATCAATGTGCTCTAGTGGTGTCGTTAAACAAAACAAACTTTATTTCTCGTTCCAGCCAGTGCACCACGACTAATATATCAAAGGCTGTGGTGTGTGCTATCTGCCTATCTGTGAGGTAAACAAACCCGTCGCTACTAATCGGAAAATGTTGCGGGTTTCTTTTCTTAAATTATATGTCAAAATTACTAAATGTTTGACATCCAATAGCCGATGATTAATAAATCAATGCGCTCTAGTGATGTCGTTAAACAAAACAAACATTAACCTCTGATATTAAAAAAAACCCCAAAAAACGTTTGCACAAACATGTATTTTGAGGCGATGACATTTACTGCCGAGTGGTAGCCGACGTTCAAACAAACAACTGATTTTGTCCACTGAGATGTATAATTAGACGACAGGGTCGTAGCTTATTGCTTAAAGGAGGTGGAGGTGGACAAGCTCGTCGGAACCAGAAGCGCAACGGCGGATCTAGGATTTTGTAAACGGGGAGGGGGGTGTCTTGCTATAATTTTCCATCAGTAGCAAGACATCTTTTATATGCCCCATCCCACACACAGGATAACACATACCACAACCTTTGATACACCAGTCGTAGTGCACTGGCTGGGACGAGAAAAAGCCCAATAGGTCCACCAACGGGGATCGATCAAAATGTAGCGGGTTTCCTCTCTAAGACTATATGTCAAAATTACCAAATGTTTGACATCCAATAGCCGAAGATTAACAAATCAATGTGATCTAGTTGTGTCGTTAAACAAAAACAGACTAACTGGAAGAAAAAGGGAAATGTACTAGTAAATTCATTGAGTTGAGTGCGTCCTTAAAAAGCATATTATATGTGAAAATAGTTTTTAATGCATTAACAAAAGTCCGATTCAGTTCTTAATATGGGTTTGCTGAGAAACAATTATTGCTATTTCTACCTTCATTAATTGGAGGGGAGAAGGGCGGTGGGAGGGGAAGTGGGGAGGGGTCGATCATGCGGCTTGTCACCCTATAGCGGAAGCTTTACCTGCCAAGTTAAAAGCAAGAACATCGCAGGATGCGGGTTAAAGGCAAAAAATAGTATTTATCTTGACGCTTTCAACTCACACTACACACAAACATAGAACCTGGTTTGGGATGAGCAAACAGGCCCATGTCAAAGGTTACTTTCGAGTCAACATCAATAGTTGGTATATCTCTTTGCATTATTCCAACACGGGTCACGGCGACCTTGTGCGGGTGACCTTCTGTCAGGTCAGCGTGAACGCGGCTCCTTTTGATGTGCGCCACAAAAGCCGACGACGTGGATGGGTGCTCAGGGATGCGGAACCCCTATTAGTGGCCCGTAAACCGTAACTGGATTCAGACACGGAAATGACTGAAAATGAGTTACTCGTTCAACTCACAAACCATGATTCCAGACTGCAGGAGTATTAACACAAATTTAAAACCTGAGAGGGGGGAGGGGGGGGGGGGGGGGGGTGCTTAGCTCTATATGTAGAGCAACTTGCCTTTGGTGCTTTGGTCCTATGATCTAATTCCCTCTATGGTCCCATCGGGTTTTTTTTTCTCTCCAACCAGTGACAATGATTGGTATATCAAATGTCGTGGTATGCAATGTCCTGACTGTGGTAAAGTGTATATAAAAGGTATCTTGCTGCTAAAGGAAAAATGTGGTGGGTTTCCACTAAAACTATGCAAACATTATTAAATATATGACATAATTAACAAGCATTATGACAGTACTGCTACAGCAATATAGGTCTCCTACTGGGTGACAGTGATAAAGCGTTTGCTTGATGCGCGGTCGGTCTAGGATCGATCCCAGTAGGTGGACACACTGGGCTATTTCTCGTTCCTGCCAGTGCTCTACAACTGGTGTAACAAAGGCTGTGGTATGTGCTATCCTGTCTGTGAGATTGTGCATATAAAAGATCCCTTGCTGCTAATAAAAAAAAGAGTAGCCCATGAAGTGGCGAGAGCGGGTTTCCTCTCTCAATATTTGTGTAATCCTTAACCACATGTCTGACACCATATAACCGTAAATAAAATGTGTTGAGTGCACCATTAAATAAAACATTCCCTTCCTACTGGATAAACACATTTTTATATCTCCTGAAAGCAATGGCCTAACTCTGTGGACAATGGGCAGGGCGTCATGAAAGTTAAACTTGATCTGTAACAGTACATGATGAAACTATATACCAAGTTTCAACTCAATAGCTTCAGGCATTGTAAGAAATACTATTTTTCAATCTCACAAGTTCAAGGACCATAACTTCTTCCAAGTTCAAGGATAAATTACCATGAAAGTCAAACTTGATCTGTAACATTACATGATAAAACTATACACAAAATTTCAGATCAATATCAATGCATTGTAAAAAAAAAAAAAAAAACCATCCGGAAAACTATATATGGGGCAGACGGATGGACAGACAGACAGCCATGGATAAAACCTACAGTCCTCTAACTGCACCAGTAGGGGACTAATCAATCAATGCGACCCCCTGCCAAGTATCATTGAACAAAACAAATGTTTCGAAACTGGAGGTGTAGGAGTAAGGTGGGTCAAAGATGAGTTCCAAAAGCACAGGTAGATGGCATATGCATTCAAAATGTTAGGACGCCATATAACCGTAAATGAAATGTGTTGGGTGCGTTGTTAAAGACCAGGGTTAGCTCTGTGTGTGGGCTGATCAAGGGATGCACAGTGTCAAACAAATTGGGGGGGGGGGGGGGGGCAGGGTTAGCTGTGTGTGGGCTGATCAAGGGATGCACATACAGTGTCAAACAAAGGGGTGGGGGTGAGACCAGGGTTAGCTCTGTGTGTGGGCTGATCAAGGGATGCACATACAGTGTCAAACAAAGGGGTGGGGGTGAGACCAGGGTTAGCTCTGTGTGTGGGCTGATCAAGGGATGCACATACAGTGTCAAACAAAGGGGGGGGGGTGAGACCAGGGTTAGCTCTGTGTGTGGGCTGATCAAGGGATGCACATACAGTGTCAAACAAAGGGGGGGGGGTGAGACCAGGGTTAGCTCTGTGTGTGGGCTGATCAAGGGATGCACATACAGTGTCAAACAAAGGGGTGGGGGTGAGACCAGGGTTAGCTCTGTGTGTGGGCTGATCAAGGGATGCACATACAGTGTCAAACAAAGGGGGGGGGGGTGAGACCAGGGTTAGCTCTGTCTGTGGGCTGATCAAGGGATGCACATACAGTGTCAAACAAAGGGGGGGGGGGACCAGGGTTAGCTCTGTGTGTGGGCTGATCAAGGGATGCACATACAGTGTCAAACAAATGGGGGGGGGGTGAGACCAGGGTTAGCTCTGTGTGTGGGCTGATCAAGGGATGCACATACAGTGTCAAACAAAGGGGGGGGGGGGAGACCAGGGTTAGCTGTGTGTGTGGGCTGATCAAGGGATGCACATACAGTGTCAAACAAAGGGGGGGGGGTGAGACCAGGGTTAGCTCTGTGTGTGGGCTGATCAAGGGATGCACATACAGTGTCAAACAAAGGGGTGGGGGTGAGACCAGGGTTAGCTCTGTGTGTGGGCTGATCAAGGGATGCACATACAGTGTCAAACAAAGGGGGGGGGGTGAGACCAGGGTTAGCTCTGTCTGTGGGCTGATCAAGGGATGCACATACAGTGTCAAACAAAGGGGGGGGGGAGGACCAGGGTTAGCTCTGTGTGTGGGCTGATCAAGGGATGCACATACAGTGTCAAACAAATGGGGGGGGGGGGGTGAGACCAGGGTTAGCTCTGTGTGTGGGCTGATCAAGGGATGCACATAGTGTCAAACAAAGGGGTGGGGGTGAGACCAGGGTTAGCTCTGTGTGTGGGCTGATCAAGGGATGCACATACAGTGTCAAACAAAGGGGGGGGGGGTGAGACCAGGGTTAGCTCTGTCTGTGGGCTGATCAAGGGATGCACATACAGTGTCAAACAAAGGGGGGGGGGAGGACCAGGGTTAGCTCTGTGTGTGGGCTGATCAAGGGATGCACATACAGTGTCAAACAAATGGGGGGGGGGGGGGTGAGACCAGGGTTAGCTCTGTGTGTGGGCTGATCAAGGGATGCACATAGTGTCAAACAAAGGGGGGGGGGGGGAGACCAGGGTTAGCTGTGTGTGGGCTGATCAAGGGATGCACACAGTGTCAAACAAAGGGGGGGGGGAGACCAGGGTTAGCTCTGTGTGTGGGCTGATCAAGGGATGCACATACAGTGTCAAACAAAGGGGTGGGGGTGAGACCAGGGTTAGCTCTGTGTGGGCTGATCAAGGGATGCACATACAGTGTCAAACAAAGGGGGGGTGGGACCAGGGTTAGCTCTGTGTGTGGGCTGATCAAGGGATGCACATACAGTGTCAAACAAAGGGGGGGGGGTGAGACCAGGGTTAGCTCTGTGTGTGGGCTGATCAAGGGATGCACAGTGTCAAACAAAGGGGGGTGGGGGTGGTGGTGAGACCAGGGTTAGCTGTGTGTGTGGGCTGATCAAGGGATGCACATAGTGTCAAACAAAGGGGGGGGGGGGTGAGACCAGGGTTAGCTCTGTGTGTGTGGCTGATCAAGGGATGCACATACAGTGTCAAACAAAGGGGGGGGGTGAGACCAGGGTTCGCTGTGTGTGTGGGCTGATCAAGGGATGCACATAGTGTCAAACAAAGGGGGGGGGGGAGTGGTGGGTGAGACCAGGGTTAGCTGTGTGTGGGCTGATCAAGGGATGCACATACAGTGTCAAAAAATGGGGGGGGGGGGGGGGGGTACCAGGGTTAGCTCTGCGTGAGCAAAACATTTTGGCAAATTGTCTATTAAACTTAAAAAATTGCAGAAATCAACAGTTATTTTCTAACAAAATGTCAATTATTACATGAAATTATTTTGCCAAATAAAAATAAAATTCACCAACTGCTTTCCAAATTCGCAATTGTTGAATTTGGCGATCGCCAGAGCTAGCCTGAGGGTACACAAGCCTAATGACTAGAAATAACAACACAACAATTCCATTAAAATACAAATTTTATTTCAGCACACGTGAAATAAAATATTTCATAAATAAATTATGTTCAATGATAATGATTACGATGACCATGACACCTTACTTGCCAATATCGTATTTCAAAGAGTGACAAAATGTCAAAGTCCCGATATGCTGTACAGAGACCTGCGCACTTTATACATTATTACAGGCCAGGAAGCAATGTGCACATTACCACTGGCAAGCAAAACATAATGTGCACGTTACTGGCAAGCAAGAAATAATGTGCACATTACCACTGACAAGTAAAACATGTGCACATTACTACTGACAAGCAAACCATAATGTACACATTACTATTGGCAAGTAAACCATAATATGCACACAATTACTGGCAAGCAAGCAGATTACTAATTACGGGTAATGTGCACTTCATACATTACTACTGGCAAACAAACCAGACCATATATATTTTACATTATTATACTGGCAAGCAAACCAGTGTACACTTTAACCATTACTACAAGCAAGCAAATCCAGACCCTGTGCACATCATAAATTACTATTGACAAGCAAACCAGAAAATGTGCACATTACACATTACTAGCAAGCAAACCGGATTATGTGGATATTACACATTACTACCAGCAAGTAAACCAGACAATGTGCACATTACTACTGGCAAGCAAACCAGATTATGTGCACATTACATTTTATTTCTGGCAAGCAAACCAGATTGTGTGGATATTACACATTACTACTGGCAAGCAAACCAGATTATGTGCACATTACATTTTATTTCTGGCAAGCAAACCAGATTGTGTGGATATCACACATTACTACTGGCAAGCAAACCAGATTATGTGGACATTACACTTTGCTACTGGCAAGCAAAACCAGATTGTATGGATATCACACATTATTACTGGCAAGCAAACCAGATTATGTGGACATTATACTTTGCTACTGGCAAGCAAAACCAGATTGTGGATATCACACTTTACTACTGGCAAGCAAACCAGATTATGTGGACATTACACTTTGCTACTGGCAAGCAAAACCAGATTGTGGATATTACACATTACTACTGGCAAGCAAAACCAGATTATGTGGACATTACACTTTGCTACTGGCAATCAAAACCAGATTATGTGGACATTATACCTTGCTACTACCAAGCAAACCAGACCGTTATGCACAGTTCGTATTAGTACTGGCAATCAAACCAGCATTCACATTACACATTACTGCTGGCATGCAAATGAGATGGGTGTGCACGTTACTACTGGTAAACAAATCAAATTGTGTGCACATTACTTATTACTACTGGCAAACAAAACAGACAATTACAATCATCTCTAGCAATGTCATGCAATTTTATTATTTTTTTCAAGAGGAGAAAAGGAAAAAAAAAGGCTGCTAAAATGTGTTCGATTGTCTGGTACTTTTGCTTATATATATATATAGTATAATGAACATGTTATTACTTGTCTAATACAGTCTAAAACAGAGCACATGTTAAGCATTCCATTCGGTGAAAATTCACACCATGTGCCACACCGATCTTGCATATGATGATGCAGAGAGTTAAAGCTTGAAGCTAACCTACAGTCAAAAAACAAAAGAAAAACGTTTTGTTTTGTTTAACAACACCACTAGAGCACATTGATTTATCAATCATCGGCTATTGGATGTCAAAGATTTGGTAATTGTGACAATAAACATCTGAAACCTGCTACATTTTTACATTTGTAGCAAGGCATATTTTATATGAACCATCCCACAGACAGGACATATCTAACCTACACTACAGTCAATGACAAGAGAAATGATACTGGGATTCACAGGATTCACTGTGATAATTGATAAAGAATGAGAAGTGTCCTGTTTGATTCTAATAATTATCTTGCTTGCCACGCTAAACTACCATACTGACTAAAGGTTTTGTGCAATTTTAACAAATGCAAAAGAAATACAAATATTAATTTAGTTTAATTTACCTGAAATTTGGCCGTATTTAAATAAAAATGCCAAAATATCTACTGGTCCTTAACAAAATTGGTTGAGTATAAACTTTTTAAACTACTTTTTTAAAACATATTCTTTGTTAGGGATGTAAATGGCTAGCTCTGGGTGAGCAAAATATTTCACCAAATTGTCTATTAAACTTTAAAAATTGCAGAAATCGACAGTTATTTTCTTTAAAATGTCAATTATTACATGAAATTATTTCGACAAATTAAAATAAAATTCGCCAACTGCTTTCAAAATTCGCAATTGGCAAATTTGGCGAATGCCAGAGCTAGTCCTGGATGTAAGAAGTGTCTCAAGGTTCATCTGCTAACACTAGACTTCTGCTCGTACAAGTAACAAGAGGGTGCTGGATGGGTAGACACACCTTTAGTATATGGGGGGGGGGGGGGGGGGGGGGGAGGGAGCGAGAGAGAGAGAGAGAATAAAAGAAGAAGAGGAGGAGTACAAAGGAGAAAAATGATAACACCTCTTACACATCAAAAAACCCTTACCTCAGCTCATCTACATGTCAATTTTCGCCACACTGGGTTTTTTAAAATTATTAATATTAAATCAATGTTTTATTTCTGCTAAAATACTGCATTTATATAGAAATTTTTGGCAACCAATTTCTGTTATCTTTGAGTGTTAAACTATATATATAACGCTCAAAGATAACAGAAATTGGTTGCCAAAAATGTCTATATAAATGCAGTATTTTAGATGAAATACTGCATTTATACACACACACACATACATACACACACACACACACACACACACACACACACATACACACACACACATATAAACACACACACACACATGTATACAGTGAAACCTATGTTAATCGGATCATGCCGAGGACCTAATATTTATCGGATTTAGACAGGATCCGTTTAGAGGGTCTCGTTTTAGAATTTACAAAATTTGAGACCATGAAACTTGGCCGGTTTTGACAGGATTCCGGTTTGTTTAGGGTTCTGCTTAACACAGGTTTCACTGTATATATAAAATCTTTAACCCTAACTATTACTGACAAGTTTTTTGATTACTGACAAGTATTTTGATTACTGACACATTTTTTGGATTACTGACAAGTTTTTGCTATACTGACAAGTACTTGTTTCTCAGCAAGCCCATATTAAGAACTGAATCTAACGATTGTTAATACATTAAAAAAATATTTTCACATGCAATAGATGTTTTAGATGATCTTATATTTACAAATACACAAATAATATCTTTAAGAAATGAAATAAGCTTGAAATACATAACTTGTAGCGCAAGAACATCAGACAATTATTTTCTAAAACAATATAAAAAGAACGTTATAAAACAATTTGAGAAAACTTAGAACTTGCACAGTTTTAACACATTTTTTGGCAACCTCTGTTTTGTTGCTGTTAAAATGAATTGTCTGAAATAAATAGCTGGTCAAACAAAATGGTGATATGGAGAACACTTGTAAAAAGTATATATCACTTTAATAAATTACAAGCAACTGAAAAATGACAACATGCAGTTTAGTACAATAATATATGTAACTGTAGGGTCATAATAAATATATGTAATGCCATTTTATTATTTAGTATATAACCACGTTTATGGCTTTCCACAACTGTCAGTGGACAGTGTTTTGTTAACTAGGGCCCCGTTCCACAAAGCCATCTTAGCCCTAAGATCACCTTAAGTGCATAACTACCTTATGAAAGTAAGGTGATCTTTGTGCTAAGATTGCTTCGTGGAACGGTGAACTCAAGTACAATTTTGGTCACGTCAACCAATTTTCACCATTCACACATGTATGTAATGCTTTAATTGAAGAAGACAATAAAGAAATATTTTTTCATGGACACAAGTATATAAATAAAACAAAATGTTTCCCTTACATGTATGAATTTAAAATTAAAATAATTAAAAAAAATTGTAACCATTATGTAATCATTGTGATGCCTTGTTTGTGTTTTGTGTTTTCTTTTAGCACACCTGCTGTCTAATTCTCGAACACATAAAGAACGTTATTTTTGCATCCTTTCTCTGTTTCCTTTATTTATTTATATTTTTCTCTCTTTCAATAATATTTAGTTTTGTTCATATTTAAATAGCAAATATATATTACTGTCGTAATATTTATGTATTTTGGAGAAGGCCTAGTAAGTTGTATAACTTTTGCCTAATCCATTTGTTCTTTAAAAAACAATAAAATATGTTTCAATCAAACCCATTAATAAATTATGGGGTACTGGGATTTCAAATAATACTTTTATTCAACCAATTTTTGAAATTCCAAAATTACATACATTTACCCCCCAAAAACCCCCCAACAATAATAATAATAATTAAAAAAATAAAATAAATAGATATTGTGACTTCATTTATCATCTTCTACTAATTTCTATCTCAAGGGTTACTTGAGGGTTTTAAAATATATCTTGTAAAATAAATAAACATTCACCCGTAGGCACATATTTGACAACCCCCCAAAACACCAAAAAATTAACAAAAACAAACCCCAATGTTTATGTTTATAATTTAATATCACCTCGTGCATAACTACTGATCCAGTTAGATTTTCTTTTCCATCTCCTTGTCCTTGCATGAACATATAACATTCTTTTAAATAAACAAAACAGAACAGAACGACGTCTACACGGCATTGTATGCTTCTAAAATGCAATCACTATTCAACTGGCAAAATACACAAGTTGAGCATGTAAAAATAAGGTAAGGCATTTGATGAGAACCAAACTGTTAAGGCCTTTTTGCATAAAAGAAGAAAGAAGAAAGAAGAAAGAAGAAAGACTTAACAAAGAACACCATTGTAACTGAAACTTGATTTCTTTCCACATACAATGTACATACACAGGTGTATCATATACTAAAGGCAAAAAGGTTTAGCAATTTCATACTATTGCATTGAACTTTAACCCTAAAGCTACAATCAATGACATGACAGTCACACATTTCATTTTGTATTGAATATCTTAAATATTTATTGCTAAACGTTTTTGTCTCAATATTCGTGACAAGTAACGTGTGACGACTATTACTAAGAGAAAATTGAAGCCAGTCAAAAATGGTAGTGCATGGTTGTTGCAACCATGACAGATCAAAGGTCGCCAATACCACTGGCAACCAAACAAATGAAAAAATGACACATCAGATAATCAAAATGGTTGCTGGGCCGGTGCTTAGTCTAAGACTGTAATGACATTACATGCATACAATTTGTATGGCATTGCCATGGTGATAAAGTGTCAGACTTTGCTGTTTAAAAAGTCTCAGACTTTATTACTTTAGAATCTTGAATCTAGACTCTTCAACATTTTTTAAAACACAGGATCTGGGCCCCTTTTTATGAAGCAATCTTAGCACTAGGATCATCTTAAGTGCATAGATACCGTATGCACTTAAGGTGATCTTAGGGCTAAGATTTTTTCGTAAAATGGAGCCTGGCCTGAAAGCATTTATCAATGTCACTGTGGACTTCCAACTGTGTCATCAAATATGAATGAGCAATTCTCTTTTAAAACAGTAACTGTACAGCACAAGTTGTGAAAAACATTTCACGGGAGAAATTGTTTGGGAAACAGGCCATTAAAAAGGAGACAGTGAGGCAGAATATACATGTATGTTTTACCGTGTATGTTAAAAGGGATGGGTTAGGATAGTAACATATATGGCACGGAGATTGCATAGTGCTTACATGTACTTTAATAAAAACCTAGACTTTTCAATCTACACCCAGTTTCTATTTCTGTTAGGTGATAAAACACCACATTTTTACTAATTCCTTCTTGAAATTCATTTAAAAAAAAAAAAAGGTTCAAAAAGTAGTTCCAATTATTATTCTGGTTTAAAGATCTGTTATGAAAATGTAACAAATTTTTAAATGTTTATTAAATTCAGAATTAATCTTGCTAATCTTACAATATTAATATACAGTGAAACCTGTTTCAACCGGATCACTCCGAGGACCTAATATTTATCCAATTTAGACAGGATCCGGTGCTCAGAGGGTCATGTTTTAAATTTAATAACATTCGGGACCATGAAATTTGGCCGGTTTTGACCAGATTCCAGTTAGTCCAGGGTCTGGTTTACACAGGTTACAGTGTAATTTCCAAATATCACCACAGACAACACAGCCTTTTAATCAAAGTAATTATACATCATAGATACAAATTAAATAGTACAACACATCACCCTTAAAATTAATTAAAGAAAATGTGAGTTTTATGTGTCTTCTTTTTGATATTTCCAACTTTTTCCCTTCCGATAAATTTATTTGGCAGTTTTCTGGTTGTCACAGCCGGTGAAGACCTTCTTACATTTCCAAAAAAAAAAAAAAAAAAGGGAGAATAGATAGAAGAGAAGATCCCACCACTCTCCAGTTTTATAACGTTTTTATAAAATCTACATATTAAGGCAGAGCATCTCACACAAGCAAGCTATAAGGCGCTAATACGGTGACACAACCCAATGTGCAATCAATAGTGTTATTACAAAGCAGTTTACTATGTACCAGTAGTGTGCTTGGCAATGTATAATACATGGGTATGCATGTGAAAATTATTGGCCGTTAATGTCAAATAATGCAGAGAACAAAAAAAAATCCAACCTGATTACAGCTTGAAGCCTGATAATGAATACATATTCTAAGTAAGAAAGATAAAGGATTTTAATTGTCAAACTGTGAAGTCTGTTATAGGGGACATCTTGCATAACAACCTGCCTACAAAGGGCATCTTGTAAACCAAGCTGTCTACGTAGATATATAAGTAGTTTAACCTGCTCATATACCACTAGGGTTTCGAAACATGCCCATCCCGAGTCTGACCTCCGATAAGATCGGTGGCCTGACTTGGGTCAGGAATGGCTGTTTATAAAGGACACCTTGTATTCAACCTGCCTACAAAGGGCATCTTGAATAGCCATTCTATAAAAGGTACCTTGTGTAACATGTCTACAAAGGGCACACCATAAATCAATGTGTACAAAGAGCACCTTGAAGAGACGGTCTATTAAAGGTACATTGTGTACAACCGGTCTACACAGACTACCTTATAAATAAACCTGTCTACAAAGGGTATTTTATATATAGTGGACTCTAAACCAGCTTCAAGGGGCAGGACGTAGCCCAGTGGTACAGTGCTTGCTCGATGCGCGGTCGGTCTGGGATCAATCCCCATCGGTGGGCCCATTGGGCTATTTCTTGCTCCAGCCAGTGCACCACGACTGGTAAATCAAAGGCTGTGGTATGTACTACCCTGTCTGTGGGATGGTGCATATAAAAGATCCCTCGCTGCTAATCGAAATGAGTAGCGCATGAAGTGGCGACAGCGGGTTTCCTCTCAATATCTGTGTGATCCGTAACCATATGTCCGACACCATATAACCGTAAATAAAATGTGTTGTGTCGTTAAATAAAACATTACCTTCTTTAACCAGTTCCAAGAGGCACTAATGTAGTGTGTTGGTATGCACAGAAATCGGCATTACAAAGATGCAGTTAATGCAGAACAAGCGAAAAGATTAAAAAAAAAAAAAAAAAAAATAAAACACAACAGAAAAAGGCGACTTGAATTTTTAAGTGAAGAACAAATTGTAAAGAATGAGCCGAATTTACGAAGCCTGCTTATTGTTTGCAGATTTCGAACACCACCATATTGTTCCATCCAAGTTGTTCCATCAGGTTGTGATGTTCAGGGACTCCCGGAGGCATTCAAAAAGGTTTATGGTAAAATAAAGTAAAGTTTGTTTTATTTAACGACGCCACTAGAGCAAACTGATTTTTTATCTTGTCATCGGCTATTGGACGTCAAACACGTGGTCATTCTGACACTGTTTTTAGAGGAAACCAGCTGTCGCCACATAGGCTACTCTTTTACAACAGGCAGCAAGGGATCTTTTATGTGTGCTTCCCACAGGCAAGATAGCACAGACCATGGCCTTTGTTGAACCAGTTATGGATCACTGGTCGGTGCAAGTGGTTTACACCTACCCATTGAGCCTTGCAGAGCACTCACTCAGGGTTTGGAGACAGAATCTGGATTAAAAATCCCATGCCTCGACTGGGATCCGAACCCAGTACCTACCAGCCTGTAGACCGATGGCCTAACCACGACGCCACTGAGGCAGGTAAAAGGTTTATGGTAGACATTTGGAGGCTATATCTACTAAATATGATGCACCACTGACCAAACAAACAGTGTCTTCACAGATGGACTGCAGAATTGAGAATGAGGTTACAGGTATCTCGTGCAAGGATAGCACTATCCATATCCGGCAAGGAAGAGAATTCTGCAGTGTGAAGGTATGACTCAGGTTGAATAGCATATTTGTTATGCTAGCACAGTAAGTTGAATAAGACTACGATGGCTTATGCTGTTTCATATTTAGAACTTGTGCATGCTTTTTCATCTCTTTGGTGAAACTCTTGCATTTTTAACATTTTTAAAAATTATTTTTGATGAAGTGACAAGACTTGACAGCTGTGGTAGAAGTACTCATGATGGGCAACACTGGTTGGGCAGGATATGCACATCTTTCGCAAACACCTGATATCATCACTGTTAAGACAGTGATACACGAGTGCAGGTCATCACAAATGTACTTATTCCAATGAACTCGGTCTGGTGCTAGTTTTGATTTAGAAAACTAGTCTGGGAGTGGCAGTCCTCTTTGTGGCAGTGCAAGAGGGACGAAATCTCCAGTAAAGGATTTTCTCAGGAGTGGCTGTCCTCCAATAGACGTGGCACTAGATAGAGATTCATAGAATCATCCACTATTGTGCCAAATGCCCATTCGACTCTGCATTGTTCAGAAATACAGCCTTGATCATGTATTTCAGCTTTGTCGTTCAGATTTGACATAACAGGTGTGTATCTACATGTATTTACAATGCTTAAACACCTGCTTTTAAGAAAAACAGGCTTCGTAAATTCGGCCCAATATGTTTCCATGGTACCAGAGCAACTTGATATCTATTACCACAAAACCAGTGTTCATATTGGTCTGCAAGCTAATGAGAAATTGAAAACTCAAGATCTCGGTTGAAACAAAAATGTGTAAGAAACCACACGTAAATTAAGTATATTTGTATGTGTATGTGTCAATACGTGTTGTTTGGGATACCTCACCCACCTCCACCCCACCCCCACTCCCCCAGTGTAAATATATTCATATCACCCTTTGTTATAATAACTTACATGGACTAATGAACCTACAAAATGAGCTCCAGTTCATGCCGATGAGATTCTGCCATTTTCTTAAAACAGATGAATCGTACATAATAAACAGTATATATGAATAATATATATTCAGTGTGTGCAATGAGTGTACAAATGATAGACATACTAAATATTTTGGAGTTATTGCCCTTGTTACAGGCTGACAGAAAACCGAGTTATCACCCTTGTTATAGTCCGACAAAACCCCGAGTTATCACCCTTGTTTCAGGCTGACAGAAAACCAGAAAACGGAGTTATCTTTAAAGAAAGGGATCAGAAATTTAAAAACTACACGACTTCTGGGCCAATAATTAAAAACGAACAACCTTTAAATTATGGTGCTGTTTATAAACAGTTAAATTCAGATATTTGTATAAAAATAAAATTCCACTAATTGTGGACTGCAAGTAACAGCAAATCTTTTGTTAAATTTTAGTTAATAAAATACCGTAACAAATTTGTTTTAAAAAATCTTAAAAATAAAATAATGGGTGATAGATCTAAAAATCCCTGTAGTCAGCCAGTGATGAAACAATATTTGTTTTCTTCTAAAAACCCATTTAAAGTCACATTTTAACACTAAAAGACATCCTTAACAACAAATCTGTCATAAAAAGACCACAGACACATATTCCACTTTGAAAAGGTGAGATTTTTCGAACCCTGCTGTAGACACAAGTGCATTTCCATCCTCTAATTTTTTTTTAAAGAGTTTATGAAAAGCGAGTAAAAGCACGATGAGTGAATTTTCATATTTATAACAACACATCTTGCATCAGCCCGAGCACTCTACCATTGGAGAGCCAGAAGGACATCTGTACTATTATGATCGCTCTCTTAGTCAGAGACATCTCTGTAGCGAAAACACAGAATGGCCGAATACCACACTGTAGACAAAGATTCCCAGCTCTAATACAACAAAAATTTTAAGTTTGACGCTAAATACCATTACATTGATAATTTTTGAGTTCGCCGCTATTCAATATTTTACATAGTAACCACTAATACACACACTATGGGGAAGAAAACCAAAAGCACCTTCTTTCAATAATGTTCTGATAAAAAATGTAGAAAACTTAAGTGCAGTCGGGTTTCTTCCTGTAGTGTGTGTATTAGTGGTGAATAAGCCAAATATCGGGGGGGGGGGGGGGGGGGGGGGGGCACAGTGTCCATCCACCCAATCAAACCTTATTTTAAAAAGAAATTTTATAAAATTTTATAAAATACACATATAGTGTGGGCTACCCCCCACCCAATATAAAATCCTGGCTATGCCAATGGATCAATGTAAAGGTATTTAGTGTCAAACTTAGAATTTTGTTTGTATTAGAGCGGGAATCTCTGTAAACCATATGGTAATCGGCCATTCCATGTTTTCGCTATAGAATAATCTGACCGAGAGAGAGCGATCATAGCTGTCCAAATGTCTGTCTGGCTCTCGCACGGGCAGAGTGCTCAGGCTAATCTTGCATGCAACATGTAACGAGATCGACTCTAGACATCCGACGGCATTGTGAAAGGCTTGATCAGGTAGAGTTTCTCCGAGTCCTGTTTGAATATCGGGTGTTTCTGATAGTGCTCTATCAAGTCTTCCATGGACGTGAATTTCTGCTGTCCTATTCCGTACACACCGTCCGTAACGTTCACCCTGAAATGCTTGTTTCTGTTTGGCGCTTTAAGGACCACTGTGTAATGACCAGCCTGCAACAGAAAAACACACACACGAAAATTCAGTATTATTTAAAATTTATTTTCATGCTCATAATCCTGACCTCTGAAAATTGTATCAGGGCTTCTAGATTACGGTAGCCCCACTTCCATGGCTAGTGATATTCCATGTTGGGCTAGTAAATAACCACTATTGCCATGACAGACAGGGCCTCTAGATTATGGTAGCCCCACTTCCATGGCTAGTGATATTCAATGTTGGGCTAGTAAATAACCACTATTGCCATGCCCGACAGGGCCTCTAGATTACATGGTAGCCACTCTCCCATGGCTAGTGATATTCAATGTTGGGCTAGTAGATAAATACTATTGCCATGTCAGACAGGGCCTCTAGATTACATGGTAGCCACTCTCCCATGGCTAGTGATATTCAATGTTGGGCTAGTAAATAACTACTATTGCCATGTCAGACAGGGCCTCTAGATTACATGGTAGCCCCTCTCCCATGGCTTGTGATATTCAATGTTGGGCTAGTAGATAACTACTACTGCCATGCCCGATGGCTAGTCAAAATAAAATAGTCAAATGTTGCAGTTAAGTATATTTTGTAAATATGAATATCCTAACCTCACCCGCCCCATGAGTGTTTTTAAGTTATATCTCCCTCTTTAGGTGACATATCTGATTATTACTATTATTTAGTTAAATTGTATTAACTTAAAGGGACATTCCTAAGTTTGTTGCATTTGTTTATTAACATAGCAGCATTAAAAAAACCTAAATTCTATCCACAGCTATTATTGTGCTAGTGTGTGTTAAACAAACATTCCTGAGTTTGCTGCAATTTTTATGATGTTATCGACTAACAGAGATTTTTTAATGACTGTAATTACATGTCAAATATATTTTTCTGTATAAAATATTAGTGGCTGTATATTAAACGTGTTTCTGATCATTCTAATATTTGTACTAGGTTAAATTTCATGTTATTTCCTAAAATATATATTTTTTCATACATACAAAATTATTTGAAGACAAAATCCAGTTTGGGCTTCTTACAAATATTAAGATGACCAGAAACACATTGAACATACAGATACTGGTAAATAATTTCAAAATGATCTGTTAAACTAAGTTTTTATTATAACTTAAAGTTAACACCCTTAAGCACATACAAATATACTTTTATTGCCAATTTACTTATGTTTTATGGGTTTTAATGACGGTTTTATTTGAAAAAAGAATTTTTGTAAGCCAGGACATGACATTTGTTTTTTGGTAATATTTCATTACTGCTATGTCAAATTTAAAAATTAGGTATCAGGACATCACATCTAAAATATACTACATATGAAAATACTACTTTGTCTTCTTTCATATCATAATTAGTATATTAAATTATTTTTCAAAATATATAATGTCACGTCCTGGCTGATTTGACATGTAAAAGTTAGTTTTATTTAAAAACTATTTTTTAGAAATAAACATCCTTTTTAATTCTCCTTCTTTTCAATGTTCCAAGTATAAATAAAAGGTATAATGATGACTGGTTGTATTAAATGATTAAAATAACCACCTCAAACTTTGAGCCAGGACGTGACATTAAGCCAGGACATGACATTCAAGATGGCAGGTTAAATTGAATAACGATTAAAAATGTATTAAATCTCTCTATATAAAGAAAGTGGCAAAACTGACTAGATAATGCACATGTACCTAAAAGAAATTACTTTTATTTTCAATATTTTTGCCTTGACCATTAAAGGGACATTCCCGAGTTTGCTGCATTGTAAGATGTTTCCGACTAATAAAATATTTCTATGATTAAACTTGCTTATTAAACATATTTTCTTGTTTAGAATATCAGCGTCTGTATATTCAATGTGTTTCTGGTCGTCTTAATATTTGTAAGAAGCCCAAACTGGATTTTATCTTCAAATAATTTCGTACATACGAAAAAATCATTTTTAGAAAATAAAATGAAATTCAACCTAGTACCAATATTAGAACGATCAGAAACACGTTTGATATATAGCTACTAATATTTTATGCAGAAAAATATATTTGATATGCAATTACAGTCGTCAAAACGTCTGTTTGTCGATAACATCTTTAAAATTGCAGCAAACTCAGGAATGTCCCTTTAAGAATCGGAAACAGAGAAAGTGGATGTTTGGGGGAGCATGTTCAAATATTTAACGTGGATTTATGTAGATAAAAAAATACTATTATCAATTAATTCTATGCTTCTATGTTTTGACCAAACAGTGAATTATTGATAATCTACCAATTTAAGGAATATTGTATTTGTACCAAATGTTCCATTTTGTGAATCCAAACTGGTGTACATATACAATAAATATTGTGTCAAAGAATTGTTCAAATACTATAAAATCTACTTACTGTAGGTTCACTATCCTGTACTGTAAACTCTACTTACTGTAGATTCGCTATTTCATACTATAAACTCTACTTACTGTAGGTTCGCTATCCCGCACTGTAAACTCTACTTACTGTAGGTTCGCTATTTCATATTGTAAACTCTACTTACTGTAGGTTCGCTATCCCACACTGTAAACTCTACTTACTGTAGGTTCGCTATTTCATACTATAAACTCTACTTACTGTAGGTTCGCTATCCCGCACTGTAAACTCTACTTACTGTAGGTTCGCTATTTCATACTGTAAACTCTACTTACTGTAGGTTTGCTATACCACACTGTAAACTCTACTTACTGTAGGTTCGCTATCCCGCACTGTAAACTCTACTTACTGTAGATTCGCTATTTCATACTATAAACTCTACTTACTGTAGGTTCGCTATTTCATACTGTAAACTCTACTTACTGTAGGTTCGCTATCCCGCACTGTAGACTCGCTATCCCGCACTGTAAACTCTACTTACTGTAGACTCGCTATCCCGCACTGTAAACTCTACTTACTGTAGACTCGCTATCCCACACTGTAAACTCTACTTACTGTAGGTTCGCTATCCCGTACTGTAAACTCTACTTACTGTAGGTTCGCTATCCCGCACTGTAAACTCTACTTACTGTAGGTTCACTATCCCGTAATGTAAACTCTACTTACTGTAGATTTGCTATTTCATACTATGAGATCTACTTACTGTAGGTTCACTATCCCGTACTGTAAACTCTACTTACTGTAGGTTCGCTATTTCATACTATAAACTCTACTTACTGTAGGTTCGCTATCCCGCACTGTAAATTCTACTTACTGTAGATTTGCTATTTCATACTATGAGATCTACTTACTGTAGGTTTGCTATCCCGTACTGTAAACTCTACTTACTGTAGGTTCGCTATCCCGTACTGTAAACTCTACTTACTGTAGGTTCACTATCCCGCACTGTAAACTCTACTTACTGTAGATTTGCTATTTCATACTATGAGATCTACTTACTGTAGGTTCACTATCCCGTACTGTAAACTCTACTTACTGTAGGTTCACTATCCCTTACTGTAAACTCTACTTACTGTAGGTTCGCTATCCCGTACTGTAAACTCTACTTACTGTAGATTTGCTATTTCATACTATGAGATCTACTTACTGTAGGTTTGCTATCCCGTACTGTAAACTCTACTTACTGTAGGTTCGCTATCCCGTACTGTAAACTCTACTTACTGTAGATTTGCTATCCCGTACTGTAAACTCTACTTACTGTAGATTTGCTATCCCGTACTATAAACTCTATTTACTGTAGATTCGCTTTCTCGTATTATAAAACCTACTTACAATAGATTCACTATCCCATATTATAAAATCAACTTAATGTAGATTCACTATACTATATTATAAAATCTACTCACTATAAATTCACTAACCTGTACTATAAAATCTACTTACTGTAGATTCACTATCCCATACTATAAACTCTACTTATTGCTACATGTATCTCGTACTATAAAACATACTTACTGTAGATTTGCTATCCCATATTATAAAATCAACTTAATGAAGATTCACTGTCCTATATTATAAAATCTACTCACTGTAGATTCGCTATCCTGTACTATAAAATCTACTTACTGTATATTCACTATCCTGTACTATAAAATCTACTTAGTGTAGATTCGCTATCCCATACTATGAAATCTACTTACTGTAGATTCACTATCCTATACTATACACTCTACTTACTGTAGATTCACTATCCCATATTATGAAATATCTTTACTGTAGATTTACTATCCTGTACTGTAAACTCTACTTACTGTAAATTCACTATCTCGTATTATGAAATATCTTTACTGCAGATTTGCTATCCAATACTATGTACTATGAGATCTACTTACTGTAGATTCGCTATCCCATACTATGAAATCTACTTACTGTAGATTTACTATTCCATACCGTAAAAACTACTTACTGTAGATTCACTATCCCGTATTATGAAATATACTTACTGTAGATTCACTATCCCGTACTGCATCCTCTACTTACTGTAGATTCGCTATCCCGTACTATAAAATCTACTTACTGTAGATTTGCTCTTCCGTACTATAAACTCTACTTACTGTAGGTTCACTATCCCGTACTGTAAATTCTACTTACTGTAGATTTGCTATTTCATACTATGAGATCTACTTACTGTAGATTTGCTATCCCATACTGTAAACTCTACTTACTGTAGATTTGCTATTTCATACTATGAGATCTACTTACTGTAGATTTGCTATCCCGTACTGTAAACTCTACTTACTGTAGATTTGCTATCCCGTACTATAAACTCTACTTACTGTAGATTCGCTTTCTCGTATTATAAAACCTACTTACTATAGATTCACTATCCCATATTATAAAATCAACTTAATGTAGATTCACTATCCTATATTATAAAATCTACTCACTGTAAATTCGCTATCCTGTACTATAAAATTTACTTACTGTAGATTCACTATCCCATACTATAAACTTTACTTAGTGTAGATTTGCTACATGTATCTCGTAGTATAAAACATACTTACTGTAGATTTGCTATCCCATATTATAAAATCAACTTAATGAAGATTCAGTCCTATATTATAAAATCTACTCACTGTAGATTCGCTATCCTGTACTATAAAATCTACTTACTGTAGATTCGCAATCCCATACTATGAAATCTATTTACTGTAGATTCACTATCCTATACTATACACTCTACTTACTGTAGATTCACTATCCCATATTATGAAATATTTTTACTGTAGATTTACTATCCTGTACTGTAAACTCTACTTACTGTAAATTCACTATCTCGTATTATGAAACATCTTTACTGTAAATTCGCTATCCCATACTATGTACTATGAGATCTACTTACTGTATATTCACTATCCCATACTATGAAATCTACTTACTGTAGATTCGCTATCCCGTACTATATCTACTTACTGTAGATTCACTATCACGTACTGCATCCTCTACTTACTGTAGATCCTGTACTATGAAATCTACTTACTGTAGATTCACTCGCCCGTATTATGAAATATACTTACTGTAGATTCACTATCCCGTACTGTAAACTCTACTTACTGTAGATTCACTATCCTGTACTATGAAATATACTTACTGTAGATTCGCTATTCTGTACTATGAAATATACTTACTGTAGATTCACTATCCCATATTGTAAACTCTTACTGTAGATTCACTATCCCATACTATGAAATATACTTACTGTAGATTCGCTATCCTGTATTATGAAATATACTTACTGTAGATTTACTATCCTGTACTGTAAACTCTACTTGCTGTAGGTTCACTATCCCGTAACTATGAAATATACTTACTGTAGATTCGCTATCCTGTATTATGAAATATACTTACTGTAGATTCACTATTCCATACTATAAACTTTACTTACTGTAGACTCACTATCCCGCACTGTAAACTCTACTTACTGTAAACTCGCTATCCCGTACTGTAAACTCTACTTACTGTAGACTCGCTATCCCGTACTATAAACTCTACTTACTGTAGACTCACTATCCCGTATTATGAAATCGCCGTCCTCGGCGTGTTTCGAGAGTAACTCCTCACACTGCTGGCGGTTGATCTTGCCGTAATACCAGTCTCTGTCTGACAGTGGCCCCGACACATTGAACTGTCTCCGCCCCCCCGACAACCCCACTGACGATGCGTTTGACAGGCTGCTCGTAGACTGCGAGGGCGGCGTGTTACTTGTGTTGTTGGAGCCGATGCTGGCTGCACGGTCACCCTCACCATCAACGTCCACAGTCTGCATGTAGTTCCTCGGCACCAGTCCGACCTCACCACTGCTGTTGCGCGCTGACCACCACTCGGGGTCCTCTGAAGGTTTGTGGATGATTTCTAACCTCTGACCTTTCTCGAAACTGAGCTCCTCTTCGTTCTTTCCTGTGAATGGGTACAGCGCCACAACGACCTCCAGGCAATCGTTCATCATCGCGTCGGCCCCAGCGGCCGTACAGTAGTCATTCTCCACGTCCACCGTAACGTAATTTGATGGAAACCAGCCGATATTGTCGTTATTCTTCTGCCCTTTCCACCAGCCGTCGTTGGATTTTTCCAACACCAAAATCCGCTCCCCTTTGATCAAAGACAGCTCGTCCTCTCGCTCCGCGGTATAGTTATACTTCGCCGATGCTGGTGTCGCCTGCGAACAGATCTGAATGTTACTGGGCGCGTTGGAACGCAGGTTCCGGGTCCGTGACTCCCCGTTCACGCTGCGCACTGTCGATGGTGAAGCACAGGCCGACGAGTTCTTGGCATCGCTCTTCTTCCGGCCGAGTGTGTTTCTCAGACTGGAAAGGATGGAAGCCTTGGGTTTGGAGCGCTTCACGAAGTTGGACGGGACGAAGCCGGACTTGTGTGCAGTGTTCTGGACCTTCCACCAGTCCTTGCTGTCGTCGAGCAGCACCAGCCGCTCATTCTTCTTGATGTTCAGCTCCTGTGTGTTCTCCGCGTGGTAGTCGTACTTGGCGATCACCACCACCGGGTCCTCCATCATAGCGGGCCGCGGACACACACCATCACACCTGAAACATGACAGAAAAAATACGGTCACATACCATCACACCTGAAACATGACCAAAAAACCCACGGTCACATACCATTAAAATAAATTGTTGTCAGCGAAGTATTAAATTAGAAAACAATAGGTAAATAAAACAAACACTGAAATTCAAAGCATGACTGTGGTTTACTTGATTGAGATTAACCTGTCATCACGATTGGTGATTTCCAAGTTCTTAGCCTAAAACATATGTGCCAAATTAACTACCACGTGACGTGTCCAACCAATCAAAACACGCATGTCATTAAACTTATTTCCTGTGCCAGAAACTTGAAAGGGAAAAGTGAACAATGCATGCTGTAACTGGCGATGTAGAGATAGCATGTTACTGCACTTTGCAGACCTAGTTCAAGTGGATTATTATTATATACTGATTGCGTTGTTGATATTATTCGATGACAAACGTCACAATCAAATTTATTAAACAAAATTTCACCCGAGAGAAAGAGAAAACCCCCCAAAAACACCCATGATCGAGCGATAAGGAGGGGGGGGGGGTGGAAACCACTAGCCCTGCGGACTAGTGGTTTTGCATTTTTCACTAGCGCGAACTTAAAAACCACTAGCCACGGGCGTCAGGCTAGAGGAGTTGTCGAACTCTGTTTAATGGGAGGAAACATCCAACAAAAACAATAGTGACTCAGCAGTTCCCAGTCTATTGCTACACCGCTATTGCTCCAGTGTAGCATTAGACTGGGTACAAGTTGGGGGAGATGTTGTTAGGGCATAGGATAAGACTGGGTATGAGCTCGAAAATACTGTTACTTAACTTCACCAGTAAATGACAACTTTGATTGTTTCAACAAAAACCACTGGATTAAAAAAACCCAACACTTATATGGTATCCCCGTGGGATACTGGGTTCTTGAAATCTGGTATCCAAAATTAAATTCTGGTATCCCCGAGATACCATTAATCTCGAACACTGCCATCACAGCTGAAACATGACCAAAAAAAAACTATGGTCACACAGCATTACAGCTGAAACATGACAAAAAGATGTCACACAGCATCACAGCTGAAACATGACCAAAAAAACCATGGTCACACGCCATCACAGCTGAAACATGACAAAAAAAACTACAGCTGAAACATGACAAAAAACATGGTCACACAGCATCACAGCTGAAACATGACCAAAACCCCCCAAAGTCACACACCATCACAGCTGAAACATGACCAAAAAACCCCAAAGTCACACACCATCACAGCTGAAACATGACCAAAAAAACACGGTCACACAGCATCACAGCTGAAACATGACAAAAAAAAATACGGTCACATACCATCACATGACAAAAAACTAAACAAACAATGGTAAGTAGTTCTTATGGTTTTAAAATTTGATAGCAAGCCACGGTCACACACAATCACACCTGAAACATGAGTTTAGGGGGCTACGAGATGACAAACAGCTCATTTCCATACACATACATACATACAGAGAGCACACTAAGGAGACCTACAAATCAAGCACTGAAAGTTGTGATCTATTAATTTTTTTTATAAAGACTGAGTCAACTGAACACACACTTCGTGTCATAAGGCATACATGAGTAATATGATTTCACCAGGCTTCTTATTTGAGTTTGCAACAACCTGATTCAAAAGGAGTTGTGCCAAAAATATTAGCATACCTAATTTAACTTGAATAAATGAAGAAGGAAAAAGGAGATAAGAAAAAATGTGCCTCTGGATTTTAGGGCTATTTTTTTTTTTATATACAACAGTTAATATTTAACTAAATATATATATATGTGTGTGTGTATGTGTGTGTGTGTATGTGTGTGTGTGTGTATGTGTGTGTGTATGTGTATGTATGTATGTGTATGTATGTGTGTGTGTATGTGTGTGTCTGTGTGTATGTGTGTATATGTGTATGCATGTGTGTGTGTGTATGTATGTGTGTATGTATGTGTATGTGTGTATGTGTGTGTGTACGTGTGTGTGTGTGTATGTATGTGTGTGTACATGTGTGTGTGTGTGTGTGTATGTATGTGTGTGTGTATGTGTGTGTGTGTGTGTGTATGTATGTGTGTGTGTGTGTGTAAAACCTCCCTAAAGTGAAACCTCTAATCCAAATGCCCTCACAATTGGATGTTATTCACTGTCCCTGTTTAAATATCAGTACTAAACAGAACCTCTGTAAACCAGTAACCTCTTAATACTGGACTTCTTATTTGGTCCTGAGGGTGTCCGGTTTAGAGGGGTTTCACTGTATTAAATATATATTTTCCCCTCCTCCCTCGTTTCTGCTATTTGGTGTAGGAAGCCAATCTGCTGGCACAACATCCCACTTTGAGATCTAACTACATTTCTTACACACCCGTTGGTGAGAACAATATGCATTATTTCTTGTTACACATGGTTGTTAACACATGTACGTGTGTTAACAATTTCAACACATACGACTGGCTGCTGCTAAATGATGACCAGGTCACCAATGCCATACCGCCAATGAAAAACTTTATCATGGAAATCGATTAGACTGACATATAGTTAACCTGACCGTCATGTGTCTGTGATGCTTAAGTCAGCTACAAGTGCAATGGCTGTAAATAATTTTTGCAGGGGTTTCCCCAGGGCCATTAGGCATAGCGGCCCGACACGCCTTGGTCCTTAAAGTAAGCGCTTTGATGGCGTGGAAGCGCCTTAAATCAATTGCCGCTACACCTTGATTTGAAGTGCTTTAGAAAAAAAAAATTCACAAGTACGAGCGTGGCAGTCGACTACCTCTTGCAAACAACTTGTGTACCAGTATATCAAGCACACCTAATTACTATGACAGGTAAAAAAACACTTCCTAAATAACTAACAATGGACCAGTCCAACTGGTGTTTAGTAATTTTACCACATCTACTGGGACCGCTAATCCATCAAAAAGGCACTTACGCTAATGGGATTCCCGTGCCGAGCAATCAAGCTTCAATGCCGATCAAAGAAGATGCCCATTGACAGAATCAACTGTACCATTTAACTGAATAAACGATAGGTGAAGCACTTTTTAAAAGTACAGTTAAGTTGGCAATCAATCATTTCTATCCTAAGACCCCCTTCCCAAAACTCCCACACACTGAAAACATCCAAGGCTCGCACTGTCAGTAGCCAAATTAGCCATTGGCTAATTAAAAATTATTTGTAAAAAAAACGGCTAATAAAATTTGCATGGCTAAACCATTTTCTATCTTCTGATGTGAACAAACGGTTACATAATCTATCCGACAGCTCAAATATAATAATAATACCAAATATTCAATTAGCGTAATGGCGATCTCGCGTCCGGTAACAAGAAAATCCAGAATACAGCGTAGGCGTTATGATGCTTGTTTATTTTAATAATCACTGTTATTAATTTTAACGGTATGCATTCAACATGTATGACAGCAATGTGACAGTAATTCAATGTCTGGAAGATCCGTAACTTGTAAAGTCTTTGAACCAAGGTAACAAATCGACAATGCGTGTCAATTTGAATACACATGCCAATTCAGGGCCGAAAGACATGTAGGCCAAGAGCTGTGTTCAGCCAGATCGAGCGAGGAGTTTTTAAAGTTTTTTTTATGTTTTTTTTTTAAATGGAATATACTGTGAAGTCGGCATTCTTAGTCTAGGTATTTTACAAGCAGAAATCACAACAAGCATTTAACACAACGCTGAAATCAACAGCAATAACATGGCACAAATTATGAAATTGTTGGGGGTGGGGAATTGATGGGTTACTTTAAAAAAAATTGTTTAAAAGAGCATGATTAGCTGGATTGAAGGTAAACACCTAACTGTTTTTGTGTTATACTGATGCTAAAAATGTAAGCGCCTTAAAAAAATCCTGGGGAAAGGCCTGCTTTTAGTTGAAAAAGATGTTAAAAATTTGTTTAAAACCTGGTTTTGAAGATATCTAGTAAGAAATAGAATAATACATTTGTGTCCATTAGATACCATTTATATCACAACTCTTTTAAAAATGTATCAAACTCGCTTTCGCTCATTAGATACATTTGAAAACAACTCGTTGTGAGATAAATGGTATCTAACATCCACTCATGTCTTATTCTCTATGTCTCGTTAGATACATTTGAAAACAACTCATTGTGAGATAAATGGTATCTAACGTCCACTCATGTATTATTCTCTATATATACTTGCACCCTGCTAATTTGACTTGTTGCATATCTGGTTTCTTCTTGTAAAGGTAACACTAGAGAAATAAAGTACATATCGGGGTTTCTGCCAGAGGGTAAAAGGGGTATGGTGCCATACCAAAATGGTTTGGCAGAATTTTGTTTTAAAGTTAACCTTTTGAAAAAATTAATTATTGTTATCATTACTGTACGATTTTCTTAACCCTAACCTTAAACATAACTCATTTTCTTTCTGGGAGAGGCCCCCCCCCCCCCCCCAATACCCCCTGCTGACTGTTGATGCATTCAATTCCATTGCACCATACCCAAAAATTTCTTCATAGCAAAAACATTGCATATGTATGTAAAGAAAATAGATACAAGAGAACATTGATTTATTAGTTACTAGTACCGTATATCTTCGCCTGTAAGTCGATCTCGGCTATAAGTCGAGTCCCTAATTTCAAGCCCTGAAAACGTATTTTTTTATTGACCCGTTTATAAGTCGACCCATGAAAAACTACTTATAAATATTGAAATATTTCTTATTTTCAGCACATGAGAACAATAATATTTGAACAAAAGAAAATTATTTTACAAACTTCGGTTTTCATGTTTTGTACATCGCAATATAATAAACTATTCCAATCAAACTATCATTATTACATAGCATCAAAACGAAATATTCCCTTAGTAGAGAGTGAAAGCTGTTTGACTGTTACTGTATAGTACTGTACAGATGGTTTTGTGCACAGACAACAACTTTATTTATAAACACTGACAACAGATCACTACGATAAAACTGAAAGTATCACGTTTTGCCGCCATATTAATACATGTAAGGAGGATAACTCTGGAAAGTACACTGGTTTTTGTACCAAATGATGTGTGTCCCTATTGCTCTAGATAGTGAACTGCAGAGATCAGTCTATTTTAAGGGAAAGCTCAGTAATATTCATGAAGTTAATCACCGCCAAAACATTGTTTGAACAACCATTAATGCCAGTGACCAGATTTCAAAATAAACTCAGGCAACAGGTAGTTAGTATTGTTTACATTTTTACTATTAGTGATGACTGTTAATTTAACTAAGTGGACTGTTGTCTTGGCATGTGAGTGAGATCGTACGCCTTTTCGCATAACCAAAACCGTTCTAATGCCAAAAAAAATAGGTTATAAAAAATAAATGTGTCAAATTAACATATTTGAGTATAAATACATGGCATACTTCAACAATAAAACTTGTAAAATAATCCCCAAAACAGTAATATTTTTTGTTGAATTTTTTTTACCCTCTTATAAGTCGACCCCCCAAGTTATAAAATAATTTTTGGGTGAAAAAAATTCGACTTATAGGCGAAGATATACGGTAGCATATTTTATTTACCTAATATCAGTTACAGCAGCTGTAGATTAAACAATATAACATGTACCAGTGGTAAGTAGACAGCTCAGTGGACATAAATAGTCAACAACAATAACGGCAGGGTTCGAATTTTACCACGGCAACAATGGCCTCGATACTTGCCATTGTGTTACAAAAAATCACATGTGCCCTACAAGTTTACTACGGTGCCCTTCCCATACACTCCATTTTGTATATATATAGTCAAATCCGCTTAATTGCATAGCCCCGGTGCAAATATGTGACATAATTGATTCTATGCTAAATGGTTCTGTGCAGCCGAATAATATGCAAATAACTGATTTATGCTATAAACCGATATGCAATAAAGTGGATTCGACTGTATCTACATATTATCATATAAGAAATAATGGGGGCTGGATTTAGCTCAGTCGGCTGATTGCTTTCTTGAGGAGCTTGTGTCACAGGATCAAACCACCTCGGTGGATCCATTCAACTGACTGGGGTTTTTTCTTGTCTCAACCAGTGCACCACAACTGGTCAAAGGCCGTGGTATGTGCTTTCCTAACTGTGGAAAAATGCATATAAAAGATATCTTGCTGCATTAGGAAAACTGTAGCATTTTTCCTCTGATGACGTGTCATAATTACCAAATGTTTAACATCTAATAGCCGATGATTAATTGACAATGTGCTCTAGTGGTGTTGTGAAACAAAAAACCAAACCTTTTTAACTTTAATAAAAAATTGTAAAATTATCTTTGGTAATATGATAAAAGACATCTGTATTGAAGAAAAAGTTAGTTTTGTTTAGCGACACCACTAGTGACCATTGATTTATTAATCATCAGCTACTGGAAGGAAGGAAATGTCTTATTTTACGACACACTCCAGACATTTTATTTATGGTTATATGGCGTCGGGAGCATGTCAACCATTGGGTAATCTGTACCTAGCGAAGTGCACCAGGATGAAATCATTCTTGTCCCCACAAACCTTGATAGAAAGTCTATTGCCTTTGTAAGCCTTTTTTGAAGGAAATAAAAAAGAGAAAGAAATGTTTTATTTAACGACGCACTCAACGCGTTAGACATATGGTTAAGGACCACACATATTCAGAGAGGAAACCCACTGTCGCCACTTCATGAGCTACTCTTTTTGATTAGCAGCATGGGATCTGTTATATGCACCATCCCACAGACAGAATAGTACATACCACAGCCTTTGATATACCAGTCGTAGTGTACTGGCTGGGACAAGAAATAGCCCAATGGGCCCACCGACGGAGATCAATCCCACACCGACCGTGCATCAAGCGAGTGCTATACCACTGGGCTATGTCTCGCCCCCCTTGAAGGAAAAATGTCCCATGGTACCCTCATTTTTGTTAGTAAACCACAGTCAACATTTACAAAATTAAAATCTTTGCTCCTAGCATATTATATTAGCAAGTTCTGATCACAGGCGACTACTAAATATTGTTTCAGGAAAATATGACACATGATAAATGTACATGCAAAATCCTTGTACACAGTGTTTTGTTTTTGTTTATGAAACTACTGAAATGCAGAAAGTTGAGGATTTATTATGTAGTAGTGTTGGTATAAAGTGGGAATTTCCCTATTAGCTCAGTTGGTAGAGAGCTGGTCACTCATACTGAAAGTCTGTGGTTCGAATCCTCTCAGTGGAGGTTGATTTTTTTGTTAGTTACATATTGGTTGGTAAGGATACATGTCATTTTGTTTGCTCTATATTGTTGTTTAAATCAAATTTAAAACATGCCGTGCAACGTCAAACCCGTAGGTCTGAAATAGCTGTGGGGTTTTGGGGTTTTTTAGGGGGTAGGGAAGGGGGACTAAAAGTGATTTTACCCAAGTGTCTTGGGCTCTAGTCTGTGCAGTTTGTTAGATAAGAATGCCTTTATTATATTACCAATAATAATTTTACTATTTCTTTTGTTTTCTTTTTTTAACTTTAGGTATTTCAAGAAAAATGCCAGTGATATCTGCTAGCCTTAATTTTTTTTTCTGCATTGATTTTTTAATATTTTTAAATATTTTTTTTAATACTAATTTCTAATGGTACCCAGAACAACATGCTCGAACCTATCTTTTAGTTTGAGTAGGAAACGAAGGTGGGAAGTAGCCTAGTGGTACCCAGCACAACATGCTCGAACCTATCTTTTAGTTTGAGTAGGAAACGGAGGTGGGAAGTAGCCTAGTGGTACCCAGCACAACATGCTCGAACCTATCTTTTAGTTCGAGTAGGAAACAGAGGTGGGAAGTAGCCTAGTGGTACCCAGAACAACATGCTCGAACCTATCTTTTAGTTCAAGTAGGAAACGGAGGTGGGAAGTAGCCTAGTGGTACCCAGCACAACATGCTCGAACCTATCTTTTAGTTCGAGTAGGAAACAGAGGTGGGAAGTAGCCTAGTGGTACCCAGCACAACATAGTGGTACCCAGAACAACATGCTCGAACCTATCTTTTAGTTCGAGTAGGAAACGGAGGTGGGAAGTAGCCTAGTGGTACCCAGCACAACATGCTCGAACCTATCTTTTAGTTCGAGTAGGAAACGGAGGTGGGAAGTAGCCTAGTGGTACCCAGCACAACATGCTCGAACCTATCTTTTAGTTAAAGTAGGAAACAGAGGTGGGAAGTAGCCTAGTGGTACCCAGAACAACATGCTCGAACCTATCTTTTAGTTCGAGTAGGAAACGGAGGTGGGAAGTAGCCTAGTGGTACCCAGAACAACATGCTCGAACCTATCTTTTAGTTCGAGTAGGAAACGGAGGTGGGAAGTAGCCTAGTGGTACCCATCACAACATAGTGGTACCCAGAACAACATGCTCGAACCTATCTTTTAGTTCGAGTAGGAAACGGAGGTGGGAAGTAGCCTAGTGGTACCCAGCACAACATGCTCGAACCTATCTTTTAGTTCGAGTAGGAAACGGAGGTGGGAAGTAGCCTAGTGGTACCCAGCACAACATGCTCGAACCTATCTTTTAGTTCCAGTAGGAAACAGAGGTGGGAAGTAGCCTAGTGGTACCCAGAACAACATGCTCGAACCTATCTTTTAGTTCGAGTAGGAAACGGAGGTGGGAAGTAGCCTAGTGGTACCCAGAACAACATGCTCGAACCTATCTTTTAGTTCGAGTAGGAAACGGAGGTGGGAAGTAGCCTAGTGGTACCCAGCACAACATGCTCGAACCTATCTTTTAGTTCGAGTAGGAAACGGAGGTGGGAAGTAGCCTAGTGGTACCCAGCACAACATGCTCGAACCTATCTTTTAGTTCGAGTAGGAAACGGAGGTGGGAAGTAGCCTAGTGGTACCAAGAACAACATGCTCGAACCTATCTTTTAGTTCGAGTAGGAAACGGAGGTGGGAAGTAGCCTAGTGGTACCCAGAACAACATGCTCGAACCTATCTTTTAGTTCGAGTAGGAAACGGAGGTGGGAAGTAGCCTAGTGGTAAAGCGCTTACCTGATGCACTGTCGGCCTCGGATCAACTCCCGTCGGTGGACTATTTCTTGTCCAAGCCAATGCACCACAATAGGTATATCAAAGGCAGTGGTATGTGCTATCCTGTCTGTGGGAGGGCGCATATAAAAGATCCCTTGCTAGTAATGGAAAAATGTAGCAGGTTTCCTCTCTAAGACATCAAAGTTACCACTATGTATGTCAAAATTACTAAATGTCTGAAATCCAACAGCCGATGATAAATAAATCAATGTGCTCTAGTTGTGTCGTTAAACAAAACAAACTTTAACATGCTTCAACCTTTCATTTGCTTTGAGTAGGAAAGTGAATGTAAAAGAAGAGAAGAGTTTTAAACCACTTGAACTGGTCTGCCTCTGCTGATGTAGAAATAACATGTAGTAGATATACATAGATTAATTTTCAAGGTCTGTGATAGAAGCCCACAGCTCCAAGGATGTACTGTAAATTCATGTGGTGTCTGTAGTCTGACCCGCGAAGACTCGAGATAATTTTTTTTATCTCTTCCCTACTCCCACCTCATCCTGTATTCTTATCTCTCCTACACGTTCCTGAGGCAGCCCAGCGCAAGACATTTTTACTGAAAACAGAACGCCATGTTCTAATCCGATGATCAGTAATTACATTAGGGAATTTCTACACTGCATGTACACCACTGCTTCAGTCCATTTCTGAATCATCAAAAAGTGGTTTTCATCAACAACTTCAGACTGGACTTAATATAGAAGAAAATGTGCAGGGGTAGTCTAGATTTTGGGGGTGGAGACCCTCCCCTGCTCAAGCAAATGTACTTTTTTTCAATACATTTTCCATTGAAGGAATTTTTTAATTTAATGACACACTCAACACATTTTACTACCACACAGATATTTTCAATTAACAGCAAGGATCTTTTATATGCACCATCTCAGACAGGATAGTACATACCATGGCCTTTGTTCCACCAGTTGTGGAGCACTGGCAGGAATGAATTTTCCATTGAAGCATGTCCAGTCTTGACCCCCCCCCCCCCCCCCCCCCCCCCCGCTAAAATTCCTGCACATGCACCTGTTTTATTACTTTCTGGAAGAGCAAAAATACAAAAGTAGTTAGTAATTATTAAATATCAATAAGAAAATACACCCTCAACTCCTCAATAAGAAAATACACCCTCAACTCCTCAATAAGAAAATACACCCTCAACTCCTCAAAAAATAAAAACACCCCTCCCCATGAGTCAAGCTTAGATCAACATGTTAAGTACGTGAATACTAGCTGGGTATCTTTATAGGCAAGTTATTTTTAATTCCAATGTCACACTTATTGTCCATCTTTACATTAGTTTTATAAAGTATCCTGGGAGCATGAGAAACACATCCTTTATATTTTTTTCATTCAGTAAATCTGTTTTTAAAAGCCATTTGCATGATTGCATTACTGAAATACATTGCAGATGGCACAAATACCATGTCATGTGTCTTTACCGTTATAATGTTTGTCTTTATCGTTATCTGTTGAATAATGGAAAAAGACAGATTTGACACTTTTTCACAATTATCCAGTCTAGCATTACATCTTACATATGCCTGTAATAGAAACAATTATAGATATACAGTGAAACCCCTCTAAACCAGACACCCTCGGGACCAAGTCAAATGTCCACTTTTAAGAGGTATCACGTTTATTAAGGTTAACTTCTTTACTGATTTTTAAAAAAGGACTGTGAAAAATATCTGGTTTTGAGGAAATTCCGGTTTACAGAGGGTCCAGTTTTGAGAGGTTTCACTGTAGATGTACATTTATAAAAGACAATTTTTTACTATTATGCCTTAAAAACAGAAGCACATTTAAAAAAAATTATGTACATTAAAAATATCTTATTGAAATTATGCAGCACTGAAAATATTTCCTTTAGATTTTACTATTAAAAACATTAACAACTACATTTTATATTAAAAAAATAAATTCTTTACCGTTATTTGCCCCTTTTTGAGAAAATAGCCCATATATATATTTAAAAATAAATGCAGACATTGTCAGTACCCCACACCCAACTTCTGACATCAGCATGTGAGGACCACCTACTGCGACAACTTTTAAGAATGACCGATTACACAACACCCACGAACCAGGTGATACGACGAGGTCTTGTGACTGCATGCACGGCCCAGCAGGTAGTGTTTACCTGTAGTTAGCTGGCAGTGGGTAAACACCAGGTATGCACTTAATTGCAATCCACTTGACAGGTAAAACACATGCTTGTTGTATATCTCTCAGTCAGAGACGGATGTGACATTGCTTTACAACTAATGTCACAGTGTTTCACAAAGCTAATAAATCAGGTAACTCAATCAGACCTTTTGAATTTATTTTAGTGATAGTACGGAAAATGGTCACACGGGTGTTGGGGTGGAAGTGGAGGTGGGGGAAATGTCCCAGAATACAACCCCAACCCTCCTAGTACGTTGTTTAATCAGTGGTTATTATACAAATACATGTAAGATAACAGAAATATGTCAATGGACATGGTTGCATACATGTATATGTAAAGTAAAGTTTGTTTTATTTAACAACTCCACCAGAGCACAGTGATTTTTTTTATCTTATCACCGGCTATTGGACGTCAAACTGAAACTGTTTTTTAGAGAAAACCCTCTGTTGCCACATAGGCTACTCTTTTACAACAGGCAGCAAGGGATCTTTTATTTGCGCTTCCCACAGACAGGATAGCACAAACCATGGCCTTTGTTGAACCAGTTATGAATCACTGGTTGGTGCAAGTGGTTTACACCTTCCCACTGAGCCTTGCGGATCACTCACTCAGGGTTTGGAGTCGGTATTTGGATTAAAAATTCCATGCCTTGACTGGGATCTGAACCCAGTACCTACCAGTCTGTAGACCGATGGCCTAACTACGATGCCACCGAGGCCAGTACATGTACATGTAGTAAAGCCATTAACCGTAAGCAGACCTCGCCGTAACACACAAAAATATTGAGTGGAGTGATCAGTTGCTCCTCCTAACACATATTACGAGGAGCCAGTTAAGATATTACCATAAAAAGTTTGTTTTGTTTAACGACACCACTAGAGCACATTGATTTATTAATCATCGGCTATTGGATGTCAAACATTTGGTAATTGTTACATATAGTCTTAGAGAGGAAACCCGCTACATTTTTCCATTAGTAGCAAGGGATCTTTTTTAATATACACCATCCCATAGACAGGACAGCACATACCACAGCTGTTGATATATGAGTCGTGATCTACTGGCTAGAACGAAAAATAGCCCAATGGGCCCTACGACTGCTTTGTTTAATGACACCACTAGAGCACACTGATTTATTAACCAAAGGCTACTAGATGTCAAAACATTTAGTAATTTTGACATATAGTCTTAGAGAGGAAAACCACTAAATTTTTCCATTAGTAGCAAAGAATCTTTTCTATGCACCATCCCACAGGCAGGACAGCACATACCACGGCTGTTGATATAAGAGTTGTGGTGGACTAGGTAGAACAAAAAACAGCTCAATGGGCCCACTGACAGGGATCGATCCTAAACCGACCCCTCATAAAATGAACGTTTTACTACTGGTTATGTCCCGCCCCATATTACCATATAAATTGACATGTCATTAAAGCGTAGCTAAACAATTACGTTCCTTGAATAGTCCCGGGGCAGTGATCAATTATGAGAGTGTAGCTCCCCTTAAATGATGAGGTCTGCTTGACGCTTGTAAGCACTGGGTTTTAGGCCTCAATATAGGAAAGGGGCAGCACGTAGCCCAGTGGTAAAGCGTTTACTTGATACGCGGTCGGTCTAGGATCGATCCCCGTTGGTGGACCCATTGGGCTATTTCTCATTCCAGCCAGTGCCCCACAACTGGTGTAACAAAGGTCGTGGTATGTACTATCCTGTCTGTGGGATGGTGCATATAAAAGATCCCTTGCTGCTAATTGAAAAGAGTAGCCCATGAAGTGGCGACAGCAGGTTTCCTCTCTCAATATCTGTGTGGTCCATAACCATATGTCTGATGACATATAACCTTAAATAAAATGTGTTGAGTGTGTCGTTAAATAAACCATTTACTTCCTTCCTTCAATATAGGAAATGAAAGATGCCCCTCCCACTGGCTCCCTCCATCTGACCCCCCCACTGTCAAACTAGCTGTATTTAGACACCAATTAGACAGAGTTTAAAACTGTTGAGGTGTCACTAGCCAAACATTCTTCTTTGTTTATAAATACAAAGTGAGAATCTGGCAGGCAAATAAAATGTGGAGAGAGGTCACTCAGAGAAGCCCAGATGGAGAAGAGATTACCAACTAAGATGGCAATGGCATGCTGACAAATGGGAACAGGTGACTGGCACAAGTTAAAACAGAAGCTGAATCTGCATTGACAACCATCACAAGTAGACCTAGTGCATCGTGCACACTTGTATTATATGTGGAAACCAATAAAAAGAGCAGTTACGGTAGTCTTCAGGAAAAGGAAACGAAAGAAATGTCCCTTTAACACACACTAGCACAATAATAGCTGTGGATAGAATTTGTTTTTTTTAAAATGCTGCTATGTTCCTTTCCAACTACCAGTGTTTCTGCCAGAAAGAAATTTTTGTTTGGGTATGGTGCTATATAACTGAATGCAACCAGTCAACAGGGGGTATTCGGGAGAGAGAAAATGGGTTAAGTTTGGGGTTAGGGTTGAGAAAATCATGAAATAATGATTACAGTAATTAATTTTATAAAAAAATTAACTTAAAAAACAAGAAAAGCAAAACATTTTGGGTTTGGCGCCATACCCATTTCACCCTCTGGCAGAAACCCTGACTACATGTAAATGTATTTAACATACATTGGATACAGTAACCACAGCTGTAGGTTAAACATGTGCTGGGGTGTTATTAAAGAAACATTCCTTTCCAAACTAATAAAGAGAACAGTTTCTGGTCTTCAGAAAAAGAAAGGAATGTTTAATACCCACTAGCACAATGGCTAAAAAAAACTATATGTTGGCGACAAACAAAGGAAGCAAGGAAATGTTTTATTTAATTTTAATGACACACTCAACACATTTTCATTTTTCGATTAGCAGCAAGGAATCTTTTATATATGCACCATCCCACAGACAGGATAGTACATACCCATGAACTTTGTTACACCGGTTGTGGAGCACTGGTTGGAATGGTTGATAAAACAAATTCTCCTTTCCAATTACATGTGTGTGAAAACATACCATGCGTTACGCATCTAATTCATCTAACAGAGCTCTGTAGGTTAAACATGTGCTGGGGTGTTACTGTTATTAAAGAAACATTACTTTCCTTTTCACTAAACCACACCCTGCCATGTATCGGCAACGTCACTGTCACCAACCAAAACTGATTCACTGACCACTGGTCAGTCAGACCAAGTGAATGACCAGGCATACATACAGTCACGTTTGTTACGGCCCTAAGCATAGCAATGGGTCTTCATATGGTGAACAAACAGCCGGAAAAGCTATGACCGGTCTGGGACCAGATTGATATTAATAGAGGAAGATGAGTTGTTGTGTCCACACGGGTAAACCACAGGGAAATCTTTCCTCCACTTTAATAACGTCTGACTGCGAGGTATGAGTAATAGCTCACACGTGGGTGTTTACAACGCTATTAATACATGCTGCTCTCGACACAATTGATGGAAATTAGTATTTCACAAATTGCTGTTATTAATGAATGGACCTTGTAGCTCTGACCAAAACTGATAAAATACTTTCAGAATGAACATGTACATGTACCTGTTATCTCAAAAGAGTGCTGTACACACACGCAGTCCAGGGCTTGAAATTGACAGAGAACAAGTAGAGGCAATTGCTTCACCACAAGTGATCAATCCTGAAACGGCCCTGACCCAATACTCAGCTATTTCCTTTGTATTTAACCACACCATTAGAGCATATTGATTAAATATCATTGGTTATTACTATATATCAAACATTTGAAAATTCTAATACAGTCTTAAGAGGATTCATGCTACATTTTTTTCCTATTGGGTGGAAGTAAACTTTGATCACTGTGCATATATCCACTCTGGGGCGGGAAGTAGCCCAATGGTAAAGCACTCACTTGATGTGCGGTCAGTTTGGGATTGATCCCTGCCAGTGGGCCCACTGGGCTATTTCTCGTTCCAGCCAGTACACCACGACTGGTATATCAAAGGCTGTGGTATGTACTATCGTGTCTGTGGGATGATGAATATAAAAGATCCCTTGCTGGTAATTGAAAAGAGTAGTTCATGAAGTGGCGACAGCAGGTTTCCTCTCTCAATATCTGTGTAGTCCGTAACCATGTCTGATGCCATATAACCATAAATGAAATGTGTTGTGCGTCGTTAAATAAAACATTTCCTTCCTTATACTGACTGAGCTATATTGCATTTCCACAGTGTTAGTGATTTAGCAAGTAAATAGTTTTGGCTAACAATATACACATACATACACACACACACACACACACACTCATTCTTTAGAATATCAGTGTATGTGCATGTATATCCAATTTATTCCTGGTGTTTAAGTTTTAAGTACATCAAACTCCATGTAGCTAAAATTTCATTTGATAAATAATTTATATTTTGTATTTATTAATTATTCTGTACATGTATGTTGTCCACTGACAACAGCCACTGATAATATTAACATTGTGTGAGTTAAATACAACTGTCATTAAACAAGCCATTCCTCTTGATTACATTATGTTGGGGATTATCAACACAACCAGTTACGCCCTGGCATCAAACTGAGATCACCAACATTGACAACAGCAGCTATGATGTAATGGTGTAGACACTAGTTTCCTGTACAGTAGCCACCTGTAGATACTAGTTTCCCTATTGCCAACGGCAGCTACAGTGCACATGTACTTGTAGATACTAGTTTCCAAAAGGAAGTCACACCACCAGTGACCAGTCTAGATGCCAAAAAATAGCACATAACAATAACCAGTGCTGTGCAACCCGGATACATTGTAGCTGACGTTTGAATCTGCAGTTTGCCTTGCACCGTATCACAACTTACAGGTCACAGTTTGAGATGAACTCAAATATGTCCATGGTAAGGAAGGAAGGAAACGTTTTATTTAACGATGCACTCAACACATTTTATTTACGGTTATATATGGCATTGGACATATGGTTAAGGACCACACAGATATTGAGAGAGGAAACCTGCTGTCTCCACTTCATGGGCTACTCTTTTTGATTAGCAGCAAGGGATCTTTTATATGCACCATCCCACAGACAGGACAACACATACCACGACCTTTGATATACATGGTAAAAGCAACTGAAGGTATGACTGGCAGTCAGGCTGAGACTTCAGCAGGATCACGTGCTTCTGGAAATCCCAGATTCTGGGTAGGAAGTGTCGGATTATGAGATGGTTAAACTTTGTTTTGTTTAACTAGGGTTTCTAGATTATGGTAGCCCCACTGCCATGGCTAGTGATATTCAATGTTGGGCTAGTTAATAACTACTGTCGCCATGACCGATGGCTAGTGAATTTGTTGGGTAAAATGTTGCAGTAAAGTCTATTTTGTAAATATGAATATCCTGACCCCCACCCACAATGTTAGTGTTTTTAAGCTCTATCTCTCTCTTTATGTGACATATCCAATTTTTACTATTATTTAGTAAAATTGTATTAACTTAAAGTAAAGTAAAATAGGGCTAATGAATTTTTAATCGTGGCTAGTATATTTTTAAAATCACTGATCCCATGGCTAGTGGATTTTATAAAAATTATAGAAGCCCAGGTTTAATGACACCACTAGAGCACATTATTAATTACTGGATGTCAAACATTTGGTAATGTTGACATGTAGTCATCTGAGAAAACCCACTACATTTTTCCGAATGTAGCAAAAGATCTTTTATATGCACTTTCCCATTGACATGAAAGAACAAACCATGGCCTTTGACCAGTTGTGGTGCACTGGTTGGAACGAGAAAACCCCCAATCAGTTGAAGCACAAGCACCTAAAACAAGCACACAACCGACTGAGCTAAATCCCGCCCCCATTATGAGATAGAAGCCCAAACTATGCCAATGGATCTGTGACCAAAATGAAAATTCACACCGTCACGGATTTTTGTGCATTGTATAAACGATGTGTTTTCAATTCCCAATAAATAAATACATTTTTATTTAGTGTACAATTAGTATTCAAGACACTCTAGAAACCAGTATGTACATATAGGGTACAATACATGTAAATGAAGGTTGGTGATAAAAATATTTATTAAATCTCTTAAATGTTTTATCACACCCAATTTCCTTGAATACGGCAGATTAAATGTAAACAGTGTCACTTTTTTTTATAAGTCGATACCCAGGCCAAATGTCAACACCATACAAAGGAAGATATAATTTTTAAACCATATTTTTAAAAAAAAAAGCCACGCCAAGCAAATTTGCTTTTCTTCACTCACCACAGTCTAGACCCCCCCCCCCCCCACACAACACCTCTGCACAATTTCATGCACACACTCATCTGATTCCCTACGTATTATAATATATAGGATTCCATGCGTATGTAGTGTGTAATGTATCAGTGTGTGATTTTGAAAAGAGTTCGAGAGCCTGAGATTCGTAAAAATCATATAGGACTCTCTAGCTTGGCTAGCATACGAGCCTGCATGGTTCGTAAAAATTATTTGTACAAATTACATTGATTCTTCGAAATGTCACAGTCAACATATATATCTTAAAATCCTGGGAAACCAGTCTTGTATAACGATCTTTTCCATGGTTTCATGCAAAACATTTAGTGTGTCTTCTGTTCTACTGGAGCCACATGGCAGGGCTCGCTGGGTTAGTGGCAGGCTCGAAAGATTTACAAACAGGGAAACTGTACTATGACACTTAAATTTTTAAAACCAAAATCACACACCGTGTGTGGTGCATAAACAACAGTTTATATACAGAAATCAATTGTGTGATCAATGCGTGTTGTTTAATACGTTAATTCCCAAACTCCTTGGCGACTGTTCCAATACACATCATGCACACAGTATGTACACATGGATTCCTAGCTTGAGACCATGTTATCATTATCCTCAGTGGGAGCCGATATGGTGTAAAGCAACCTGAAACTGAATTTACTGGCAGCCAACAGCAGCTGTCTTCTCCATTACAATTACACTAACACAAAATTTTACCGAACTGTGAATCCCATGGAAATAAACATAGTGTCTGGCAAGTCATGTACAGGTTTCCACTAACTACTGACATGGTAACCCCCATTGTATCGGTTACAACAAATACACCATTTACATACATCCGTGCAGTGAAACCCCTCTAAACCAGACCCTCTGTAAACTGGAGGGGAGGGACCTAGCCCAGTGGTGAAGCGCCTGCTCGATGCGTGGTCAGTTTGGAATCGATCCCCGTCAGTGGGCCCATTGAGCTATATCTCGTTCCAGCCAGGGCACCAAGACTGGTATATTAAAGGCTGTGGTATGTACTACCCTGTCTGTGGGATGATGCATATAAAAGATCCCTTGCTGCTAATCGGAAAGAGTAGCCCATAAAGTGGCGACAGCAGGTCTCCGCTCTCAATATCTGTGTGGTCCGTAACATTATATCTGACACTATATATCCGTAAATAAAATGTGTTGAGTGCATCGTTAAATAAAACATCTCCTTCCTTCTTCTGTAAACTGGAATTCCTCAAAACATGATGTTTTTCTGGTCCCTTTTTAAATACCATTGCAGAACATAACCTCTCTATATACCAAACTTTAAACTTGGTCCCGAAGGTGTCCAGTTTAGAGGGGTTTCACTCTATATTGAAGAAAAAGAAAGAAAAAAAAGGCCACCCGTTTAAAGCTCATACTGCACATGCAACACACTTTTATTCCAACTACAGAATAATGGTTAGTGAGGCAACCGAGTCGCTCTGTCTTGTTCCTGGTACTTACATGCATGACGCCAGCATCTCACTTCTAGTGGGTAAACTACAGAATAATGGTTAGTGAGGCAACCAAGTCGTTCTGTCTTGTTCCTGGTACTTACATGCATGACGCCAGCATCTTACTTCTAGTGGGTAAACCACTGCACAGAAGAGTCTTTCAACATCACACAAATGTAAACCACTGCACAGAGGAGTCTTTCAACATCACACAAACGTAAACCACTGCACAGTAAACCACTGCACAGATGAGTCTTTCAACATCATACAAACGTTAATCACTGCACGGATGAGTCTTTCAACATCATACAAATGTAAACCACTGCACAGATGAGTCTTTCAACATCACACAAATGTAAACCACTGCACAGAGGAGTCTTTCAACATCATACAAACGTAAACCACTGCACAGATGAGTCTTTCAACATCATACAAATGTAAACCACTGCACAGACGAGTCTTTCAACATCACACAAACGTAAACCACTGCACAGATGAGTCTTTCAACATCACACAAATGTAAACCACTGCACGGAGGAATCTTTCAACATCACACAAACGTAAACCACTGCACAGATGAGTCTTTCAACATCACACAAATGTAAACCACTGCACGGAGGAGTCTTTCAACATTACACAAATGTAAACCACTGCACGGAGGAATCCATCAACATCACATAAATGTAAACCACTGCACAAAAGAGTCTTTCAATATCACACAAATGTAAACCACTGCACGGAGGAATCCATCAACATCACATAAATGTAAACCACTGCACATCACAAAAATATAGAACTCTATACATGTACTTATAAATAATGACAAAAAAATTTCCTGCTATACATGCAATTACAAATGTATATAGACTGGCTAAATACCAATTATATGCAAGCAATCAGCATTAATTAATGTTTGGGCACGAGAGCACAACCAAGATAAAACCAATTAAATACATACATACATACATACTTGCCTGTTACACATATGTGTGTACATGTACATATAAATGCAGAAAACATAATTATGTTATAATTCATTACAAATTGCTCTACAAGTTTCAATTTTAGTGAAGAAAAAGAGAGGAAACCCATTAGAATATTAGCGTCCACAGTTACATTCAATATGTTCCTGTACAAACTACACTGATAATCATTCTTTAAACAAGAAAATGCAATCCTGAAGGCCATTTTATTTGAAAATGCATGTACCTTAAAGAATAAGGCAACCAAGCGTAGACAGTCTCTTTACAATTAAATACTCCATTTAATGATGATGGTACTGATTATCAGTGATCAGACCCACTGGGTGATGATATCTTCATGGTGGAACTTCATTAACCTACACAGATGCTGTAAAATCTCAACAGGGACTGAAGAGAAATGAGATGCACGCTACAAGTTCATTTCATTCATTTCAACTTGTTTACGGGTTCAAGCACGCCGTCCTGGGCACACCCCTCAGCTATTTGGGCTGTCTGTCCAGGACAGTGAGTTAGTTGTTAGTGGTTAGTTAGAGAGAAGAGGGTGTAGAGGTCTTATGTCAGAATTACCAAATGTTTGACATCCACTAGCCGATGATTAATAAATCAATGTGCTCTAGTAAACAAAACAAACTTTTTCTTTTCTTTTTTTTAGTCATGTGCAGTTATGAAATTTGGCTTTCAGTTTTGACAAAAGAGTACAGTTCCAGTTTCAATTTTGTTTTTTATTGACATTTTAACAAAAACTTTGCAAAGCTCAAAAAGAATAGTTTATAAAACAATTATGTTCCAGGTTTGTGGCTACATTAAAAAAAAATAGTTAGTCGGGTTAGTATCATTAGCCCGAGATTCTTTCCCTAAAATTTTGCAAAAATTTTTTCCCATATATAAAATAAACTATTTGTCAGCATGGTTTTATTTTGCAACTAAAACAAACAAGTAAGGAAACTAATAAAAACGTTCACTCCACTTGTTTTCACAGTGAGGTCTGCACTGACATATACTTGTAGTTGTCCATATGAACATCAAAGTTGATCTGTCTAAAGTCCGCCCCACTGAAAACACACTTTTTTCTAATGCTATGCAATTTACTACAATTTATTTATTTCAAGGGCTTCTAGAATTTTATAAAAAAATCCACTAGCCATGGGATCAAAGATTTTTTTAAATTTATCAGCCATGATTAAAAATTCACTAGCCCTACTTTAACTAAATACAATTTTACTACTAATAACAATCAGATATGTCACCTAAAGAGGGAGATAGAGCTTAAAACCCCTTAGGGGGAGGGAAGAGGGGGCAGAATATTCGTATTTACAAAGTAAGACTTAAATGCAGCATTTGACATGGGTTTTTTTTCCACTAGCCTTCGGGTTAGTTATAGTAGTTATTTACTAGCCCAAAACTGAATATCACTAGCCATAGGAGAGTAGGGCTACCATAATCTAGAAGCCCCGATTTCTGAGCTGATTGTTTTCTAAATTGGATACAAAAATAGTCCTTTTTTTTATTTATTTCTAAAACACTTTTACTTTTCTTCTTACGTGCAACCAAACTGAAGTATTTACAAAAAACAAGTCTTATATAATGATGGGACGGAATATAAGTACATGTATTCTCTAATTCCAAAACCAATACTCCAAACTGTTAGCTAGCAACTAAAAAAGACCACCTAGTGATCAATCAAATGTGTGTCTTAGTTACAAAGATCATTAAACATTAGTCCAGTTGTCTACTCACGTACTACCATGTCCGTTTGTCCTGACAAGTAAAAAGTTAAAAATTCTGTTTCATTTTGAGCAATCTTCTTCTTCTTTATTTATTTTTGTGCTGATATCCAGTTAAGGTTCAAGCACGCTGTCCTGGGCACACACCTCAGCTATCTGGGTTGTCTGTCCAGGACAGTGGGTTAGTTGTTAGTTGTTAGCTGGTTAGTGAGAGAGAAGAGGGTGTAGTGGCCAAACACCTATCCACTGAGCCCGTAAGAACTCGCCTCAGGGTTGGAGCCGGTACTGGGCTGCGAACCCTGTACCTACCAGCCTCTGAGGCAATCAAAGACATTATCCTTGCACTTAAATAAAACAACTTATTTGGACTAGTAAAAATATAGTCACTCTTTGTACTTTTATTTTGGCTTTGGATACAATAAATTATAAAATATTCAACGATAATTTTTTATATGATCTATTTGACAAAAGGTACTTTTTATTTCTTTCATCTTTTAAAACTTAAACTATTATGAAAAATAAAAACATACTGGCCAGTAAGCAGCATTGTCTGCTTGTTATACAAATTTTACAGGGGTCAAGGTAGACCAGTTTTTATTTTAGTGTGGCGAAGCTTTGTAATAATAAAACTAATTTTGACACACACACACAAACACCCCTCCCTTCCGCTGGAGTAATGTTTCTTATTTTCCAATATATTTTCCAGAGGAGCATGTCTCGACCCCCCCTCCCCCCAACCTATAAACTTTGCTCATCAGTCTAGAGTACCCTCTCTGCTAAAATTACTTCAACCTGAAAAGCTGTATAAAAATAACACTTTTTTCCCTTGTACGATACTAGTATAGGTAAACCCGATACTAGTATAGGCGAACGCTGAAAGCCGAAATGAAGGCACTAGTATTAGCAGTACTGAAGATAGTAACAGGAACTGGGTCAGACACTCTGTGTACAGGCGAGAGAGTCCCAGGGTGGAGGCAAGATGAAACCACTTGTTGAGTGGTGGGAAGCCATTTACTATTAATAGACAGCCACCAGGTTTCCAATCTTCAACAGACTGGTTCTCAAAACAGATGCAAAACATGACTCACCCATGTCTCCACTCTACAGGTAGATCTCGTAAAGAAGAAGTTGTTTGTTTTGTTTAACGACACCACTAGAGCACATTGATTTATTAATCATCGTCTAATGGATGTCCAACATATGGTAATTTTGACAGTCATAGAGATGAAACCCGTTACATTTTTCCATTCAATTAGTAGCAAGGGATATTTTATATGCACCATCCCACAGACAGGATAGCACATACCACTGCCTTTGACATACCAGTTGTGGTGCACTGGCTATCACGAGAAATAGCCCAATGGTCCCACTGACGGGGATAAATCCTAAACTGACCGCGCATCACGCATCAGTCGTGGTGAACTGGCTAGAGCAAGAGAGCTATATATATATATATATATATATATATATATATATATATATATGCCGATAGGCTTATTGTTAATTTCCCACCGGCTGGGATCGATCCTAGATCGACCGCGCATCCAGCGATCGTTTTCTCACTGGGCTACTTCCCACCCTGATCTCTTAAAGAGACAGACCCTAGTTCTTAAACACTAAAGTGAATTATTAACTACTGGAGACGTTTTTGATTTAAATGAAACCAAACAGTACTTACATGTAGATTTTATTGTTTAGACTATCCATTTATTTCCATATGTCTGAAGTGTTTTTAATTCCATGAAATGCATTGTTTTCTCAAAAACCATGTATATGTACCTCTGAAACGTAGCTGTTATAGAGACGAGCTCTAATCTATATTAAGGGTATTTCCCCATTTCATCTAGGGTCTCCACGAGTACTCAGACGCGAGACTCTAGTCTGTTCACAGGACTCGAGTACCCGTGCAAGGAAGAGCATTCTCATTTAATTCTATATTTTACGTCATTTTGCCATATGCTTAACGTCGGATACATTATAGGGCTATAAGACATGGAGGAAAACCAAAAGTTGAATGTGTGGAATGCAATACAACGGCATACTTTAGCATCCGTGTTCACCACTCGAATCAAGATGCATAATGATATTTTACTTTATTATTCCTTAGTCTCATTATCATTTAGTGTAGGTGTCAGGTACTCGGGTCCGGGTTGAGTTTGAATTCAGAGTACTCGAGTCCAATATTTTAGACTTGTGAAGGCCCTAATTTCAACGTCACAGACTCTTGTTTCACTCAATTAAAATGTTATTGAAATGTTATTACAGGTTAGTAGATTAACCAAACTTGATGTCCAATATAATGGGTTGTGCTTTCACAAATCATAATGTTCTGGTGGAATCGTAACAACAATTCTCCAATTCAGTACCTGGAAAGAATAGGGTCTGCAGCTCCATAAGAAAAAAAAGGGGGGGGGGGGGGGGGGGGAGGAGACGTAGCCCAGTGGTAAAGCGCTCGCTTGATGTGCAGTCGGTTTAGGATTGATCCCTGTTGGTGGCCCCATTGGGCTATTTCTCTCGTTCCAGCCAGTGCTCCATAACTGGTGAAATAAATGCCATGGTATGTACTATCCTGTCTGTGGGATGAAGCATATAAAAGATCCCTTGCTGCTAATCGAAAAGAGTAGCCCATAAAGTGGCGACAGCAGGTCCCCTCTCTCTATATGTGTGGTCCTTAACCATATGTCTGACACCATATACTGACTGAGCTAAATCCTTCCCGCAACTCCATAAGACAGGCTGTTGTTGGTTTAACCCACCACCACCCATTCCATATTATACATAGGTATGGCATGACACTCAATTATATATATTAACAAAAATGCATTTTAAATGGGGAAAATAAAATATTAATAAACGTCCATATAGCATTTCATGACACAAATAAAAATTGCACAACATTCCAGACCTGGAAAATGACATTTGCAAATTTCACAACTTCCTCGGATTTCCCCAGCCCATACGAACTGTGTTAATTGATGGATTTACTGGCACTCAATCAAATTAGTTGGAGAAACTATTAATTTACAGATCCATCTGCAATGATGACGACCAGAACAAAATAATTATTCTGGTACAATTAGTAATTACATACCACACCGCTGATGACGGCTAATCATGTGTTGCCAAATATGTATGAGTTAAAAATGACACAATCAGACATGGTTTCACAAATCCACTAGCCGTTTTCAGGGCATCCTTGAATCTTAATTGGATACTATCAGTAACAAAATAAATTAAAATGAAATTGCACAATATTTCCTCTACAGAAGGAATAGCTACAAAAGGAATGTCAACATTTGTTTTCCAAATTCCAATAAATCACATCCATTCTGACAATGATTGCACATGTGTGCTAATAATAGTAACATCTAAAAAACAAATCTGGTTTATCTTTTATTACCCCAATGAGCAGTGTTCTTACCAGAAAGAAAATTTTGTGTATGGTGCTATGGAATTGAATGCAACCAATCACCAGGGGGTATGGGGAGCCTCACCTAGAAAGAAAATGGGTTAAGTTTAGGGTTAGGGTTAAGACAATCATACAGTAATGATATGAGTAATTAATTTTGTTAAAAGGTTAACTTTTATTATAAAATCTGCAAAACATTTCGGGTATGATGCCATACCTGTTTAACCCACTGGAAGAAACCCTGCCCAATTTAAATTCCAAGACATATGATATCAAAGGTCTAAATCTTTCTTTTTTGGGGTACAAATTCTTTTCTTGTGTGTTTGTTTTTGTTTTGGGGAAGGGAGACATTTTCAAAAGCACTTTCCATAGTTTTAATTCTTTATTCCAGGGTTTTGAAGGGACATACCCTAGTTTTTAAACAATCAGGCATATTTTTTACTATTAGAGCCATTTTTGATAATTGAAATCATACTTTACTTACATTTTTATTGTTTAGATTATCCATTTCCATACATTCAAAGTGTTTTTGGTCATCCTGGTGTTTTTAATATCACAAAATGCAGTTCTCATATTTTTAAAAACGCATGTGCGTCTGAAAAGTAACAGTTATGAGTCGAGGTTTAGTCTATTTTTAGAGGGTATGTCACCATTTCAAAAAAAGAAGGAAAGAAATGTTTTATTTAACGACGCACTCAACACATTTTATTTACAGTTATAAAAACTTATATGGCGTCAGACATATGGTTAAGGACCACACAGATTTTGATAGGAAACCCGCTGTCGCCATTACATGGGCTACTCTTTCCGATTAGCAGCAAGGGATCTTTTATTTGTGCTTCCCACAGGCAGGATAGCACAAACCATGGCCTTTGTTGAACCAGTGGTCGGTGCAAGTGGTTTACACCTACCCATTGAGCCTTGCGGAGCACTCACTCAGGGTTTGGAGTCGGTATTTGGATTAAAAATCCCATGCCTCAACTGGGATCCGAACCCAGTACCTACCAGCCTGTAGACCGATGGCCTAACCACGACGGCGGTACGTCACCATTTCAAAGTCACAGACTCAAGTTTCACTCAATTGTAACATTATCCAAATGTGTTACAGGTTTGTAGATTAACAAAACGTAGTGTTGATTTTCACGGGTTGAAACTAGGGTATTGCCCTTTAAAGGATACCTGCATATATACATATAGCACACTGAGTTTAGTGAGCTGTAATCACCGACATGAACAGCTACAGGTTATCAGTGATGTCTAACTAGGGTCTGTCTCTTTAAAGGATACCTGCATATATACATATAGCACACTGAGTTTATTGAGCTGTAATCACCGACATGAACAGCTACAGGTTATCACTGATGTCTAACTAGGGTCTGTCTCTTTAAAGGATACCTGCATATATACATATAGCACACCGAGTTTAGTGAGCTGTAATCACCGACATGAACAGCTACAGGTTATCACTGATGTCTAACTAGGGTCTGTCTCTTTAAAGGATACCTGCATATATACATATAGCACACAGAGTTTAGTGAGCTGTAATCACCGACATGAACAGCTACAGGTTATCACTGATGTCTAACTAGGGTCTGTCTCTTTAAAGGATACCTGCATATATACATATAGCACACAGAGTTTAGTGAGCTGTAATCACCGACATGAACAGCTACAGGTTATCACTGATGTCTAACTAGGGTCTGTCTCTTTAAAGGATACCTGCATATATACATATAGCACACAGAGTTTAGTGAGCTGTAATCACCGACATGAACAGCTACAGGTTATCACTGATGTCTAACTAGGGTATTGCCCTTTAAAGGATACCTGCATATATACATATAGCACACTGAGTTTAATGAGCTGTAATCACCGACATGAACAGCTACAGGTTATCACTGATGTCTAACTAGGGTCTGTCTCTTTAAAGGATACCTGCATATATACATATAGCACACCGAGTTTAGTGAGCTGTAATCACCGACATGAACAGCTACAGGTTATCAGTGATGTCTAACTAGGGTATGTCTCTTTAAAGGATACCTGCATATATACATATAGCACACCGAGTTTAGTGAGCTGTAATCACCGACATGAACAGCTACAGGTTATCACTGATGTCTAACTAGGGTCTGTCTCTTTAAAGGATACCTGCATATATACATATAGCACACTGAGTTTATTGAGCTGTAATCACCGACATGAACAGCTACAGGTTATCACTGATGTCTAACTAGGGTCTGTCTCTTTAAAGGATACCTGCATATATACATATAGCACACCGAGTTTATTGAGCTGTAATCACCGACATGAACAGCTACAGGTTATCAGTGATGTCTAACTAGGGTATGTCTCTTTAAAGGATACCTGCATATATACATATAGCACACCGAGTTTAGTGAGCTGTAATCACCGACATGAACAGCTACAGGTTATCACTGATGTCTAACTAGGGTCTGTCTCTTTAAAGGATACCTGCATATATACATATAGCACACCGAGTTTAGTGAGCTGTAATCACCGACATGAACAGCTACAGGTTATCACTGATGTCTAACTAGGGTCTGTCTCTTTAAAGGATACCTGCATATATACATATAGCACACTGAGTTTAGTGAGCTGTAATCACCGACATGAACAGCTACAGGTTATCACTGATGTCTAACTAGGGTATGTCTCTTTAAAGGATACCTGCATATATACATATAGCACACTGAGTTTAGTGAGCTGTAATCACCGACATGAACAGCTACAGGTTATCACTGATGTCTAACTAGGGTATGTCTCTTTAAAGGATACCTGCATATATACATATAGCACACTGAGTTTATTGAGCTGTAATCACCGACATGAACAGCTACAGGTTATCACTGATGTCTAACTAGGGTATGTCTCTTTAAAGGATACCTGCATACCTGCATATATACATATAGCACACCGAGTCTAACAGGTTATAGGGTAGGGTCTGTCTCTTTAAAGGATACCTGCATATATACATATATTGAGCTGTAATCACCGACATGAACAGCTACAGGTTATCAGTGATGTCTAACTAGGGTATGTCTCTTTAAAGGATACCTGCATATATACATATAGCACACCGAGTTTAGTGAGCTGTAATCACCGACATGAACAGCTACAGGTTATCACTGATGTCTAACTAGGGTCTGTCTCTTTAAAGGATACCTGCATATATACATATAGCACACCGAGTTTAGTGAGCTGTAATCACCGACATGAACAGCTACAGGTTATCACTGATGTCTAACTAGGGTCTGTCTCTTTAAAGGATACCTGCATATATACATATAGCACACAGAGTTTAGTGAGCTGTAATCACCGACATGAACAGCTACAGGTTATCACTGATGTCTAACTAGGGTCTGTCTCTTTAAAGGATACCTGCATATATACATATAGCACACTGAGTTTAGTGAGCTGTAATCACCGACATGAACAGCTACAGGTTATCAGTGATGTCTAACTCAACACTTATTGATGAGCTATCGATTGATGTAGTACGTCAACACTTCTACTCTGTAATACACACGTCACGCAGTGCTTCTGATAAAAAGAAATGTTTGGGTATGGGGGACCTCCCCAAGAAAGAAAATGGGTTAAGTTTAGGGTTAGGGTTAAGAAAATCATACAGTAATGATAAGAGTACTTAATTAATTTTATCAAAATGTTAACTTTAAAAATCAGGGATGTGAGAGGGGCTGGAACAAAAAAGCTTATTGCGGCCGGTGTCCAGGGGCTGCTGAAGTGCCCATGAAGGAAAATTGTTGTTTGCAACCCCTGGAACTGCCAAAAATTGCATTCAACGCTAACAAATCTAAACTGGTTATAACTTATAATATAAGACACATATCATAAACTTGAAACCATGAAAACATGCAAATGAACCGTGTATGGTCAACAGTATTGAACATCATGTTTTGTTTTGTTTTTAGATAAAATGGAAAAGCACATTTACGCGTTTCTCTCACATCCCTGAAAAATAAAATCTGCAAAACAATTTGGGTATGGCCCCATACCTGTTTTACCCTCTGGCAGAAACCCTGGAGGATATATACCACCAAATAAAATCACATAGACAACACTTTAGTAACATACATGTACGTAGCGGTTATTATTACATTCAACATTTCCCAACATAATTATTTTATAAATCCTTTATGGATGGAAAGATCCATTCGGGCCTCGAACTTAAGAATTTGTCACCCATGGCTTTTTTTTTTTTTTTATTGCTTTAGGTAAAACAGCCCACCGATGGCAATTTTGAACCTGCCTATGGCAATTTCTTAAAAGGTCATTTTGCAGCTGAAAGAAATATGACTAAGGTTATTTGTTCAGGGCTTCTAGATTATGGTAGCCCAACTCCCATGGCTAGTGATATTCAATGTTGGGCTAGTAAATAACCACTATTGCCATGCCCGACGGCTAGGGCTAAAAACCCGTCAAATGTTGCAGTTAAGTCTATTTTGTAAATATGAATATTCTAAACCAACCCCAATCCCCAATGATAGTATTTTTAAGCTCTATCTACCTCTTTAGGTTACATATCTGATTATTACTATTATTTAGTAAAATTGTATTAACTTAAAGTAAGTAGGTCTAGTGAATTTTTAATCATGGCTAGTAAAATGTTTAAACCACTGATACCATGGCTAATGGATTTTATAAAAAATTCTAGAAACCCTGATTTGTTGCATATAGACATATTTCAAATGTACAAATTTTAAACACTGGCAGATTATGTACACCAGAATATATCCACTTTGCTGTTGTTGAGGAGTTTTACCGACAGCAGTAATCTTTATCCAGTGGCACAAAAGAGCCGTTAGTGGTGCTCCCAACCCACAGCAATTTATATCTCAATGATGGCAATACCCACCGGTGCCGTCGTTAATTTCGAGCCCTGCCATTTTTCAACCCTCTACATTGTAACCAAACCAGTCACATATTTGTTCCATCTGGAGACTAAAACATTTCATACTGTTTATATTAAAAATAGATCGAAGTATGTACAGTGAAACGTCTCAAAATCAGACCGGAATTCCCTCCAAATCAGACATTTTTCAGTCCCTTTTAAAAAATCAGTAAAGAACTTAACCACTCTAAACCGGATACCTCTTAAAACTGGACATTTTATGTGGACCCTAGGGTGTCCGGTTTAGAGGGGTTTCACTGTATGTTCCATCTGGCTCCTAGATGGAAAGGTTAAGGTAGAGGGTTGTTTTTTAAATCTTTTTATTTGATTTTCAGTCCACAGTTCAATTTAATTAAAATACATTCCACAAGGTCACCAGCTGAAAGTAAAGTTTGTTTTATTTAACGATGCCACTAGAGCACATTGATTTTTTATCTTATCATTGGCTATTGGACGTCAAACATATGGTCATTCTGACAATGTTTTTTTTAGAGGAAACCCACTGTCGCCACATAGACTACCCTTTTATGACAGGCAGCATGGGATCTTTTATTTGCGCTTGCCACAGGCAGGATAGCACAAATCATGTCCTTTGCTGAACCAGTTATGGATTACTAGTTGGTGCAAGTGGTTTACACCTACCCATTGAGCCTTGCGGAGCACTCACTCAGGGTTTGGAGTCGGTATCTGGATTAAAAATTCTATGCCTTGACTGGGATCCGAACCCAGTACCTACCAGCATGTACACCGATGGCCTAACCATGATGCCACCAAGGGCCGTAGACTGCACTAACGTTCAGGCGATATAGGCTGTGCCCAAAATACATATGAGCTGTCACATGCGAACAACTACAACTTTGCATGACATCAGAAACCGCGTAAACGCAACTCAAAGTTTGACGTCACATGTAAACACAGCAGTAAACGTTGACATGCTGTTTGCGTTGTTTGTTTTAAACAAGTTAGAAGATGACATCTTCTTTACATGAAGATCAGTTTGAAGTAAACATATATCTGTATGTACAATACTGTATGGTTACTATTTTGTATTTTGTACCTGAGAACATTGGTCGAGATCGTAAGCGATACCATCAGTACTTTGATACACATTTACAAGCACAGGGAGAAGTCCTATATGTCGATATGGTATGCAAGTACCACACGTTTTTATAACGTACATGATTATACATAACAAAGTTATATACAATATTCATAAGTTAGACCAAACATCAAATTAAGATCGTATCGGGTTGCATGGGTAACCACTCGGTTAAGCCGTATCTGTTCTGTGGACTACAATCAACACCACTATTTCTACTCCTATTTCTATTTATAATCTAAATACTGAAAACTAAATCATTTCCTACATAAAAATATATATATTTGTAACAATACTACATTTTTAGTTATTTATTTTACCATCGTTTGCAAACAAATGTACTGTCTTCTGCACACACATTGTGGTATGGTAACAGAATCGTTTCATTTATATACCTTTATCATACGTCATGATGTCACTACATAAGCTGGTCTAGAGATTAACATGCAGAGGTATAGTAGATCAATTCTCGAAAGGTTGTTTCTCCCTCAACCAATATTATTATTATTATTAGTTCTGTGATTTTAGATGGGAAAGTTTACGTAATCAAAGGTTTTACAGAATTCAGGGCTAAAAATTTGCGTGAATCTCCAAATTCGATTCTCACCAGCATAAAGCATCCGAATCCATTTGGATTCACAGTGAAATATTTCCAAAAATTTATAAAATTGAATAATCAATGAGTAAAATGTTACCAAATTAACAAAATAAATTTTTTGGTTAAAAGTCTGGTTATCAAGCTTCTGTTTAAACTGGCATATAGTCAGGGCAAAATACAGTTTAACCCCCCAAAAATTGCTACAAAAGATTTTTAAATTGATTCTGTTAGGTTTTAGTGTACTTTTTAAATTACTAAAAGTTTACCAAAATCGGAGCACCGGAAAAGTGTTTTTTTTTCAAGATGGCATCCAAGATGGCCGCCAAAACCCCGAATGGCCACAAGTCTGTAACTATCAACTCAATTTTGATGATCTTGGTGTCTATCCCTACACATTAAGACCACTTTGGATGTCACTGAGCTATTGCATCATTATGAAATTCAATTCATGACCATTAACCATATACCATCACCTATTACGCAATCATTTTTGTCCACAGAATCAGTTTTAGAGTGTTAAATTTTGAGTGTCATCCTCCTCCTCCTCAATATCAATCTCTTGAGTGTTGTTGGGATTATCAGAGTTTTCAGTTTGGCATGGGCCACATGCTGCAGTACAAGGAAGTCTATAACGTCTGCAGCTGCATCGGGAGGATTTGCATCCTGCTGAACAGTTACAATGAATAACTTTGAGAAGTTCGTCAGGAGCAGCGTTCTTCTCCGTCATGACTGGAATCAACTGATGGCTTTCCTCCCTCCATCCCCAATCTGTGGGGTTCATGTCATTTGCCATGCCCATCCACACCATAATTTGGTAGTACACACGTAGGCTATGGAATGTTGTTGCAGGGGAAGTTGGGGGAAGCCTTTCAGGGGTGACAAATGCTTTAGCAGTTGCCACTTTCTTAGTGAAAATTATATGGCGCAGTGATGATAGTGTATCCTTAGACTTGCCGCCAAAGAGATCAACCATCAGGTCCTTGCCCAGTTCTGATATGTCCTCCTGAGATCTATTTTGAAGAGTGAATGCACTAGCACAGGACTTCATGACAGGATAAGATTTCACTAATTTCTGGAAAGCTAACTTTTTTCCCGATGCCAAAAATCCTTGAGGTTGAATCACAACCCGTGTAGGCATGAGTAAAGAACAACTCATTGCAAACATCGTCTCCTAAGGTTTCTTTCAACAGGGTAACGTTATACACTTTGTGTTCTTTTGACTGCTTGTTGGCATCAGAACGGAAATAGATGACCTCATTATCTGTTCTGGAGTAGTGTAGGAGCAGGATTAGCAAATCTGTATCCTCGCCAACCAACGTTGTGGTGCAATGACGGGAGCGTTCAACAGTGGCCTTAACGATATCAACGTCCGCATCCCCTGGTGACTGAATGACATGGCATCCTCTTTTAGTCAGTGCTGTGCTGATGAGAGCAATCATATCTGCCTTGTTTTTGTCACGAGACAAGAAGTCTTCCTTTTTGCCTTTTTTCCCCGTCTCTGATGCGTGTTGTCCTTTATAGAGGGACCTTCATCATAGCCATCAAACACCACTGTCGCTTGTCCGTAATGTCTTAGAGTGAAGTCTGCATAAGACTCCGCTATTGCAAATAACCGCTATTGCAAAGAACCACCATCAAGCACGTAACAATCTGTTTCAGGAATAGAGTTTATCACCGCCTCACTTGATAAGTCTGTAGCATGGTCTCGAATTGCCTGAGCAAGTTGAGGTTTGTCCGCTTTTCGTAGAATGTTCTCGGTCTCAAAGATGGCTGGAGGGAAGGGGCTTAGTTCATAACTCAAAACCTCATCAAGGGAAAGATCTCCCGACCTTGACACCACAAGGAAACGCTGGAAGAGAAGAGCAGGATCAATGGTGCGATCAGGAGCAATCTTCACAGCAGAGATATTCCCAAGGGTTTTAGCTCGGTCCTTCTGCTTTAATTTGTAGATAAATGCCGACTTTCCGATCATATCTTCAATGATCTTGTTCCCAACCGATTCGCAGTCATGCACATTCACATCTGGCCCAGCCACTATCCCGTTGATGATATTTCTGAATAGGATCAGAAGTGAACGGTGAGCAGGCAGCAAGCTTTAGCTGAATTTTCTCAAGATCAGATGCATCTCTTTTGATGCGCGCTTCCGATGAGTCCTTGTGTTGTGGACTTGTACTGTAGGTTAGTTCTGTGAAGTCCTGCATTGCACAGTTATATTCTGAGGTGACGGGTGCAGACAGTGTCCAAAGGTTTCTGAGGTCCTCGGTCATCCCACTGCCTCGAGTTAGACCACCAGTCCTCGTAAGAGACCTCATCAGTGTTTGTTCTATAATGAGATCACTACTAAGTCCTGCCCAGCATTGATTGCTCCGACGAACAACGTGGAAACCGCCAAGAAACCTTCTATAAACATCTGGGTGTTTATCCTCGAGGTTGCTCATTTCTTGCAGATAATAATGAGCAGATCGTAAGTAATTAAAATGGCCAGCAGCTGCAAACACAGGCAAGCAATCTGAAACAGCCTGCAAATGCATCAGCCAAGACCCAATGCGATCCGCCTTGATCAACATTCTTGCCATTTCAACCATACGCTGATAATTCAGCCACAACTGGCTAGTCTTTGAGTTCTGAACAAGTTCAGATTTCTTCTTCTCCATTTGTGTCTCGAGTTGGGTCAAAACCTCAGAATGAGCAGCACTTTCTAGCGTCGTCTCTCCGATAAGAACAACTGAGTACAACTCCTCAGCTTGACCCAACAGTGTCACAATCTCAGGATCGTCTTTGGCCATTTCTGATAAAAGCAGGCTGTGCAGGCATTTGTCAATGAGGAGTACAACTCCTCAGCTTGATCCAACAGTGTCACAATCTCAGGATCGTCTTTGGCCATTTCTGATAAAAGCAGGCTGTGCAGGCATTTGTCAATGAGGAGTACAACTCCTCAGCTTGATCCAACAGTGTCACAATCTCAGGATCGTCTTTGGCCATTTCTGATAAAAGCAGGCTGTGCAGGCATTTGTCAATGAGGAGTACAACTCCTCAGCTTGATCCAACAGTGTCACAATCTCAGGATCGTCTTTGGCCATTTCTGATAAAAGCAGGCTGTGCAGGCATTTGTCAATGAGGAGTACAACTCCTCAGCTTGATCCAACAGTGTCACAATCTCAGGATCGTCTTTGGCCATTTCTGATAAAAGCAGGCTGTGCAGGCATTTGTCAATGAGGAGTACAACTCCTCAGCTTGATCCAACAGTGTCACAATCTCAGGATCGTCTTTGGCCATTTCTGATAAAAGCAGGCTGTGCAGGCATTTGTCAATGAGGAGTACAACTCCTCAGCTTGATCCAACAGTGTCACAATCTCAGGATCGTCTTTGGCCATTTCTGATAAAAGCAGGCTGTGCAGGCATTTGTCAATGAGAAGATGGCCGCGTATAGCCCTCTGGACCGCTTTTCCTGACATCATATGCACAACAGCATTCTCTCCAAGGATGTTTTTCAGACCTGTTCTCTCCATGACTGTTCCAATAGCCCCCAGCAAGTTCATGTTGGACGCCACATTGGATTTCCAGTGTCATTCTTTATGGTCTCAATGTGTTCCGTGCCCCCGAAAACCTAGGGATAGACACCAAGATCATCAAAATTGAGTTGATAGTTACAGACCTATGGCCATTTGGAGGTTTCGGTGGCCATCTTGAAAAAACACTTTTCCGGTGCTCCGATTTTGTTAAAAAGTACACTAAAACCTAACAGAATCAATTGAAAAACCTTTTGTAGCAATTTTTTGGGGGTTGAGGGGGTATTTTCCATATATTGACTAATCTAATAGCATACATTCGAATCTGTGCATGTTCGAAATATAGTGGTTTATCGTGACTAGTCTGGCCTGGAGCCAAGCACTGGTTGGCCCATTTCTATGAACCAAATTGCTAACGAAGAGAACTGAAACTTGAAAGGAACATGTTTGTTCAGTTCTTACATAATAACAATAGACAGTAATTAAGTTTTCCCATATTTAGTAATACATCAAAAAATTTCTATGTTAGTTCGCTGATATTATGTTCCTAACCTTGAATTACCTGTTCTTTTTAACAGGTGACAATATTTCGAAATCTGAGGTAACCGGAAGTCAGTTCACGTGGTTTTTACCTAGGTAACCAATTGTTCGGTTTCGGGAATTATATTTGCGTAACCCGTGGGTTACCTAATTGGTTACCTCAAAATTACGTTGAAATTATATTTTATATACCGTATATCTTCGCCTGTAAGTCGATCTCGGCTATAAGTCGAGTCCCTAATTTCAAGCCCTGAAAACGTATTTTTTTTATTGACCCGTTTATAAGTCGACCCATGAAAAACAACTTATAAATATTGAAGTGTTTCTTATTTTCAGCACATGAGAACAATAATGTACAATATTTGAACAAATGAAAATTATTTTACAAACTTTGGTTTTAACGTTTTGTAGATCGCAAACAAGTAACATAGCATCAAAACGAAATATTCCCTTAGTAGATAAAGCTGTTTGGCTGTTACCGTATGGCACTGTACAGCATGGTTTTGTGCACAGACAACAACTTTATTTATAAACACTGACAACAGATCACTACAATAAAACTGAAAGTATCAGTTAATCACATGTTTTGCCGCCATATTAATACATGTAAGGAGGATAACGCTGGAAAGTACACTGGTTTTTATGTATGTCCCTATTGCTCCAGTGAACTGCAGATATCAGTCTAAGCTGAAGTTAATCACCAACAAAACATTAGTTTAAACAATATTTATTGCCGTCAAAATGAGGTTTGGGATTGGCCAACAGGCAAGAGCCTATATTAAGGCCTCTCCCAAAACATTGTTTGAACAACCATTAATGCCAGTGACCAGATTTCAAAATAAACTCAGGCAACAGGTAGTTAGTATTGTTGACATTTTTGCTATTAGTGATGACTGTTATTTTAACTAAGTGGACTGTTCTCTTGGCATGCGAGTGAGATCGCACACCATTTTGCATAACCAAAACCGTTCTAATGTCAAAAAAAAGGGTTATAAAAAACAAATGTGTCAAATTAACATATTTGAGTATAAATACAGGGCAAACTTCAACAATAAAACTTGTAAAATAATCCCCAAAACGGTAATATTTTTGGGTGAAATTTTTTTACCCTCTTATAAGTCGACCCCCCAAGTTATAAAATAATTTTTGGGTGAAAAAAATTCGACTTATAGGCGAAGATATACGGTACATAGTTTTTAGCTCAAACATAAAGTTAAAACAAATACAAAAGAAAACATTTTACCAAAAAAATATGTCTTTAATGCTTGCTAAAGTTAACAATATTATAAAAGAACTGAATATCAGCCCCAGTACTGAAACAAAATACAGGGGTGTAATAAGAATTTTTTTTTGCATTTCGCACATCAAAGGCATGCTCAGAACCGCTGTAGATGCATTCTGAACCTTTCCGGAGGCATTTTATTCTATATTTTTTCGAGTCAATTTTAAGAGAATATTTTATAGAATTACATACAGCCTCGACCTATTCCCGGATTATGTTTTTGCATTACGCACATGCGTACTGTGCGTAATGGGCGCTACACCTTTGAAATAGATACATAATTATTTGAAGGGATTCCTTTTTTCGTTTTGCGCTGGTTACGCTACTTTCACTTTATTGATGGTACTTCTATACTACAGTGACGTTCCAAATGTTTTGTTTTTTAAAGCTCATTATGCGATGTTAGTATTTTTAAATTTTTGTGACACTTTTGGATTCCTGTTTAAGTTAAAACTGTTTTTAACATGTAAAATAATAGGCAATCCAATATTATGTCTACATATATTCCTTTAGAGATAAAATAGCAGCAGATAATTTAGCCGTCCCTAGAGGTCCGAGCACATTTCTATAAAACTGTGTTAAAAGTTTAGACTGGTCGCAAGTTACAACTGTTGCAATATAACGTTGTCTACTGGTTTGCTGCGCATCAAGTATCTAAAATTCAGCCTAAATTTTTTGTCGGAATACTAGTAGTATGTCTGCGTGAATAAACGTCCTGTAATCATGAAGTTTGCAAGTTTTAATTTCTGAACGTTTACAGGTCATGACGTAACCAATTTGCGGTTCGCGTAAATTTAATTTTGCATAACCGACACGCGAACAGAATGGCGCTCCGTGTGAAATATTGTGCCGTTTAATCAATACATCTTTTTGTCGGTTGTGAAAATGTGCTTCAGTAATATCCATACAAACATAGAACCAATGCGCAAAATAAATCGGCAAAAGTATCCCATGCGCTGTTTATGAATAAGAAATCTTTGAAAAGTAACCTGGGGCTGCGTTCAGAATGACAGAGTGGAAAAACATCTGCCAGACTGGTTTGTGTGGTTCACGGTAAACCAGATGGCCACATTGGAACCAATCAAATAGGTCGCGAACATTAGCGAAATGTTTGCTGGCTGAACTTGGGGCTGGTAAGACACCTAAAAAACACTGACTGTGAAGAAAAAATGGAACCAACAACTAAAAAAACAGGGGGGGGGGGGTAATTTATATATTTTTTAAATTGGATAAACTGTTACTGACAAATCGGTTATTCTTTCTAGTAAATAGTAAGGGTTTAAAAAATAAATAAAAAATCCATATACAATTAGTAGCATATGCCACAGAATTCTATATACTGACATTGTTGATAAAGATCTTCTCTGAAAATGTTTAGAATCGGAGGATTCCCGTGGACTGCTTCCATGAGAATCATAAAAAAAGCCGAATTTTTAGCCCTGGAATTATTTATAGTAATAAACCAGGACAGCTGATAATGTCCATTACCATTTTAGGGGTGGCAGGTTATCCCACAATACTGTGATGTTAATAAAACCAGCAAATTTTTTTGTGTGTCTAGACAGCAGTAATTAACTACCTTGACTGGTGACCTTCCAAATAGACACCTGTCAATCAAGAATCACAGGTGCAAGCCACAGAAAGAATAGACCAATTAACTAAGAAATCTCTGTTTATCATTTCAGTATGTAGGTTAATGCATGCATACCGGTCATGGTGGTGCAGTGGTTAAGCCATCGGATTACAGGCTGGTAGGTACAGTCCGCAGATTGGTACCGACTCCAACCCAGAGCGAGTTCTTAAGGGCTGAGTGGGTAGGTGTAAGGCCACTACACCCTCTTCTCTCTCACTAACAAAGTAAAAAATAACCGGCAGGGGTTTTCCCAGAGGCATATGGCGTACAGGCATCGAAATAAGTCGAGAACGGTCGTTCAGGTTACCGGGAGGTTACCACATGTAAGAAAAGTCAAGAACGGTGTTTCATTCTCGACAAAAATTTCAACGTAACGGTAGTTTCGTTTCTGAACGTATACCAGGCTATGCATTCCGGACTTCCGCGTTTCACTTTCTGGTAAGGAATTGCACCGATGTTCGTGCGCACTTGCAAGCAATTATAGGCATTCCGCGTTTAAGCAGCGTCCACTAGATGGATTTACTTCCGCGTTTCGTTTTCTCATACGAAATTGCACCAATGTTCGTGCACAATTATAGTCATTCCGCGTTTAAGCAGTGCCCACTAGATAAATTTACTTCCGGAGTTCGTTTCTCGTACCAATGTTCACGCACACTGATACAATTTTAGAACGTCCGCGTCTTAGCCTTAAAAGTAATAGTAGGAACAGAAAACCAATTCTAACTTTCATGTAGTCAGGCTATATTTTGTCTAACCTGTAAATGGGTTACCAAACACAATGCTTATTTCGATGCCTGGGCGTATAGGGCCGCTACGCCTTAGGTGAGTAAGTAAGTGCTTTGGGATCATGTAAGGGCCTTAAATCAATTGGCTCTATGCTTTAATTGGCTAAGTGTGATAATCAACTGTTGGTTGTAACAATTTTTAAAACTTTACAGTACACAGGTATTCACACTTGTAATAGGTGAAACATGTCCATCATACCTAATTAGGTGTAAGGCCCTCAGCACCATTTCGTTTAACAGACGATTAATAATTGCCATAGACAAAAAAGCTGGCTCTTGCATTTGCATTAAACTGATAGTGAAAATGTAAGCGCCTTAAAAATATCCTGGGGTAAGGTCTGAACACACTGTCATGGACAGACAGCCCAGATAGCTGAGGTATGTGGACAGGACAGCGTGCTTGAAAATTAATAGAATATAAGCATGAAAATAAGCTGAAATGAATGAATGTATGCTTACGGATATTATATCGTGAGACCGGTATATGGTTCTGTATTTATTACATACCATCTTTCTATATTATGACTAACAAAAGTTTAATTAAATAACACAAATTATTTCATCTGTAAAGTTTGGTGAATTTCATGGAATTGATGGAATGCATAGCACGCTGGCTGGTAACAGGTCATTTCACCCTTATTACTAGTTCACCCGAGTCGCTTTGAGCAGGGCCGATTCGTACCTCCAACCGAGTCGCTTTACACCATGTTTCAATTTGCTCTAATTTTTATTTTGTTAATAAAGTACATTTATTCATTGATTCATCCTATATCCATCGATTCTTACATGTCAGACAATGCGATCTATATTGTGTGTTTATATTTACAGATAAAATTATATTGATTTCGCCTAGTTTCAGCTGACAGAAAGTAAACAGCTGATACGGCATTAATATCCAAAGACAGAAAATTACCTAATATTTGGTAATGAATAAACAGAAGAAAAAAATAACTCAAAACTATAATAAATATATTTTTTGGGGGGGAGGGGGGGCGCGCGAAACGACTCAGTACTAATGAGATTCAGGGCGAACCAACCCCGTGTGAATAGGACTAAGGGCGAAACAACGCAGTGTTCGAAATGGTTTTAGGGCGACACGACCCGGATTCATGCTGGCGAGGAACATGATGTCATTCAGGTGAACATGTGCTATGCATGCAAGATTTTGTACGACACACATAATCAATAAAATAATTGCTTTTATCGCACTGTCAGAATTATCTTTAATACTATAGAGTAAGATTAACCATAATAATTTTTTGGCAAACACAACGGAACCGACTTCTGCAATACCTCATGACCTGCTGTGCTGACATTTCTGTTTGAGAAATGTGACTAATTTGTATTATGTTATCATACGTAAGTCTATGTATTTCTTTTTACATCAAAATTGCTATAAAATATGGCATTTATAAAAATGCTTCATCTATTCTACATAAAATTTATAAATTGTTGTCATTCTCTTGATTCTGGGGACAATGCAAAAGAATACTACTACTAACAATGTTAATAATAATAAACCTGGATTGCAAAAACCAACCAAACACACACAAACAAACACAAACAAACCAATAGCCAAAATCTACTAACCTAGTAAACGGCTTGATGTCAACACAATTCTTCCGACTCGGTAAGCACAATCCACAACTTCGACTAAAATAACAGTTCCGTGTTTTACAACAAAAAGTAAAATTAGTGAACTTTGATGCGGTTCTAATAACGCTGCAATCTCTAGTTCAATGTTACTATTAAATACCACTTAACTGACAACTGATTGTTGAGCATACGACAGCTATACTAACGCCACAACCTAATTACTTTATTACTCTTTGTGGAACTCCCACATCGCGGCCATGTTTGACAGAAAATAGTGCTGCGCATTAATATGATGAGATAATCGGCAATTTTCAAAGAAAACGTTATACAATATTTAATTATGGATAATTCATGCAATGTTGTCCATATCCAAAGTGTATTGATCTGGAGTATCGTCTGTATACAGAACATGTGTGTTTATTTGTTTAGAAAAATATATTTTAAGAACTATATGTGTGTGATGTATAGTGAGTTATTTGCCGGTATTGGTTTGTTATTGGTATACACTCCCTCCTAATACTTCAGGGGATCCATCATAAGAAGAAATAGACATTGACAAAAGAGCTTATTAGGTAATTCCCGAATATAACATTTTTAAACAAGTCACCACACCCCCTCTCAGTCTATTTTCATAATAAAGGAGAAACATACTTTTAACGCTTTTCCCTTTTTGAGGTTTGTTCTTATTACAGCTATATCTGCTATTGGATATCAAACATTTGCTATTTTGGACATAGGGTCTTAGAGGAAAGCCGCTATATTTACCCATTAGCAGCAAGGAATCGTTTATATGTACCATCCAGCGGCCTTTGATATACCAGTTGTGGTGTACTGTCGAGAACGGGAAATTGCCTATAATGGACCCATCGACGGGGATCGACCCTAGACCGACCGCGCATCAGTTGAGCTCTGAAGGTAGTACTAAACCAAATAACTTCCGGCTGGGTCAACTTTTGATAGAGAAGATAACACCACACGTCCTGTGATTGGTTATAAATGTGAGTGTGTTGGTTGTAAAAAAAGAAAAAGAGTTTCATCTGGGCTAAACATGTATGCCATTTTATTTCATCTAGTATCATTGTGTCTAGTAGCCTCGTGCTTGAAACATGTATGGGTACATGTAAAAAAGTATTCAAATTTTGTGCGAAACTAGGGGTGTTGTAAAACATCTCGTTATACTGAAAATGAGCCATGAAAGGTACAATTGTCTTCAGTTAATACTTTGAGGTAGGTGTTGTAGTACTGAGATTAGAAACATAATTTTAAGATTGGAAATAATACATTAGAAAATGTGAAACACTACAAATACTTAGGAATTACTTTTTAAAAATTAAACAACTTCTGAATTACTAAGAATAGACTTAAACAACAGGCTACCAAGGCCATGTACTCTGTACTATGAAAATCAAAGAGAACTATCTATCAACCGAACGTAAACTTAAAATGTTCGACTCAGTATGGGGATATGAAAAAGTTGATATATTTAATTCTGTACAAATAAACTTTCTAAGACCTGTTAAGAAAGCAACACCAATATTTATGCTTTATGGAGAATTAGGGAGAATGCCAATCGAGTTATATAGAAGGATGATATGCTACTGGGTGCGACTGATATCAGGAAAACAATCAAAATTGTCTACTCTTTTATACAAAATTATGTTAAATTACTTACGGAATTAACTATAACTGGATTAATACTGTTAAAACACACACTGAATAACTTTGGAATGGGTGATATCTGGATATCACAATCTTTCATATCAGTAAATTGTCTCTCACAACAAATTAAACAAAGACAATGCGATCAGTATTTACAAACATGGAAAAATAACATATTACAGTCATCGAGAGGCAACACTTACCGATTACACAAAGAACAACTATTTTTCGAAAGCTATATTAATAAATTACCAGAAAAACTGTGGAAAACTCTCCTAAAATTTAGAACGTCTAACCATTACTTACCCGCTGAAAGTGGACGCTGAAATAACATACTCATAGAAGATAGAATTTGTACATTATGTAATGGACTTTGGCGACGAGTTCCATTATCTTTTCATGTACGAGTCCATTTGCTACGCCCATATTATTATACGCGACCAAGTACGTATAAATTTAGAGAACTAATGGAGAAAAAACGAATTAGTACCCTAAAGCAATTAGCATGTTTGATAAATACAATAATTAATGAATTCATACGCCCTTAACTACAAACACCATCAAAACCAAAAATATGTGTTAAAATATTACCATTATATACTGCACCATATACACGTTTAACAATCTATTCGTTTATAAGTACTTGGATACCCGTATATCTGTTTAAATATCTGTATATTATTACATAACATATTGATATGTGTGATATTATGTGTTTGTGTATGTGTTTTTGTATGTATTGTAATTAATGTATTTACCGTCAACCATCTTGTCACGTGCATATAACAAACTGTTTATGTATATATTCTTCCTATGCCGTTGTTTTGATATTTATGCCG